>NC_041388.1:525454371-525582018 GCF_002162155.2 Triticum dicoccoides
GACGGTTGGCGAAGAGGAGCCGGCGCCCGATCCAGATCGGGATCGGGAGGAGACGAGGGAGAGAGGGGAACGTGGGGGGAGGAGTGGGGTAGTGGGCTAGGGTTTCGGTGTCCCCAGGGGTTAGTAGGTGAGGTGGGGGTGGGCCGGTCCAACCAGGCCGACTGGAGTGGCCAGCTGGGCTGAGGCCCAGCGCGCGGGGGGAGGGGGGTTCCCTTTTCCTTTTTTTATTTACAGTCTTACTTTGTTTTCTTTTATTTATTCTTTTAGTTCTTATTTGTTTTATTTTAGTTTCCAAAATACAAAAGTGGCACCTAAAATAGTGTTACAATTTATGCCACTGCCACAAACCGTTTAGCATTGAAATAAAAATAGTTTTAAATTGTTTATTATTTTAAAGGATTTGAATAATTATTTTATCACTATTTATTTACTATAGTGCATTTAAACGCTTTATAAAAGTGTGGTTTCTCCACCAATATTACATATGATTTATTTGTCACATTTAGAACATTTTAGTTTTGACATTTGAAAAGCTTTTGTTATTTGTCTTTATTTTAAATTTGGATCGTTTTTGAACCATCGCGAGATTAACTACAGTGATAGCGGTGACATGGCATCATTAGGAGAGGGTTACTGTAGCTTAATTATCCGGGCGTCACAATTCTCCTCCACTACAAGAAATCTCGTCCCGAGATTTAAGAGAGGAGCAAGGGGGAAGGAATTTGGTTACGAATTTCTAACGGGTCTTCTTGGTGTTGGTTGCTCTTCTCGAAGAGGTTCATTCCTGTGCTTCAGTCATCACGATGAAGTCGGTGTCCTTTCTACAGGACTCCGTCGTACTTACTAAAGAATAAAGGGTGGACATGCTAGGAGAACTGACCTCTACCAGGTAGACTATCTGGTCGATAACATCGAGGAAGGTGGCGAAAGTAACTCTCAAATTGAAACTTACAAAAATATCGAGAGAAAAGTAAGAAGGTATCATGAGAAGTTTTGAGCGGGTAGGCAATCGTTCGGTGCCTGAAACAAAGTGTGAAAGGGATTCAGAGCAATGGGAATAAGTATTGCGTCTGATACCAGAATAGATCACTAGGCAGGTGGCCCGTGAACTACATACGAAGTCAAGCTCTAGGAATAACTTTGGCAACAGGGTGTATAGGAGAGTCAGGTTTCGATCCTGTGGAACTGTGGGTTATGGGCCCACTATGTGTATCAAAGTAGAAAGGGGCTGACATCTTGCACGGTCACATTAGCAAGGCATGTCAGAGGGTAGCCTGTCAGTTATGTCGGCAATAACATCGATACCAAGGGCGAGGGACGAAGAGAACCATTTTCCTGCTCGTTGAATGAGGCGGGCCAATAGGCAAGGTTCTCGTCCATCGGTGGTTACCGAAATGTCATCAACAATGGTAACAGGGTCTTACTAAAAGAGTGGTACAATGAGGTGCTTACCTAAGCATGGAACTATCACTGCTTAGATCGTATAGACCATAGAAAGGGTTTAAACAAACCAATGGAAAGGAAAAGGTGGTCATCAGATTAAATAGGACAATGGAAAGGAAAATGTGTTTAAACACATATTTCAAGGGTATATCCTTTCCAAGGACAAGCTGAGCATGATATCCATGACAGGATAGAAAGTAGAAAACCATTTAGGTAAGGGGGGAGGAATCTCAAGATATTACCCATACAACGGTGTTAGGATAAATGATAAAGAAAATTTAGCATTGTGCTTCAAATGCACTTTTTGAAAATCGGACTACCACAGACATGCTTCGAGATAGCATTGACATGGTCAACAATTAAGGTTCGAAGTTTGGATGCACGAAGGATCCATCAAGAACAACTTGTAAAATAAGTTTTGCAATTTCCTCATGGAAGAATGGATAACCTTGCTGAAGAGGAAACTATAACACTAGGTCCTCTGGTGAGGCATGCTAGGCATGACATCACCTTACCGGGTCATATGAGGATCAATGTTATAATTCTTGAAAATATGTTCCAACCATCATATCTGACCGAGATTCAGATCTGATTGGTGTCAGGATACCTCAGACTTAGGGTGCCTGAGAAGAAAAGGTGAGACACAAATTGATGAGATGATTTGCAAGATTCTCGGGAAATGAACTATGGAAGCAAGTTCTGAATCATGAGTTCATCATTTAAGCCAAGGAGAGGATGAGGAGGTGGCTGATGGACTCAGCGACAGTTCCTCGAGACTTCCAAAAGAGGGGTTTCCACAATTATCTGAACAAGGAGATAACATTAGTCAGATCAAATGATATTATGATGTATGCTCGAGGAAATCATACACAATTAAAAAATGGTTGAAAGGTGCACCCGACATATGGGCTTAGGTAGCACGATCAATGTTAGAATGGTGATTCAATTATCGGAAGACTTAGAGTGAAACTATCGCTCATTCACTTCAAATCAATAGGGTTGCTTAAAAGTTTTGAATTCACACGTCATAGCTCAATTGTCGGTATTCCGGTCAAAAACAATACGGGGACCAAGGAATGTACGGAGATGGCGAGAAGTATTATCATACCAAGAAGTTTTAAGAGGTGGTGAAATTCTCACCACATTCTTGACAGAAGAGATGGTAATACTTCCAAGGTGAAGAAGAACAACTGCGGGGTAGCAAGGATCTCAACGTGTAACACAAAACACGAACAAGTTTATGTTGAACGGAAGGCAATAAAGTGGTCGATGATAATATAAATCACCAAGGGAAAAGATGGTAATTCTCATCATGAATTCGATGGATATCCTGGAAGAGCCCAAGATGTTGGTGCTGATCTCGACACATTTGTCATGAGATTTCATGAAGATGTAATCTATCGGCGATGACATCAAGTCAAAGGAATTTATGAAGCAAAAGGTTATCGGAACCATGGGTACGACACAAACTCAAAATCAAGCTTGTTGTCCAAGGTGAAAGATATGACGAGAAAGATCGACGTAAGCTTAGCTCATCGTCGAAAGTTGTGTTCCGGGAACAAGGACCAGGTAGCACAGTTAAAATTTAGCACGATAATGATATAGCCAACCGGGCTAGGAATGACTTGAAGGATTATTAAACTCATAAGCAATAAAAATTACTTATAGTTATTGATTCAGAGTACAGACTCGATTCACTGTCGGTGTCCTTGAGTGTCTAACAACTTAGAACCCGGGGAAAATTTTGGAATCAGTGAGAAATAATACTTGAAGAATAACTCATAAGAAGTTATGCAGTTCCACGATAATCTCGAGATACCAGAGGGGGGTAATACTCGATGACGGACCAAAGTAGAGGTTGGACTGGGGTATTGCTCTGCAGAAGACAAGTGCTTAAACTTGCACGAGAAATGGTATTTAAAGGAGAACATGGTCGGAATCCACGATCATAAAGGATCGAACCATGGATACAAGATGAACTTATAACAAGGGGTAATTATTTTTACGAGCAGCTTCCATGATAAGTTATACATCGTGCCCCTGGGCATGAACGCAAGGTTCAAGGTCGACTCCCACTTCTTCAATGTATAACCTTCCATTCACTTTTCGCTTTGATAAAGGCCTTAGTGTTGAAAGTTTTACCTGGTGAAATACCAGATGACTATGACTCGTGAAAACTTCCGAGTTCACACATATAAAGGAAGGCATCGGATCAACCCATTAGGGTATCGTGGAAAAATATAACACAATCTTCAAGAGTAGATATCACCAGCTCGAAAGCAGAGCATGGTTGGCAAAAGGAGAGGATACAATTTACCAAAGGCATTATGTATCGGAGAAAGAACTCACAAGGTGATTAATTATGAAGGACACTGTCGGATAATAATCCAACAGTGGATATGGCGATCCACAATGGAGCTGATGTGAGTATCAATACCCAATCAGAGGAAGAAAGAATGCAAATGCATCGATTTATAGAACATTTGAATAATTCAACATCTAAATAGCATAGTAATTATGATTTTCAATTCAAGGGATTAGGAGCAAAAGCTCTGATGAAGGATGGATAAGTCAACTAGACTTAGGGGTAAGATCGATGGCAATCTGATTGGCCAAGAACCAGCTCATGTTCGAAAGACGTCTGAGTCGGAAGGTAATTTATAATGATCAACTGATGATTGCGTGCATTCACACACATATAGAATCAACAAACTTAAAATGATAGTGGCAAAGGATGCCAATAGGATTACTAGACTTATTGGATTAACCAAAATGTAAGCAAGCAAGAATTTCAAGAGCAATAGGCTCCTGAGGATTTTTGGAAGATCGAAAGGTATTTCAAAGTCCTTTGCGGAACACATGAACAACTGGGAATGAGCGGA
Organism: Triticum dicoccoides; assembly: GCF_002162155.2. Taxonomy (NCBI): domain Eukaryota; kingdom Viridiplantae; phylum Streptophyta; class Magnoliopsida; order Poales; family Poaceae; genus Triticum; species Triticum dicoccoides. The sequence goes on from NC_041388.1 coordinate 525,458,697, forward strand.
TACTCGATAAGTGCGAGGATTTATCCGTAGAGGTATTCATGTGGGTAATGAATTGCAAGGCAGTAGGCACAAAGTATTCTCGGAGCAATAGAGAGAATTTTTGAGGTATCTTGTAATAACAAGATCAATGGGATTGAAAGGACAAGTGTATGTAGTTATCCATAATAATATAACAGTGGTAGGGAATTTGCAAAGGCGATGGGCACAAGTGTCTCAAGAGAACAACGGAGATTATCTTTGGAATCTTCTGGTGAAGCAGTCGATCATCTGTAATGAAGGGGCTCTCCGGCAGGAAGTGGTAACGAGAACCTAGAGTTAGATTTTAGCAAAATCATTTAACCCGAATAGAAGAGAGATCAGAGTCCCAGAGTATAGGTCGAGGAATAAAAGATCCTAATACCACCCAATGGCGACGTGGGCCCATGGGCCGCACAGTCATGTTAGTAAAGCAGTTTTCATTGACTAGACTCGACTTCGGCCAAGGAGTGTGGAAGGGGGATTCCTACAGGCAGTCGGCTCTGATACCAACTTGTGACGCCCCCGATTTAATCGTACACTAATCATACACGCAAACGTGTACGATCAAGATCAGGGACTCACGGGAAGATATCACAACACAACTCTACAAATAAAATAAGTCATACAAGCATCATATTACAAGCCAGGGGCCTCGAGGGCTCGAATACAAGAGCTCGATCATAGACGAGTCAGCGGAAGCAACAATATCTGAGTACAGACATAAGTTAAACAAGTTTGCCTTAAGAAGGTTAGCACAAACTGGGATACAGATCGAAAGAGGCGCAGGCCTCCTGCCTGGGATCCTCCTATACTACTCCTAGTCGTCATCAGCGGGCAGCACGTAGTAGGCACCTCCGGTGTAGTAGGAGTCGTCATCGACGGTGGCATCTAGATCCTGGGCTCCAACATCTGGTTGCGATAACCAGGTAGAAGGGATAGAGGGAAAAGAAGGAGAAAGCAACCGTGAGTACTCATCCAAAGTACTCGCAAGCAAGGAGCTACACTACATATGTATGCATTGGTATCAAATGGAATAAGGCTATCATATGTGGACTGAACTGCAGAAAGCCGGAATAAGAGGGGGATAGCTAGTCCTTTCGAAGACTACGCTTCTGGCAGCCTCCGTCTTGCAGCATGCAGAAGAGAATAGACTGAAGTCCTCCAAGTAGCATCGCATAGCATAATCCAAACCAATGATCCTCCCCTCGTCGCCCTGTGAGAGAGCAATCACCGGTTGTATCTGGCACTTGGAAGGGTGTGTTTTATTAAGTATCCGATTCTAGTTGTCATAAGGTCAAGGTACAACTCCAAGTCGTCCTGTTACCGAAGATCACGGCTATTTGAATAGATTAACTTCCTTGCAGGGGTGCACCACATACCCCAACACGCTTGATCCCATTTGGCCGGACACACTTTTCGGGGTCATGCCCCGCCGCGAAAGATCAACACGTCGCAGCCCCACCTAGGCACAACAGAGAGGTCAGCACGCCGGTCTAAACCTAAGCGCACAGGGGTCTGGGCCCATCGCCCTTAGCACACCTGCACGTTGTGAACACGGCCGGAAGCAGAACTAGCCCCCTTAATACAAGAGCAGGCTTACGTTCCAATCCGGCGCGCGCCACTCAGTCGCTGACGTCATGAAGGCTTCGGCTGATACCACGACGCCGAGATACCCATAACTACTCCCGCGTAGATGGTTAGTGCATATAGACCAAATGGCCAGACTCAGATCAAATACCCAGATCTCAATAAGCGTGTTAAGTATCCGCGAACGCCGACCAGGGCCAGGCCCACCTCTCTCCTAGGTGGTCTCAACCTGCCCTGTCGCTCCACCTCAAAGTAACAGTCGAGGGCCGTCAGGAACCCAGGCCCACCTCTACCGGGATGGAGCCACCTGCCCCTTGAGCCCCCATCTCCGAACAGCATCACAAGTAATGTAACAGTATAAAGTGTATAGTATATGCCCATGATCACTTCCCGAAGTGATCACGGCCCAGTAGTATAGCATGGCAGACGGACAAGAGTGTAGGGCCACTGATGGAACACTAGCATCCTATACTAAGCATTAGGATAGTAGGTAAAGGTACCAACAGTAGTAGCAAGGACAGGCTATGCATCAGGATAGGAATAACGGAAAGCAGTAACATGCTACACTACTCTAATGCAAGCAGTATAGAGAAGAGTAGGCGATATCTGGTGATCAAAGGGGGGGCTTGCCTGGTTGCTCAGACAAGGAGGGGTCGTCGATGTAGTCGATCACAGGGGTACCGGCATCGGTCTCAGGGTCTACCGGAAAGAAGTAACGGAGGGGGAACACAATAAATAACAGAGCAATCAAATGTAACAAAAAGCAAGAAGCGGCAATACGTTGTGCTAGAGGTGACCTAACGTAGGGATAGGTGGTACCGGCGAAGGGGGGAAACATCCGGGAAAGTATCCCGGTGTTTTGCGTTTTCGGGCAGAGGAGTCGGAGGGGGAAAGTTGCGAGTTTGCTATGCTAGGGATGCATGGCAGACGAACGGGCTGCGTATCCGGGTTCGTCTCGTCGTTCTGAGCAACTTTCATGTAGAAAGTATTTTCATCTGAGCTACGGTTTATTTTATATGATTTTCTAAAGTTTTAATCACTTTTAGAATTTATTTAATTATTTAATTCTATCCTTATCCAGAATAGTGCATACTGACGTCATCATGACGTCAGCAGTCAACAGGGAGTTGACTGGTCAACTGACGTGTGGGTCCCGTTCGTCATTGTCTGAGATTAACTAAAACAAATTAATTAGTTTAATTAGTAATTAGGTTAATCTAATCAGGATTAGTTAAGTTAATTAATTTAATTAACCAATTAATTAATTAATATTTTTATTATTTTCTTTTAATCTTTTTTTATAAACGTTCCAAGGGCTAGGCCCCACATGTCATTGGGTCAGGGGGCCTTAGCGGGCGCCGGTGCTAGCGGCAGCGGGTGTGGTGCCCGTGCCTGAGGCTGTAGCCTGCCCGAGCGATGGGGGGGGGGAGCCGGGTACGGGCTCCGGCGGCCAAGGACCGCGATGGCGCTGGCCGGAATAGGGCGGCAGGGCGGAGGCGGGACGGCGCCTGGGGTGAGCAGCATCGGCTGGAGCGGCTGAGCGCGGTCTTCCGGCGCGGCGCAGGAGCAGAGCGCCCGCGTAGGAGGGAGGCAGCAGCAGCGCGAACGTAGGCGGGGCGAGGTTGCGTCGTGCGGGTGCGTACGGGAGCTGCGGTGGCCGCCGCGGGCAGCACCGACGTAGGTTGCAGGGGAGCGCTGCTGGCGCGGCCGTGGGCGCGAACGACACGGGCGGGCGCCGAGCGCGGCAAGGACTTCGACTGCGGTTGCGCGACGCGACGGAGCTCGTCGGGGCAGTCGGGAGCGGCGAGCAGCGGAGGGAACGAGCATGGGGCGAGGGGAAGAGAGGAGGGGCGCGGCTCACATCGGGTGGGGTTGGGCACTGGCAGTGGGTGCGGGGAGGCTCGTGGTGGCCGGAGTCGGTGGCGGCGTGCGGCGGCCTGAGGTGGAAGCCGAGCACGGGGCGGTGTCGTTGGGGCGGCCCCCTCCCGATCCAGCGGAATCGGGCAGAGGAGGGTGGAGGAGCGCGGCGTCTGGGACGGCGGCCGATGACGGGGCTCGAGGCGGCGGTGGCGTCCGGCGAGGAGGGGAATTCCGAACGGCGACGGTTGGCGAAGAGGAGCCGGCGCCCGATCCAGATCGGGATCGGGAGGAGATGAGGGAGAGAGGGGAACGTGGGGGGGAGGAGTGGGGTAGTGGGCTAGGGTTTCGGTGTCCCCAGGGGTTAGTAGGTGAGGTGGGGGTGGTTTCTCCACCAATATTACATATAATTTATTTGTCACATTTATAACATTTTAGTTTTGACATTTGAAAAGCTTTTGTTATTTGTCTTTATTTTAAATTTGGATCGTTTTTGAACCATCGCGAGATTAACTACAGTGATAGCGGTGACATGGCATCATTAGGAGAGGGTTACTGTAGCTTAATTATCCGGGCGTCACAGGTAGGACAAAAGATGTCATGCAAGTTCTTTTCCATAAGCACGTATGACTATATACGGAATACATGACTATATACATTGATGAATTGGAGCTAGTTCTGTGTCACCCTATGTTATGACTGTTACATGATGAACCGCATCCGGCATAATTATCCATCACTGATCCGGTGCCTACGAGTTTTCCATATACTGGTACTCGCTTATTTACTTTTCCGCTGCTACTGTTACAATCACTACAAAATACCAAAACACTACTTTTCTTATCTTTACTTTTGCTGCCGCTACTACCACTATCATATTACTTTGCTACTAAACACTTTGTTGCAGATACTAAGTTTCCAGGTGTGGTTGAATTGACAACTCAACTGCCAATACTTGAGAATATTCTTGGGCTCCCCTTGTGTCGAATCAATAAATTTGGGTTGAATACTCTACCCTCGAAAGCTGTTGCGATCCCCTATAGTTGTGGGTTATCAAGACTAATTTCTGGCGCCGTTGCCGGGGAACATAGCTCTATTCTTTGAGTCACTTGGGATTTATATCTGCTGGACACTATGAAGAACTTGAGAGATCCAGAAACCAAGATCTATCCCTCAACTACGAGGGGAGGTAAGGAACTGCCATTTAGCTCTGCACTTTATTCACCTTCTGTTATGAGTAAGTTTGCGACACCTGCATCTACTTCTGCTATTCGTTCTGATATGTCGCATGTTATTGATGATGCCACTTCTGGTATGCATGATACTTATGATGAAACTGCTTCTATGCCTGATACTACTGTGCCCCTTAGTGAATTTCTTGATGAACAAATTGCTAGGTCTAGAGAAAAAGAAATTATTGAATCTCAATACGATGATGATAGTGATGATGAAAATATGCCTGTTATTCCTGAGGGTTATCTTTTTGATGCGGAATCTTCTACCGCTATTTTTGCTTGCAGAGATAGATATGAGCTTAAGAAGTTATTCATTAAATGGAACAAAGAATCACTTAGAGATAAAATGAGACCTGGCCCTGCTTTTGCTACTTCACCTATATGCGTTCCTGATAAGGATTATGAATTCTCTGTTGATCCTGATATAATTACTTTGGTTGAATCTGATCCATTTTATGACTATGAATCTGAAACTGTTGTGGTAGATCTTACTAAGTTAAATGATATAGCTGCCCTGTTTACTAATGATGAGAGATCACATTACTTTTATATACTCAAAATATTTCCGTTCTCATTAAAGGGTGATGCTAAGACATGGTTTAATTCTCTTGATCCCGGTTGTGTGCGTAGTCCCCAGGATATGATTTATTACTTCTCTGCTAAATATTTCCCTGCTCATAAAAAACAAGCTGCTTTGAGGGATATATATAACTTTGTGCAAATTAAAGAAGAGAGTCTCACACAAGCTTGAGGGAGGCTTCTCAAGTTACTTAATGCTTTGCCTGATCATCCTCTTAAGAAACCTGAAATACTTGATATCATTTATAATGGACTAACCGATGCTTCCAGAGATTACCTGGATAGTTGTGCTGGTTCTCTTTTCAGGGAAAGAACACCGGATGAAGCTGAAATTCTATTGAATAATATGTTGACAAATGAAAATAATTGGGCACCTCCTGAGCCAGCTCCTGAGCCAACTCCTGCTCCAATTACTGAGCCTATTCCTAAACCAACTCCGAAGAAGAGAGGTATTCTATTTCTCAGTCCCGAAGATATGCAAGAGGCAAAGAAATCTATGAAAGAAAAAGGTATTAAAGCTGAAGACGTTAAGAATTTACCTCCTATTGAAGAAATACACGATCTTAATATACCGCCTGTTGAAGAAACATATGATCTTCATTATTTAATTACTGAAGAACCTCCTGATCCCGATATCCCAACACAGGTAGTAAAGGTAAACTCTCTCTATAGATATGATAAAGCTGAAGTCCCTCCTACTAAAATTGCTAGTCAGTGCTTGGATGAGTTTGATAACTTTATGTTTAAGCAAGAAAATTTCAATGCTTTTGTTGGTAGACAATTAAAATAAAATGCTTATATGATTAGACGCTTGGGTGATTATATGGCTGATATTAAAGGTGAACTTAAACTTGTTAGCAAACATGCTTCTATGGTTAGAAGTCAAGTAGAACAAGTACTTAAAGCTCAAAAAGAAGTGCTTAATGAAATGAATAGTAAGAAAAATGATTATGATGTTAGAGTGGCTACTAGAACTGGTAAAATGACTCAGGAACCTTTGTATCCTGAAGGCCACCCTAAGAGAATCGAGCAAGATTCTCAAAGAAATAATATTGATGTTCCTAGTTCTTCTAAAAAGAAGAAGAAGAAAAATGATAGAAGTGTGCAAACTTCTAGTGAACCTATTGCTGAACCACCTGATAATCCAAATGATATTTCTATGTCTGATGCTGAAACACAATCTGGTAATGAACATGAACCTAGTAAAAATATTAATAATGATGTTCATGATGATGCTCAACCTAGTAATGACAATGATGTAGAAATTGAACCTGATGTTGATCTTGATAACCCACAATCAAAGAATCAACGTTATGATAAAAGAGACTTTGTTTCTAGGAAACATGATAAAGAAAGGGAACCTTGGGTTCAGAAACCCATGCCTTTTCCTCCAAAACCATCCAAGAAAAAGGATGATGAGGATTTTGAGCGCTTTGCTAAAATGATTAGGCCTATCTTTTTGTGTATGAGATTAACTGATGTGCTCAAAACAAATCCTTATGCTAAATATATGAAGGATATCATTACTAATAAAAGAAAGATACCGGAAGCTGAAATTTCCACCATGCTTGCTAATTATACTTTTAAGGGTGGAATACCAAAGAAACTTGGAGATCCCGGAGTACCTACTATACCTTGCTCCATTAAAAAGAATTATATTAAAACTGCTTTATGTGATCTTGGAACCGGTGTTAGTGTTATGCCTCTCTCTTTATATCGTAGACTTGACTTGAATAAGTTGACACCTACCGAAATATCTTTGCAAATGGCTGATAAATCAACTACTATACCTGTCGGTATTTGTGAGGATGTGCCTGTCGTGGTTGCGAATGTTACTATTTTAACGGACTTTACTATACTTGATATTCCCGAGGATGATAGTATGGCTATTATTCTTGGAAGACCTTTTCTTAATACTGCAGGGGCTGTTATTGATTGCAACAAAGGCAATGTCACTTTTCATGTTAATGGTAATGAGCATACGGTACACTTTCCGAAGAAACAACCTCAAGTTCATAGTATCAACTCTATTGGGAAAATTCCATCGATTATATTTGGAGGTTTTGAATTTCCTCTTCCTACTGTCAAGAAGAAATATGATATTCTTATCATTGAGGATGTGCATATCCCCGTTGAGGTAATTTAGTGTTATTCGAAATTTCTTCGGTTTCATGATTATCGGAATGAGTTTGTTAACAAGACTTGATCAACCTTGTTAGTGGATTCTTTTTGATGAGCATGAGATGGATGAAACTAGAAGCACAACCTTCTGTACCCCACTTTTACTTTCTGTTATTTATATCAAATAAAGTAAAAATAGTATTTTCTGTTTGTTTCCTGACTTATCCATGCAATATAAAAATATCCCAAAAATAAAAGTCCTCAGAATGCCATGCCAATTTAATATGATTTTTTCGGGAATATTTGAGGATTTACTGTGCAAAAATTACCGCGGGAGGAGCTGCCACCTGGCCACGAGGGTGGTGGGCGTGCCCCCCTATAGGGCGCGCCCCCTGCCTCGTGGGCCCATGGTGGCCCTCCTCCACTTATCCCAGCACCCATCTTCTTCCTCTATCTCACACAAACCCGAAAAACCAACTCAAGCACGAGTTCCAGCCACTTTTGCTGCGATTTTCGATCTCCTTGCTCAAAGCACCTCTCGCAAAACTGCTTGGGGAGATTGTTCCTTGGTATGTGACTCCTCCATTGGTCCAATTAGTTTTTGTTCTAGTGCTTTATTCATTGCAAACTTGTGCTGCATAGGTGACCATGTTCTTGAGCTTGCATGTCAAATTTATATGGTTCCAAGTAGTTCTAATGCTTGATATAGGCTCTAGGCACTTGTAGGAGTAGTTGCTATTAGTTTTATTGAGTTTGGTTTACTTTTATTTTGAAGTTACTAAAATTTTTCAGAATTTTTCAGAGAAAAACAATATGCTTAGGAAGATATTCCAAGGTGGTTCCTCTAAGAAGCAAGGACCCAGGATTGCTATGCGCGATGCTGACGAGGATCCACCAAGAGACGCTCTAGTACGGCCTTGCGAATGGCCATCGGAAAATTTTATGAACCGTACTAAGGGCCCCATCTTTGGAGGCATCTATGCCACACGCCTAGCTGCACATTTTAACATACCTATTAGGCATGCTGAGAAGGAAGAAAAGGCACGTACCTTGTTCCGTTGATGGCTATTCACGCCTACCGAAACCCTGCACCAGCCCCGGAACAGGAGCCACAAGATGAGCCTCCACGACAATCTTTTTATTCTTGGGATCCAGAGATGACTGTCAACCAGTGGCAGTCAGAGTCTTCTTCTTCATCACAGTATGATCCCAACTATTCTTCCTCATCACAGTACGACCCCAACAACTATTATTATGGATATCCGCCAGGCCAGCCGTGGCCATAGACCAACTTAGGCCAAAAGCCTAAGCTTGCGGGAGTACGTATTTCTCACTGACATTACATTTATGTTCACACACACTCATTGCTAGATGCCGATGCTCATACTTTTTCACTGTAATATCCATGCTAGGTTATTTTCCTTTTTATGTTTTCTTCTTGTGCGTTTGATAAACCTTAAGAAAAACCAAAAAAAATAGTAGTAGTTTATTTCTCTGCTGTAGTAGTAATAATTAAAAAGAAAACCCAAAAATATTTCCCGTTCTTCTTTTGCTTGTTGGGAGCTTTCCCGTGTAAATAGTTTTATTTTATTTTCTTTTATTTGGGGGTCGGTAGGAGAAGACCATAATTAAATTGTTGAAGTGGCTCTTATATGCATTATTGTTGATTTAACCAAGAGCCCATATTGCCTTGTATTCTCCTGTTTATTGAATGCTCACAGATTCCAGCTTAGTCCAATGCACGTGCACTCTTATTATTATTCACACTGTTCGGTCGTGCAAGTGAAAGGTAATTATGATGATATATGATGGACTGACTGAGGTGAGAAAAGCTGGTATGAACTCGACCTCTTTTGTTTTTGTAAATATGATGAGCCCGTCGTTCTTGATTCAGCTTATTATGAATAAACATGTTTGCAATGACAATTAGAGATCATAGTTGCTTGTGCCATGCTTGATTAGCTATGAGTTATAATGGTTTACCTTGTGTGCCAACATGCTATTGAGATGATTATGATGTGGTATGATGGGGTGGTCTCTGTTGGGTTTCGTAGTAATTTCAAAAAATTTCCTACGCACACGCAAGATCATGTGATGCATAGCAACGAGAGGGGAGAGTGTTGTCTACGTACCCAACGCAGACCGACTGCGGAAGCGCTGACACGACGTAGAGGAAGTAGTCGTACGTCTTCACGATCCAACCGATCAAGCACCGAAACTATGGCACCTCCGAGTTCGAGCACACGTTCAGCTCGATGACGATCCCCGGACTCCGATCCAGCAAAGTATCGGGGAAGAGTTCCGTCAGCACGACGGCGTGGTGACGATCTTGATGAACTACAGCAGCAGGGCTTTGCCTAAACTCCGCTACAGTATTATCGAGGAATATGGTGGCAGGGGGCACCGCACACGGCTAAGGAATAGATCACGTGGATCAACTTGTGTGTTTCTGGGGCGCCTCTGCCTCAGTATATAAAGGAGCCAAGGGGGGAGGGGGCGCCGGCCAGGAGAAGGGCGCAGGAGGAGTCCTACTCCTTCCGGGAGTAGACTCCCCCCCAATCCTATTCCAACTAGGATTCCCCGAGGGGGAAAGAGGGAGAGGGGGGCCGGCCACCTTCTCCTAGTCCTAATAGGACTAGGGGAGGGGGAGGTGCGCAGCCACCTTGGGCTGCCCCTTTCTCCTTTCCACTAAAGCCCATCAAGGTCCATATGGCTCCCGGGGGGTTCCGGTAACCTCCCGGTACTCCGGTAAAATCCCGATTTCACCCGGAACACTTCTGATATCCAAACATAGGCTTCCAATATATCAATCTTTACGTCTCGACCATTTTGAGACTCCTCGTCATGTCCATGATCACATCCGGGACTCCGAACAACCTTCGGTACATCAAAATGCATAAACTCATAATATAACTGTCATCGTAACCTTAAGCGTGCGGACCCTACGGGTTCGAGAACAATATAGACATGACCGAGACACGTCTCCGGTCAATAACCAATAGTGGGACCTGGATGCCCATATTGGCTCCTACATATTCTACGAAGATCTTTATCGGTCAGACCGCATAACAACATACGTTGTTCCCTTTGTCATCGGTATGTTACTTGCCCGAGATTCGATCGTCGGTATCCAATACCTAGTTCAATCTCGTTACCGGCAAGTCTCTTTACTCGTTCCGTAATACATCATCTCACAACTAACATATTAGTTGTAATGCTTGCAAGGCTTATGTGATGTGTATTACCGAGAGGGCCCAGAGATACTTCTCCGACAATCGGAGTGACAAATCCTAATCTCGAAATACACCAACCCAACATCTATTTTTGGAGACACCTGTAATGCTCCTTTACAATCACCCAGTTACGTTGTGATGTTTGGTAGCACCCAAAGTGTTCCTCCGACAAACGGGAGTTGCATAATCTCATAGTCATAGGAACATGTATAAGTCATGAAGAAAGCAATAGCAACATACTAAACGATCGGGTGCTAAGCTAATGGAATGGGTCATGTCAATCAGATCATTCAACTAATGATGTGACCTCGTTAAGCAAATAACAACTCATTGTTCATGGTCTGGAAACATAACCATCTTTGATTAACGAGCTAGTCAAGTAGAGGCATACTAGTGACACTTTGTTTGTCTATGTATTCACACATGTATTATGTTTCCGGTTAATACAATTCTAGCATGAATAATAAACATTTATCATGATTATAAGGAAATAAATAATAACTTTATTATTGCCTCTAGGGCATATTTCCTTCAGTCTCCCACTTGCACTAGAGTCAATAATCTAGATTACACTGTAATGATTCTAACACCCATGGAGCCTTGGTGCTGATCATGTTTTGCTCGTGGAAGAGGCTTAGTCAACGGGTCTGCAACATTCAGATCCGTATGTATCTTGCAAATCTCTATGTCTCCCACCTGGACTAGATCCCGGATGGAGTTGAAGCATCTCTTGATGTGTTTGGTCCTTTTGTGAAATCTGGATTCCTTTGCCAAGGCAATTGCACCAGTATTGTCACAGAAGATTTTCATTGGACCCGATGCATTAGGTATGACACCTAGATCGGATATGAACTCCTTCATCCAGACTCCTTCGTTCGCTGCTTCCGAAGCAGCTATGTACTCCCCTTCACATGTAGATCCCGCTACGACGCTTTGTTTAGAACTGCACCAACTGACAGCTCCACCGTTTAATGTAAACACGTATCCGGTTTGCGATTTAGAATCGTCCGGATCAGTGTCAAAGCTTGCATCAAGGTAACCTTTTACGGTGAGCTCTTTGTCACCTCCATATACGAGAAACATATCCTTAGTCCTTTTCAGGTATTTCAGGATGTTCTTGACCGCTGTCCAATGATCCACTCCTGGATTACTTTGGTACCTCCCTGCTAAACTTATAGCAAGGCACACATCAGGTCTGGTACACAGCATTGCATACATGATAGATCCTATGTATGATGCATAGCGAACATCTTTCATATTCTCTCTACCTTCTGCAGTGGTCGGGCATTGAGTCTTACTCAACTTCACACCTTGTAACACAGGCAAGAACCCTTTCTTTGCTTGATCCATTTTGAACTTCTTCAAAATTTTGTCAAGGTATGTGCTTTGTGAAAGTCCAATTAAGCGTCTTGATCTATCTCTATAGATCTTAATGCCTAATATGTAAGCAGCTTCACCGAGGTCTTTCATAGAAGAACTTTTATTCAAGTATCCCTTTATGCTATCCAGAAATTCTATATCATTTCCAATCAGCAATATGTCATCCACATATAATATCAGAAATGCTACAGAGCTCCCACTCACTTTCTTGTAAATACAGGCTTCTCCGAAAGTCTGTATAAAACCAAATGCTTTGATCACACTATCAAAACGTTTATTCCAACTCCGAGAAGCTTGCACCAGTCCATAAATGGATCGCTGGAGCTTGCACACTTTGTTAGCTCCCTTTGGATCGACAAAACCTTTCGGTTGTATCATATACAACTCTTCTTCCAGAAATCCATTCAGGAATGCAGTTTTGACATCCATCTGTGAAATTTCATAATCATAAAATGCGGCAATCGCTAACATGATTCGGACGGACTTAAGCATCGCTACGGGTGAGAAGGTCTCATCGTAGTCAATCCCTTGAACTTGCCGAAAACCTTTTGCGATAAGTCGAGCTTTGTAGACAGTAACATTACCATCAGCGTCAGTCTTCTTCTTAAAGATCCATTTATTCTCAATTGCTTGCCGATCATCGGGCAAGTCAACCAAAGTCCATACTTTGTTCTCATACATGGATCCCCATCTCAGATTTCATGGCTTCAAGCCACTTTGCGGAATCTGGGCTCACCATCGCTTCTTCATAGTTCGTAGGTTCATCATGATCTAGTAGCATGACTTCCAGAACAGGATTATCGTACCACTCTGGTGCAGATCTTACTCTGGTTGATCTACGAGGTTCAGTAGTATCTTGATCTGAAGTTTCATGATCATTATCATTGGCTTCCTCACTAACTGGTGTAGGTGTCACTGAAATAGTTTTCTGTGATAGACTACTTTCCACGAAGGGAGCAGGTACAGTTACCTCGTCAAGTTCTACTTTCCTCCCACTCACTTCTTTCGAGAGAAACTCCTTCTCTAGAAAGGATCCATTCTTAGCAACGAATGTCTTGCCTTCGGATCTGTGATAGAAGGTGTACCCAACAGTTTCCTTTGGGTATCCTATGAAGACACATTTCTCTGATTTGGGTTCGAGCTTATCAGGTTGAAGCTTTTTCACATAAGCATCGCATCCCCAAACTTTAAGAAACGACAACTTTGGTTTCTTGCCAAACCACAGTTCATAAGGCGTCGTCTCAATGGATTTTGATGGTGCCCTATTTAACGTGAATGCAGCCGTCTCTAGAGCATAACCCCAAAACGATAGCGGTAAATCAGTAAGAGACATCATAGATCGCACCATATCTAGTAAAGTACGATTACGACGTTCGGACACACCATTACGCTGTGGTGTTCCAGGTGGCGTGAGTTGCGAAACTATTCCACAGTTTTTCAAATGTACACCAAACTCGTAACTCAAATATTCTCCTCCACGATCAGATCGTAGAAACTTTATTTTCTTGTTACGATGATTTTCAACTTCACTCTGGAATTCTTTGAACTTTTCAAATGTTTCAGACTTATGTTTCATTAAGTAGATATATCCATATCTGCTTAAATCATCTGTGAAGGTGAGAAAATAACGATATCCGCCACGAGCCTCAATATTCATTGGACCACATACATCGGTATGTATGATTTCCAACAAATTTGTTGCTCTCTCCATAGTACCGGAGAACGGTGTTTTAGTCATCTTGCCCATGAGGCACGGTTCGCAAGTACCAAGTGATTCATAATCAAGTGGTTCCAAAAGTCCATCAGTATGGAGTTTCTTCATGCGCTTTACACCGATATGACCTAAACGACAGTGCCACAAATAAGTTGCACTTTCATTATCAACTCTGCATCTTTTGGCTTCAACATTATGAATATGTGTATTACTATTATCGAGATTCAATAAAAATAGACCACTCTTCAAGGGTGCATGACCATAAAAGATATTACTCATATAAATAGAACAACCATTATTCTCTGATTTAAATGAATAACCGTCTCGCATTAAACAACATCCAGATATAATGTTCATGCTCAACGCTGGCACCAAATAACAATTATTTAGGTCTAATATTAATCCCGAAGGTAGATGTAGAGGTAGCGTGCCGACCGCGATCACATTGACTTTGGAACCGTTTCCCACGCGCATCGTCACCTCGTCCTTTGCCAGTGCCCGCTTATTCCGTAGTCCCTTTTTCGAGTTGCAAATATTAGCAACAGAACCAGTATCAAATACCCAGGTGCTATTGCGAGCTCTAGTAAGGTACACATCAATAACATGTATAGCACATATACATTTGTTCACCTTGCCATCCTTCTTATCCGCCAAATACTTGGGGCAGTTCCGCTTCCAGTGACCAGTCTGCTTGCAGTAGAAGCACTCAGTTTCAGGCTTAGGTCCAGACTTGGGTTTCTTCTCCTGAGCAGCAACTTGCTTGCCGTTCTTCTTGAAGTTCCCCTTCTTCTTCCCTTTGCCCTTTTTCTTGAAACTAGTGGTCTTGTTAACCATCAACACTTGATGCTCCTTCTTGATTTCTACCTCCACAGCTTTCAGCATTGCGAAGAGCTCAGGATTAGTCTTGTTCATCCCTTGCATATTATAGTTCATCACGAAGCTCTTGTAGCTTGGTGGCAGTGATTGGAGAATTCTGTCAATGACGCAATCATCCGGAAGATTAACTCCCAATTGAATCAAGTGATTATTATACCCAGACATTTTGAGTATATGCTCACCGACAGAACTGTTCTCCTCCATCTTGCAGCTATAGAACTTATTGGAGACTTCATATCTCTCAATCCGGGCATTTGCTTCAAATATTAACTTCAACTCCTGGAACATCTCATATGCTCCATGACGTTCAAAACGTCATTGAAGTCCCGATTCTAAGCCGTAAAGCATGGCACACTGAACTATCGAGTAGTCATCAGCTTTGCTCTGCCAGACGTTCATAACATCTGGTGTTGCTCCAGCAGCAGGCCTGGCACCCAGCGGTGCTTCCAGGACGTAATTCTTCTGAGCAGCAATGAGGATAATCCTCAAGTTACGAACCCAGTCCGTGTAATTGCTACCATCATCTTTCAACTTTGCTTTCTCAAGGAACGCATTTAAAATTCAACGGAACAACAGCACGAGCCATCTATCTACAATCAACATAAACAAGCAAGATACTATCAGGTACTAAGTTCATGATAAGTTTAAGTTCAATTAATCAAATTACTTAAGAACTCCCACTTAGATAGACATCCCTCTAATCTTCTAAGTGATTACGTGATCCAAATCAACTAAACCATAACCGATCATCACGTGAGATGGAGTAGTTTTCAATGGTGAACATCGTTATGTTGATCATATCTACTATATGATTCATGCTCGACCTTTCGGTCTCCGTGTTCCGAGGCCATATCTGTATATGCTAGGCTCGTCAAGTTTAACCTGAGTATTCTGCGTGTGCAAAACTGGCTTGCACCCGTTGTAGATGGACGTAGAGCTTATCACACCCAATCATCACGTGGTGTCTAGGCACGACGAACTTTGGCAACGGTGCATACTCAGGGAGAACACTTCTTGAAAATTTAGTGAGAGATCATCTATAATGCTACCGTCAATCAAAGCAAGATAAGATGCATAAAAAGATAAACATCAAATGCAATCAATATAAGTGATATGATATGGCCATCATCATCTTGTGCTTGTGATCTCCATCTCCGAAGCACCGTCATGATCACCATCATCACCGGCACGACACCTTGATCTCCATCGTAGCATCGTTGTCGTCTCGCCAATCTTATGCTTCCATGACTATCACTACCGTTTAGTAATAAAGTAAAGCATTACATCGCGATTGCATTGCATACAATAAAGCGACAACCATATGGCTCCTGCCAGTTGCCGATAACTCGGTTACAAAACATGATCATCTCATACAATAAAATCATGCCTTGACCATATCACATCACAACATGCCCTGCAAAATCAAGTTAGACGTCCTCTACTTTGTTGTTGCAAGTTTTGCGTGGCTGCTACGGGCTTTAAGCAAGAACCAATCTCACCTACGCATCAAAACCACAACGATAGTTTGTCAAATAGACTCCGTTTTAACCTTCGCAAGGACCGGGCGTAGCCATACTTGGTTCAACTAAAGTTGGAGAGACAGTCGCCCGCAAGCCATCTATGTGCAAAGCACGTCGAGGGAACCGGTCTCGCGTAAGCGTACGCGTAAGGTTGGTCCGGGTCGTCTCATCCAACAATACCGCCGAACCAAAGTATGACATGCTGGTAGGCAGTATGACTTGTATCATCCACAACTCACTTGTGTTCTACTCGTGCATATAACATCAACATAAATAACCTAGGCTCGGATGCCACTGTTGGGTTTCGTAGTAATTTCAAAAAATTTCCTACGCACACGCAAGATCATGTGATGCATAGCAACGAGAGGGGAGAGTGTTGTCTACGTACCCAACGCAGACCGACTGCGGAAGCGCTGACACAACGTAGAGGAAGTAGTCGTACGTCTTCACGATCCAACCGATCAAGCACCGAAACTACGGCACCTCCGAGTTCGAGCACACGTTCAGCTCGATGACGATCCCCGGACTCCGATCCAGCAAAGTATCGGGGAAGAGTTCCGTCAGCACGACGGCGTGGTGACGATCTTGATGAACTACAGCAGCAGGGCTTCGCCTAAACTCCGCTACAGTATTATCGAGGAATATGGTGGCAGGGGGCACCGCACACGGCTAAGGAATAGATCACGTGGATCAACTTGTGTGTTTCTGGGGTGCCTCTGCCTCAGTATATAAAGGAGCCAAGGGGGGAGGGGGGCGCCAGCCAGGAGAAGGGCGCAGGAGGAGTCCTACTCCTTCCGGGAGTAGGACTCCCCCCCAATCCTATTCCAACTAGGATTCCCAGAGGGGGAAAGAGGGAGAGGGGGGCCGGCCACCTTCTCCTAGTCCTAATAGGACTAGGGGAGGGGGGAGGTGCGCAGCCACCTTGGGCTGCCCCTTTCTCCTTTCCACTAAAGCCCATCAAGGTCCATATGGCTCCCGGGGGGTTCCGGTAACCTCCCGGTACTCCGGTAAAATCCCGATTTCACCCAGAACACTTCCGATATCAAAACATAGGCTTCCAATATATCAATCTTTATGTCTCGACCATTTAGAGACTCCTCGTCATGTCCATGATCACATCCGGGACTCCGAACAACCTTTGGTACATCAAAATGCATAAACTCATAATATAACTGTCATCGTAACCTTAAGCGTGCGGACCCTACGGGTTCGAGAACAATGTAGACATGACCGAGACACATCTCCGGTCAATAACCAATAGCGGGACCTGGATGCCCATATTGGCTCCTACATATTCTACGAAGATCTTTATCGGTCAGACGGCATAACAACATACGTTGTTCCCTTTGTCATCGGTATGTTACTTGCCCGAGATTTGATCGTCGGTATCCAATACCTAGTTCAATCTCGTTACCGGCAAGTCTCTTTACTCGTTCCGTAATACATCATCTCACAACTAACATATTAGTTGTAATGCTTGCAAGGCTTATGTGATGTGTATTACCGAGAGGGCCCAGAGATACTTCTCCGACAATCGGAGTGACAAATCCTAATCTCGAAATACGCCAACCCAACATCTACCTTTGGAGACACCTGTAATGCTCCTTTATAATCACCCAGTTATGTTGTGACGTTTGGTAGCACCCAAAGTGTTCCTCCGGCAAACGGGAGTTGCATAATCTCATAGTCATAGGAACATGTATAAGTCATGAAGAAAGCAATAGCAACATACTAAACGATCGGGTGCTAAGCTAATGGAATGGGTCATGTCAATCAGATCATTCAACTAATGATGTGACCTCGTTAGTCAAATAACAACTCATTGTTCATGGTCAGGAAACATAACCATCTTTGATTAACGAGCTAGTCAAGTAGAGGCATACTAGTGACACTTTGTTTGTCTATGTATTCACACATGTATTATGTTTCTGGTTAATACAATTCTAGCATGAATAATAAACATTTATCATGATTATAAGGAAATAAATAATAACTTTATTATTGCCTCTAGGGCATATTTCCTTCAGTATCCTCTTTTGAATGATTTAAGTGACTTGACTTGGCACATGTTCACGCATGTAGTTGAAACAAATCAACATAGCCTTCACGATATTTATGTTCATGGTGGATTATATCCTACTCATGCTTGCATCCAATGTTTATTAATTTTAATGCATGTACATGGCTGTTATCGCTCTCTAGTTGGTCGCTTCCCAGTCTTTTGCTAGCCTTCACCTGTACTAAGCGGGAATACTGCTTGTGCATCCAATCCCTTAAACCCCAAAGTTATTCCAGATGAGTCCACTATACCTTCCTATATGCGGTATCTACCTGCCGTTCCAAGTAAATTTGTATGTGCCAAACTCTAAACCTTCAAATAAACATTCTGTTTTGTATGCTCGAAGAGCTCATGTATCAACAAACGTTGTCCTTATCTTCCGTGTTAGGCGGGTTATTCTCAAGAGGAGTGGACTCCGCTCCTCACTCACGAGAAAATGGCTGGTCACCGGGATGCCCAGTCCCATGCTTTATGCAAACTAAATCAAAATTAATTGCAAACAAAACTCCCCCTGGGACCTGATGTATGTTGGAGGCACTCATTGTTTCGAGCAAGCCATGGATTGATGCTTGTTGGTGGAGGGGGAGTATAAACTTTACAAATCCCTGCTTCCCTCTGCGATGGGCCTATCTATTTACTTTTATGCTGAGTCATCACCCTCTTATTAAAAAGCACTAGCTAGAGAGCACAGCTGTCATTTGCGTTCATCACTGTTAATTTATATTGGGTATGACTATGATTGGATCTGTTTTACCATGAATTACAATGTCTAGTCAGTCCTTGATCTTTAAAGGTGCTCTGCATTTATGTTTTGCGGTCTCAGAAAGGGCTAGCGAGATACCATCTTGTTATATCATATTATGATTGTTTTGAGAAAGTGTTGTCATCCGAGATTTATTATTATGACTTGCTAGTTGATTATGCTATTGATACGAGTAATTGTGAGACCTGAGAATTATTGCAAATGTGGTTAGTTATGATCTATGCTGAAAACTTGAATGCTGGCTTGACATAGTTACAACAACAAGAGCAAACAGAGTTTGTAAAAGTTTTTCTTTCTTTCTTTCAGTTTGTCAACTGAATTGCTTGAGGACAAACAAGGGTTAAGCTTGGGGGAGTTGATACGTCTCCGTCGTATCTACTTTTCCAAACACTTTTGCCCTTGTTTTGGACTCTAACTTGTATGATTTGAATGGAACTAACCCGGACTGACGCTATTTTCAGCAGAATTACCATGGTGTTGTTTTATGTGCAGAAAACAAATATTCTCGGAATGACCTGAAACTCCACAAAACATCTTAGAAAAAACAATAAAAAATCCTCGCCAAAGATGAAGACCAGGGGGCCCACACCCTTCTCACAAGGGTGCCCCCCCTAGGGCGCGCCCCCCTACCCCGTGGGCCCCCTGTTGCGTCTCCGACTCCAACTCCACCTCCATATATTGAGTTTCGATGAGAAAAAACCAGAGAGAAGAAATCATCGCGTTATACGATACGGAGCCACCGCCAAGCCCTAAAACCTCTCGGGAGGGCTGATCTGGAGTTTGTTCGGGGTTCCAGAGAGGGGGATTCATCGCCGTCGTCATCATCAACCATCCTCCATCATCAATTTCATGATGCTCACCGCCGTGCGTGAGTAATTCCATCGTAGGCTTGTTGGATGATGATGGGTTGGATGAGATTTATCATGTAATCGAGTTAGTTTTGTTAGGGTTTGATCCCTAGTATCCATTATGTTCTGAGATTGATGTTGCTATGACTTTGCTATGCTTAATGCTTGTCACTAGGGCCCGAGTGCCATGATTTCAGATCTGAACCTATTATGTTTTCATGAATATATGTGAGTTCTTGATCCTATCTTGCAAGTCTATAGTCACCTACTATGTGTTATGATCCGGCAACCCCGAAGTGCCAATAATCAGGACCACTCCCGGTGATCACCATAGTTTGAGGAGTTCATGTATTCACTTTGTGCTAATGCTTTGTTCCGGTTCTCTATTAAAAGGAGGCCTTAATATCCCTTAGTTTCCAATAGGACCCCGCTACCATGGGAGGGTAGGACAAAAGATGTCATGCAAGTTCTTTTCCATAAGCACGTATGACTATATACGGAATACATGCCTACATTACATTGATGAATTAGAGCTAGTTCTGTGTCACCCTATGTTATGACTGTTACATGATGAACCACATCTGGCATAATTATCCATCACTGATCCGGTGCCTACGAGTTTTCCATATACTGGTTCTCGCTTATTTACTTTTCCGCGGCTACTGTTACAATCACTACAAAATACCAAAAACACTACTTTTGCTGTCTTTACTTTTGCTGCCGCTACTACCACTATCATATTACTTTGCTACTAAACACTTTGCTGCAGATACTAAGTTTCCAGGTGTGGTTGAATGGACAACTCAGCTGCCAATACTTGAGAATATTCTTTGGTTCCCCTTGTGTCGAATCAATAAATTTGGGTTGAATACTCTACCCTCGAAAGCTGTTGCGATCCCCTATACCTGTGGGTTATCAGGGCGCGTCCCCCTAACTCGTGGGCCCCCTGTTGCCTCTCCGACTCCAACTCCACCTCCATATATTGAGTTTCGATGAGAAAAAAATTAGAGGGAAGAAATCATCACGTTTTACGATACGGAGCCACCGGCAAGCCCTACCTCTCGGGAGGGCTCATCTGGAGTCCGTTCGGGGCTCCGGAGAGGGGAATCCGTCGCCATCGTCATCATCAACCATCCTCCATCACCAATTTCATGATGCTCACCGCCGTGCGTGAGTAATTCCATTGTAGGCTTGCTGGACGGTAATGGGTTGGATGGGATCTATCATGTAATCAAGTTAGTTTTGTTAGGTTTTGATCCCTAGTGTCCACTATGTTCTGAGATTGATGTTGTTATGACTTTGCTATGCTTAATGCTTGTCACTAGGGCCCGAGTGCCATGATTTCAGATCTGAACCTATTGTGTTTTCATCAATATATGAGTGTTCTTGATCCTATCTTGCAAGTCTATAGTCACCTATTATGTGTTATGATCTGTTAACCCTGAAGTGATAATAATCGGGATACTTACCGGTATGACCGTAGTTTGAGGAGTTCATGTATTCACTATGTGTTAATGCTTTGTTCCGGTTCTCTATTAAAAGGAGGCCTTAATATCCCTAAGTTTCCGTAAGGACCCCGCTGCCACGGGAGGGTAGGACAAAAGATGTCATGCAAGTTCTTTTCCATAAGCACGTATAACTATATTCAGAATACATGCCTACATTATATCAATGAACTGGAGCTAGTTTTGTGTCACCCTAGGTTATGATTGTTACATGATGAACGGCATCCGGCGTAATTATCCATCACCGATCCATTGCCTACGAGCTTTCCATATATTGTGCTTCGCTTATTTACGTTTTCGTTGCTATTGCTATCATCACTACAAAATACCAAAAACATTGCTTTTACTATTGTTACCTTTTGTTACCGTTATCACTACTATCATATTACTTTGCTACTAAATACTTTGCTACAGATATTAAGTTTCCAGGTGTGGTTGAATTGACAACTCAGCTGCTAATACTTGAGAATATTCTTTGGCTCCCCTTGTGTCGAATCAATAAATTTGGGTTGAATACCCTACCCTCGAAAACTGTTGCGATCCCCTATACATGTGGGTTATCAAGACCTTTTTCTGGCGCCGTTTCCGGGGAGCATAGCTCTATTATTTGAGTCACTTGGGATATATATATCTGCTTATCATTATGAAGAACTTGAGAGATCCAAAAACCAAGATCTATCCGTCAACTACAAGGGGAGGTAAGGAACTGCCATCTAGCTCTGCACTTGATTCACCTTCTATTTTGAGTAAGCTTGAGACACCTACACCTGCTTCTGCTATTCGTTCTGATATGTCGCATATTATTGATGATGCCACTTCTGCTATGCATGATACTTATGATGAAACTACCTCTATGCCTGATACTACTATGCCACTTAGTGCTTTTCTTGATGAACAACTTGCTAGGGCTAGAGAAATTGAAAATATTGAATCTAATGATACTGATGAAAGTGATGATGAAGAACCACTTGCTATTCCTAAGGGTTATGTATTTGATCAAGATGCTTCTTTAGCCATTTTAGCTTGCGGAAATAGAACTGAACTTAAAAAATCATTAGCTAAATGGAGTAAGAAATCCCTAAATGATAGAATGAAACCCGACCCTGCTTTTGCTACTTCACCTATCTTTGTTACTGATAAGGATTATGAATTCTCTGTTGATCCTGATATAATTACTTTGGTTGAATTTGATCCTTTTCATGGTGATGAATCTAAAACTGTTGTGGCACATCTTACTAAACTGAATGATATAGCCACCCTGTTCACTAAAGATGAAAGAACTCGCTACTTTTATATCCTTAAAATATTTCCGTTCTCATTAAAGGGTGATGCTAAGATATGGTTTAATTCTCTTGATCCTGGTTGTGTGCGTAGTCCCCAGGATATGATTTATTACTTCTCTGCTAAATATTTCCCTGCTCATAAGAAACAAGTTGCTTTAAGGGATATATATAACTTTGTGCAAATTGAAGAAGAGAGTCTCCCACAAGCTTGCAGGAGGCTTCTCCAATTACTTAATGCTTTGCCTGATCATCCTCTTAAGAAAAATGAAATAGTTGATATCTTTTATAATGGACTAACCGATGCCTCCAGAGATTTCCTGGATAGTTGTGCTGGTTCTGTTTTCGGGGAAAGAACACCGGATGAAGCTGAAATTCTATTGAATAATATGTTGACAAATGAAAATAATTGGACACCTCCGGAGCCAATTCTTGAGCCTATTCCTAAACCAACTCCGAAGAAGAGGGGAATTCTATTTCTCACTCCTGAAGATATGCAAGAGGCAAATAAATCAATGAAAGAAAAGGGTATTAAAGCTGAAGATGTTAAGAATTTACCTCCTATTGAAGAAATACATGGTCTTAATTTACCGCCTGTTGAAGAAACATCTTAATCCCTTACCTATGGAAGAAACTCATGGTCTTGATAACCCGACACGGGTAGTAAAGGTGAATTCTCTATATAGATATGATAAAGCTGTAATCCCATTTACTAAAATTGCTAGCCCATGCTTAGATGAGTTTGATAGATTTATGGCTAAGCAAGAAGATTTTAATGCTTATTTTGGTAGACAATTAAAATACAATTCAAATATGCTTGGACACTTGGGTGATTATATGGCTAATGTTAAAGGTGAACTTAAACTTATTAGTAAACATGCTTCTATGGTTACCACTCAAGTAGAACAAGTACTTAAAGCTCAAAATGATTTGCTCAATGAATTGAATAGTAAAGATAATGATTATGCTGTTAGAGTGGCTACTAGAACTGGTAGAGTGACTCATGAACCTTTGTATCCTGAAGGCCATCCTAAAAGAATTGAGCAAGATTCTCAGAGAAATAATATAGGTGCACCTAGCTCTTCTAAAAAGAAGAAAAACAAAAATGATGGGACTTTGCATGCTTCTAGTGATCCTATTGTTGAAACACCTGAGAATCCAAATGATATTTCTATTTCTGATGCTGAAACACAATCTGGTAATGAACCTGAAACTAGTGATAATGTTCATAATGATGCTCAACCTAGTAATGATAATGATATAGAAATTGAACCTGCTGTTGATCTTGATATCCCACAATCAAAGAATGAACATTATGATAAGAAAGATTTTATTGCTAGGAAACACAGTAAAGAAAGAGAGCCATGGGTTCAGAAACCCATGCCCTTTCCTCCTAAACCATCCAAGAAAAAGGATGATGAGGATTTTGAGCGCTTTGCTGAAATGATTAGACCTATCTTTTTGCGTATGCGATTAACTGATATGCTCAAAACAAATCCTTATGCTAAGTACATGAAAGATATTATTACAAATAAAAGAAAGATACAGGAAGCTGAAATTTCCACCATGCTTGCTAATTACACTTTTAAGGGGGGAATACCAAAGAAACTTGGAGATCCAGGAGTACCCACTATACCATGCTCTATTAAAAGAAACTATGTTAAAACTGCTTTATGTGATCTTGGAGCCGGTGTTAGTGTTATGCCTCTCTCTTTATATCGTAGACTTGATTTGAATAAGTTGACACCTACTAAAATATCTTTGCAAATGGCTGATAAATCAACTGCTATACCTGTCGGTATTTGTGAGGATGTGCCTGTTGTAGTTGCAAATGTTACTATTTTAACGGACTTTGTTATTCTTGATATCCCCGAGGATGATAGTATGTGTATTATTCTTGGAATACCCTTTTTGAATACTACAGGGGCTGTTATTGATTGCACTAAAGGCAATGTCGCTTTTCATGTTAACGGTAATGAGCATACGGTACACTTTCCGAGGAAACAACCTCAAGTTCATAGTATCAACTCTATTGGAAAAATTCCATCGATTATATTTGGAGGTTTTGAATTTCCTCTTCCTACTATCAAGAAGAAATATGATACTCTTATTATTGGGGAGGTGCATATCCCCTTTGAGGTAACATAGTGTTATTCGAAATTTCTCCGGTTCCATGTTATTCGGAATGAGTTCGTTAACAAGACTTGATCAACCTTGTTAGTGGATTCCTTTTGATGATCATGAGATGGATGAAACTAGAAGGCACAACCTGAAGGAAATATGCCCTAGAGGCAATAATAAAGTTATTATTGATTTCCTTATTTCATGATAAATGTTTATTATTCATGCTAGAATTGTATTAACTGAAAACATAATACATGTGTGAATACATAGACAAACAGAGTGTCACTAGTATGCCTCTACTTGACTAGCTCGTTGAATCAAAGATGGTTAAGTTTCCTAGCCATAGACATGAGTTGTCATTTGATTAACGGGGTCACATCATTAGAGAATGATGTGATTGACTTGACCCATTCCGTTAGCATAGCACTTGATCGTTTAGTTTGTTGCTATTGCTTTCTTCATGACTTATACATGTTCCTATGACTATGAGATTATGCAACTCCCGTTTACCGGAGGAACACTTTGTGTGCTACCAAACGTCACAACGTAACTAGGTGATTATAAAGGTGCTCCACAGGTGTCTCCAAAGGTACTTGTTGGGTTGGCTATTTCGAGATTAGGATTTGTCACTCCGATTGTCGGAGAGGTATCGCTGGGCCCTCTCGGTAATGCACATCACTTAAAGCCTTGCCAGCATTGCAACTAATGAGTTAGTTGCGGGATGATGTATTACAGAACGAGTAAAGAGACTTTCCGGTAACGAGATTGAACTAGGTATTGAGATACCGACGATCGAATCTCGCGCAAGTAACATACCGATGACAAAGGGAACAATGTATGTTGTTATGTGGTTTGACCGATAAAGATCTTCGTAGAATATGTGGGAGCCAATATGAGCATCCAGGTTCCGCTATTGGTTATTGGCCGGAGACGTGTCTCGGTCATGTCTACATAGTTCTCGAACCCGTAGGGTCCGCACGCTTAAAGTTTTGGTGACGATTGTATTATGAGTTTATGTGATTTGATGTACCGAAGGTAGTTTGGAGTCCCGGATGAGATCGGGGATATGACGAGGAGTCTCAAAATGGTCAAGACGTAAATATCAATATATTGGACGACTATATTCGGACACCGGAAAGGTTCCGAGTGATTCGGGTATTTTCAGGGGTACGGGGGAGTTACGGGAATACGAGAAAGAAGTAATGGGCCTCATGGGCCAAGTGGTGGAAGAGAGGAGGCAGGGCGCGCGGCCCCCCTAGCCCAAACCGAATTGGACTAGGGGGCCGGCCCCCCTTTCCTCCTTTTCCTCCCTCTCCTTCCTTCTCCTTCTCCTCCTTCCTTTCCTCCTCCTAGTAGGAGTAGGAAAGGGGAGTCCTACTCCTACTAGGAGGAGGACTCCTCCTCCTGGCGCGCCTATAGAGGGCTGGCCGGCCTCCCCCCTTGCTCCTTTATATACGGGGGCAGGGGGCACCTCTAGACACACAAGTTGATCTGTTGATCTCTCCCAGCCGTGTGCGGTGCCTCCCTCCACCATATTCCACCTTGGTCATATCATAGCAGTGCTTAGGCGAAGCCCTGCGTCGGTAGCAACATCATCACCGTCATCACGCCGTCGTGCTGACAGAACTCTCCCATGAAGCTCTGCTGGATCGGAGTTCGCGGGACGTCATCGAGCTGAACGTGTGCTGAACTCGGAGGTGCCGTGCGTTCGGTACTTGGATCGGTCGGATCGTGAAGACATACGACTACATCAACCGCGTTATGCTAACGCTTCCGCTTTCGGTCTACGAGGGTACGTGGACAACACTCTCCCCTCTCGTTGTTGTGCATCACCATGATCTTGTGTGTGCGTAGGAATTTTTTTGAAATTACTACGTTCCCCAACAGTGGCATCTGAGCCAGGTTTTATGCGTAGATGTCATATGCACGAGTAGAACACAAGTGAGTTGTGGGCGATATAAGTCATACTGCTTACCAGCATGTCATACTTTGGTTCGGCGGTATTGTTGGATGAAGCGGCCCGGACCGACACTACGCGTACGCTTACGCGAGACTGGTTCTATCGACGTGCTTTGTACATAGTTGGCTGGCGGGTGTTAGCTTCTCCAACTTTAGTTGAACCGAGTGTGGCTACGCCCGGTCCTTGCGAAGGTTAAAACAACACCAACTTGACAACTATCGTTGTGGTTTTGATGCGTAGGTAAGAACGGTTCTTGCTAAGCCCAGTAGCAGCCACGTAAAACATGCAACAACAAAGTAGAGGACGTCTAACTTGTTTTTGTAGGGCATGTTGTGATGTGATATGGTCAAGACGTGATGAGATATAAGTTGTTGTATGAGATGATCATGTTTTGTTGAAGTTATCGGCAACTGGCAAAAGGCTTATGGTTGTCTCTCTATTGCATAAGATGCAAGCGCCAAATAATTGCTTTACTTTATCACTATGCGATAGCAATAGTTGCAAGAGCAATAGTTGGCGAGACGACCATGTGATGACACATTGATATAGATCAAGATGATGGAGATCATGGTGTCATGCCGGTGACGATGGAGATCATGACGATGCTTTGGAGATAGAGATCAAAGGCACAAGATGATGATGGCCATATCATGTCACATATTTTGATTGCATGAGATGTTTATCTTTTATACATCTTACTTTGCTTAGTTATGACGGTAGCATTATAAGATGATCTCTCACTAAATTTGTGTTCTCCCTGAGTATGCACCGTTGCCAAAGTTCGTCGTGCCCAGACACCACGTGATGATCGGGTGTGATAAGCTCTACGTCCATCTACAACGGGTGCAAGCCAGTTTTGCACACGCATAATACTCAGGTTAAACTTGACGAGCCTAGCATATGCAGATATGGCCTCGGAACACTGATACCGAAAGGTCGAGCATGAATCATATAGTAGATATGATCAACATAGTGATGTTCACCATTGAAAACTACTCCATTTCACGAGATGATCAGTTATGGTTTAGTTGATTTGGATCACGTGATCACTTAGAAGACTAGTCTTTTTAAGTGGGAGTTCTTAAGTAATATGGTTAATTGAACTTTAATTTATCATGAACTTAGTCCTAATAGTATTTGCATATCTATGTTGTAGATCAATAGCTCACGTTATTGCTTCCCTGTGTTTTATATGTGTTCCTAGAGAAAACTAAGTTGAAAGATGATAGTAGCAATGATGTAGACTGGGTTCGTGATCTGAGGTTTATCCTCATTGCTGCA
Organism: Triticum dicoccoides; assembly: GCF_002162155.2. Classification (NCBI taxonomy): domain Eukaryota; kingdom Viridiplantae; phylum Streptophyta; class Magnoliopsida; order Poales; family Poaceae; genus Triticum; species Triticum dicoccoides. The sequence continues at coordinate 525,486,637 of NC_041388.1, forward strand.
CAGAAGAATTATGTCCTTGATGCACCGCTAGGTGACTGACCTATTGCAGGAGCAGATGTAGACGTTATGAACGTTTGGCTAGCTCAATATGATGACTACTTGATAGTTTAGTGCACCATGCTTAACAGCTTAGAATCGGGATTTCAAAGACGTTTTGAACGTCATGGACCATATGAGATGTTCCAGGAGTTGAAATTAATATTTCAAGCAAATACCCGAGTTGAGAGATATGAAGTCTCCAACAAGTTCTATAGCTAAAAGATGGAGGAGAATAGCTCAAGCAGTAAGCATGTGCTCAGATTGTCTGGGTACTACAATCGCTTGAATCAAGTGGGAGTTAATCTTCCAGATAAAATAGTGATTGACAAAATTCTCTAGTCACCATCACCAAGTTAGTAGAACTTAGTGATGAACTATAATATGCAAGGGATGACGAAAACAATTCCCAAGCTCTTCGCGATGCAAAAATCGGTGAAGGTAGAAATCAAGAAAAACATCAAGTGTTGATGGTTGACAAGACCACTAGTTTCAAGAGAAAGGGCAAAGGGAAGAAGGGGAACTTCAAGAAGAACGTCAAACAAGTTGCTGCTCAAGTGAAGAAACCCAAGTCTGGACCTAAGCCTGAGACTAAGTGCTTCTACTGCAAAGGGACTGGTGACTAGAAGCGGAACTACCCCAAGTATTTGGTGGATAAGAAGGATGGCAAAGTGAACAAAGCTATATTTGATATACATGTTATTGATGTGTACTTTACTAGTGTTTATAGCAACCCCTCAGTATTTGATACTGGTTCAGTTGCTAAGAGTAGTAACTCGAAATGAGAGTTGCAAAATAAACATAGACTAGTTAAGGGTGAAGTGACGATGTGTGTTGGAAGTGGTTCCAAGATTGATATGATCATCATCGCACACTACCTATACTTTCGGGATTAGTGTTGAACCTAAATAAATGTTATTTGGTGTTTGTGTTGAGCATAAATATGATTGGATCATGTTTATTGCAATACGTTTATTCATGTAAGTTAGAGAATAATTATTGTTCTGTTTACATGAATAAAACCTTCTATGGTCATACACCGAATGAAAATGGTTTGTTGGATCTCGATCGTGGTGATACACATTTTCAAAATATTGAAGCCAAAAGATGCAAAGTTAATAATGATAGTGCAACTTATTTGTGGCACTGCCGTTTAGGTCATATTGGTGTAAAGCGCATGAAGAAAATCCATGCTGATGGGCTTTTGGAATCACTTGATTATGAATCAGTTGATGCTTGTGAACCATGCCTCATGGGCAAGATGACTAAGACTCCGTTCTCCGGAACAATGGAGCGAGCAACAGATTTGTTGGAAATCATACATACTGATGTATGTGGTCCGATGAATATTGAGGCTCGCGGCAGGTATCATTATTTTTTGATCTTCACAGATGATTTGAGTAGATATGAGTATATCTACTTGATGAAACACAAGTCTGAAATATTTGAAAAGTTCAAAGAATTTCAGAGTGAAGTGGAGAATCATCGTAACAAAAATAAAAGTTTCTACGATATGATCGCAGAAGTAAAATATTTGAGTTACGAGTTTGGCCTTCAGTTAAAACAATGTGAAATAGTTTCACTACTCACGCCACCTGGAACACCACAGTGTAATGGTGTGTCCGAACGTCATAACCGTGATTTATTAGATATGGTGTGATCTATGATGTATCTTACTGATTACCACTATCGTTTTGGGGTTATGCATTAGAGACAGCTACATTCATGTTAAATAGGGCACCATCTAAATCCGTTGAGATGACACCATATGAACTGTGGTTTAGCGAGAAACCTAAGCTGTCATTTCTTAAAGTTTGGGACTGCGATGCTTATGTGAAAAAGTTTCAACATGATAAGCTCGAACCCAAATCGGAGAAGTAAATCTTCAAAGGATACCCAAAAGAAAATGTTGGGTACACCTTCTATCACAGATCCGAAGGCAAGATATTCATTGTTGAGAATGGATCCTTTCTAGAGAAGGAGTTTCTCTCAAAAGAAGTGAGTGGGAGGAAAGTAGAACTTGATGAGGTAACTGTACCCGCTCCCTTATTGGAAAGTAGTTCATCACAGAAATCTGTTCCTGTGACTACTACACCAATTAGTGAGGAAGCTAATGATGATGTTCATGCAACTTCAGATCAAGTTACTACCGAACCTCATAGGTAAACTAGAGTGAGATCCACACCAGAGTGGTACGGTAATCCTATTCTGGAGGTCATGTTACTTGACCATGACGAACCTACAAACTATGAGGAAGCGATGATGAGCCCAGATTCTGTGAAATAGCTTGAGGCCATGAAATCTGAGATGAGATCCATGTAGGAGAGAAAAGTATGGACTTTGATTGACTTTCCCAATGATCGGCAAGCCATTGAGATTAAATGGATCTTCAAGAGGAAGAAGGACGCTGATAGTAGTGTTACCATCTACAAAGCTAGAATTGTCGCAAAAAGGTTTTCGACAAGTTCAAGGTGTTGACTACGATGAGAGTTTCTCACTCGTATCTATGCTTAAGTCTATCCGAATCATGTTAGCAATTGCCGCATTTTATGAAATCTGGCAAATGGATAAACAAAACTGCATTCCTTAATTGATTTATTAAAGAAGAGTTGTATATGATGCAACCAGAAGGTTTTGTCAATCCTAAAGGTGCTAACTAAATATGCAAGCTCCAGCGATCCATCTATGGACGGGTGCAAGCATCTCAGAGTTGGAATATATGCTTTGATAAGTTGATCAAAGCATATAGTTTTATACAGACTTGCGGTGAAGCCTGTATTTACAAGAAAGTGAGTGGGAGCACTACATCATTTCTGATAAGTATATGTGTATGACATATTGTTGATCGGAGATAATGTAGATTTATTCTGCAAAGCATAAAGGAATGTTTGAAAGGAGTTTTTCAAATAAAGACCTCGATGAAGCTGCTTACATATTGAGCATCAAGATCTATAGAGATAGATCAAGACGCTTGATAAGTTTTTCAATGAATACATACCTTGACAAGATTTTGAAGTAGTTCAAAATGGAACAGTCAAAGAAGGAGTTCTTGACTGTGTTACAAAGGTGTGAAGTTGAGTAAGACTCAAAACCCAAGCACGGCAGAAGATAGAGAGAGAATGAAAGTCGTTCCCTATGCCTCAGCCATAGGTTCTATAAAGTATGCCATGTTGTGTACCAGACCTATTGTATACCGTGCCCTGAGTTTGGCAAGGGAGTACAATAGTGATCTAGGAGTAGATCACTAGACATTGGTCAAAATTATCCTTAGTGGAATAAGGATATGTTTCTCGATTATGGAGGTGACAAAAGGTTCGTCGTAAAAGGTTACGGCGGTGCAAGTTTTGACACTGATCCAGATGACTCAAAGTCTCAATCTGGATACATATTGAAAGTGGGAGCAATTAGCTAGAGTATCTTAGTGCAGAGCATTGTTGACATAGAAATTTGCAAAATACTTATGGATCTGAATGTGGCAGACCCGTTGACTAAACTTCTCTCACAAGCAAAACATGATCACACCTTAGTACTCTTTGGGCATTAATCACATAGTGATGTGTACTAGATTATTGAATCTAGTAAACCCTTTGGGTGTTGGTCACATGACGATGTGAACTATGGGTGTTAATCACATGGTGATGTGAACTATTGATGTTAAATCACATGGCGATGTGAACTAGATTATTGACTCTAGTGCAAGTGGGAGACTGAAGGAAATATGCCCTAGAGGCAATAATAAAGTTATTATTTATTTCCTTATTTCATGATAAATGTTTATTATTCATGCTAGAATTGTATTACCCGGAAACATAATACATGTGTGAATACATAGACAAACAGAGTGTCACTAGTATGCCTCTACTTGACTAGGTCGTTGAATCAAAGATGGTTAAGTTTCCTAGCCATAGACATGAGTTGTCATTTGATTAGCGGGGTCACATCATTAGAGAATGATGTGATTGACTTGACCCATTCCGTTAGCATAGCACTTGATCGTTTAGTTTGTTGCTATTGCTTTCTTCATGACTTATACATGTTCCTATGACTATGAGATTATGCAAGTCCCGTTTACCATAGGAACACTTTGTGTGCTACCAAATGTCACAACGTAACTGGGTGATTATAAAGGTGCTCTACAGGTGTCTCCAAAGGTACTTGTTGGGTTGGCGTATTTCAAGATTAGGATTTGTCACTCCGATTGTCGGAGAGGTATCTCTGGGCCCTCTCGGTAATGCACATCACTTAAAGGCCTGCAAGCATTGCAACTAATGAGTTAGTTGTGGGATGACGTATTACAGAACGAGTAAAGAGACTTGCCGGTAACGAGATTGAACTAGGTATTGAGATACCGACGATCGAATCTCGGGCAAGTAACATACTGATGACAAAGGGAACAACGTATGTTGTTATGCGGTTTGACCAATAAAGATCTTCGTAGAATATGTGGGAGCCAATATGAGCATCCAGGTTCCGTTATTGGTTATTGGCCGGAGACGTGTCTCGGTCATGTCTACATAGTTCTTGAACCCGTAGGGTCTGCACGCTTAAAGTTTCGGTGACGATTGTATTATGAGTTTATGTGATTTGATGTAGCGAAGGTAGTTCGGAGTCCCGGATGAGATCGGGGACATGACGAGGAGTCTCGAAATGGTCAAGACGTAAAGATCGATATATTGGATGACTATATTCGGACATTGGAAAGGTTCCGAGTGATTCGGGTATTTTCGGGGGTACCGGGGAGTTACGGTACTACAAGGAAGAAGTAATGGGCCTCATGGGCCAAGTGGTGGAAGAGAGGGGGCAGGGCGCGTGGCCCCCTAGCCCAAACCAGATTGGACTAGGGGGTCGGCCCCCTTTCCTCCTTTTCCTCCCTCTCCTTCCTTCTCCTTCTCCTCCTTCCTTTCCTCCTCCTAGTAGGAGTAGGAAAGGGGAGTCCTATTCCTACTAGGAGGAGGACTCCTCCTGGCGCGCCCATAGAGGGCCAGCCGGCCTCCCCCCTTGCTCCTTTATATACGGGGGCAGGGGGCATCTCTAGACACACAAGTTGATCTATTGATCTCTCCCAGCCATGTGCGGTGCCCCCCTCCATCATATTCCACCTCGGTCATATCTAGCGGTGCTTAGGCGAAGCCCTGCATCGGTAGCAACATCATCACCGTCATCACGCCGTCGTGCTGACAGAACTCTCCCATGAAGCTCTGCTGGATCGGAGTTCGCGGGACGTCATCGAGCTGAACGTGTGCTGAACTCGGAGGTGCCGTGCGTTCGGTACTTGGATCGGTCGGATCATGAAGACGTACGACTACATCAACCGTGTTGTGCTAACGCTTCCTCTTTCGGTCTACGAGGGTACGTGGACAACATTCTCCCCTCTCGTTGCTGTGCATCACCATGATCTTGCGTATGCGTAGGAATTTTTTTGAAATTACTATGTTCCCCAACACAACCTTCTGAAGGAAATATGCCCTAGAGGCAATAATAAAGTTATTATTTATTTCCTTATATCATGATTAATGTTTATTATTCATGCTAGAATTGTATTAACCGGAAACATAATACATGTGTGAATACATAGACAAATAGAGTGTCACTAGTATGCCTCTACTTGACTAGCTCGTTAATCAAAGATGCTTATGTTTCCTAACCATGAACAAAGTGTTGTTATTTGATTAACGAGGTCACATCATTAGTTGAATGATCTGATTGACATGACCCATTCCATTATCTTAGCACCCGATCATTTAGTATGTTGCTATTGCTGTCTTCATGACTTATACATGTTCCTATGACTATGAGATTATGCAACTCCCGTTTGCCGGAGGAACACTTTGGGTTCTACCAAACGTCACAACGTAACTGGGTGATTATAAAGGAGCATTACAGGTGTCTCCAAAGGTACATGTTGGGTTGGCGTATTTCGAGATTAGGATTTGTCACTCCGATTGTCGGAGAGGTATCTCTGGGCCTTCTCGGTAATGCACATCACATAAGCCTTGCAAGCATTACAACTAATATGTTAGTTGTGAGATGATGTATTACGGAATGAGTAAAGAGACTTGCCGGTAACGAGATTGAACTAGGTATTGGATACCGATGATCGAATCTCGGGCAAGTAACATACTGATGACAAAGGGAACAACGTATGTTGTTATGCGGTCTGACCGATAAAGATCTTCGTAGAATATGTAGGAGCCAATATGGGCATCCAGGTCCCGCTATTGGTTATTGATCGGAGATGTGTCTCAGTCATGTCTGCATTGTTCTCGAACCGTAGGGTCCGCACGCTTAACGTTACGATGACAGTTATTATGAGTTTATGCATTTTGATGTACCGAAGTTAGTTCGGAGTCCCGGATGTGATCACGGAAATTGACGAGGAGTCTTGAAATGGTCGAGACATAAAGATTGATATATTGGAAGCCTATGTTTGGATATCGGAAGTGTTCCGGGTGAAATCGAGATTTTACCGGAGTACCGGGAGGTTACCGGAACCCCCCGGGAGCTATATGGGCCTTAGTCGGCTTTAGTGGAAAGGAGAAAGGGGCAGCCCAAGGTGGGCCGCGCGCCTCCCCCCTCCCCTAGTCCTATTAGGACAAGGAGAGGTGGCCGGCCCCCCTCTCTCTCTTTCCCCCTCGGGGAATCCTATTCCAACTAGGATTGGGGGGAGTCCTACTCCCGGTAGGAGTAGGACTCCTCCTGCGCCCTCCTCCTGGCCGGCCGCCCCCTCCCCCTTGGATCCTTTATATACGGGGCAGGGGGCACCTCTAGACACACAAGTTGATCCTTGAGATCGTTCCTTAGCCGTGTGCGGTGCCCCTGCCACCATATTCCACCTCGATCATATTGTAGCGGTGCTTAGGCGAAGCCCTGCGACGGTAGAACATCAAGATCGTCACCACGCCGTCGTGCTGACGGAACTCCTTCCCGACGCTTTGCTGGATCGGAGCCCGGGGATCGTCATCGAGTTGTACGTGTGCTAAGAACTCGGAGGTGCCGGAGTAACGGTGCTTGGATTGGTCGGATCAGGAAGACGTATGACTACTTCCTCTACGTTGCATCAACGCTTCCGCAGTCGGTCTGCGTGGGGACTTAGACAACACTCTCCCCTCTCGTTGCTATGCATCACCATGATCTTGCGTGTGCGTAGGAATTTTTTTGAAATTACTGCGTTCCCCAACAGTGGCATCCGAGCCAGGTTTTATGGTTTGATGTTATATGCACGAGTAGAACACAAGTGAGTTGTGGGCGATACAAGTCATACTGCCTACCAGCATGTCATACTTTGGTTCGGCGGTATTGTAGGACGAGATGACCCAGACCAACATTACGCGTACGCTTACGCGAGACCGGTTCTCCCGACGTGCTTTGCACATAGGTGGCTTGCGGGCGACTGTCTCTCCAACTTTAGTTGAACCGAGTGTGGCTACGCCCGGTCCTTGCGAAGGTTAAAATAGAGTCTATTTGAGAAACTATCGTTGTGGTTTTGATGCGTAGGTGAGATTGGTTCTTACTTAAGCCTGTAGCAGCCACGTAAAACTTGCAACAACAAAGTAGAGGACGTCTAACTTGTTTTTGCAGGGCATGTTGTGATGTGATATGGCCAAGACATGATGCTAAATTTTATTGTATGAGATGATCATGTTTTGTAACCGAGTTATCGGCAACTGGCAGGAGCCATATGGTTGTCGCTTTATTGTATGCAATGCAATCGCGATGTAATGCTTTACTTTATTACTAAGCGGTAGTGATAGTCGTAGAAGCATAAGATTGGCGAGACGACAACGATGCTACGATGGAGATCAAGGTGTCGCGCCGGTGACGATGGTGATCATGACAGTGCTTCGGAGATGGAGATCACAGGCACAAGATGATGATGGCCATATCATATCACTTATATTGATTGCATGTGATGTTTATCTTTTATGCATCTTATCTTGCTTTGATTGACGGTAGCATTATGAGATGATCTCTCACTAAATTATCAAGAAGTGTTCTCCCTGAGTATGCACCGTTGCGAAAGTTCTTCGTGCTGAGACACCACGTGATGATCGGGTGTGATAGGCTCTACGTTCAAATACAACGGGTGCAAAACAGTTGCACACGCAGAATACTCAGGTTATATTGACGAGCCAAGCATATACAGATATGGCCTCGGAACACGGAGACCGAAAGGTCAAGCGTGAATCATATAATAGATATGATCAACATAGTGATGTTCACCAATGAAACTACTCCATCTCACGTGATGATCGGACATGGTTTAGTTGATTTGGATCACGTGATCACTTAGAGGATTAGAGGGATGTCTATCTAAGTGGGAGTTCTTAAGTAATATGATTAATTGAACTTAAATTTATCATGAACTTAGTCCCTGATAGTATCTTGCTTGTTTATGTTGATTGTAGATAGATGGCTCGTGCTGTTGTTCCATTGAATTTTAATGCGTTCCTTGAGAAAGCAAAGTTGAAAGATGATGGTAGCAATTACACGGACTGGGTCCGTAACTTGAGGATTATCCTCATTGCTGCACAAAAGAATTACGTCCTGGAAGCACCGCTGGGTGCCAGGCCTGCTGCTAGAGAAACACCAGATGTTATGAATGTCTGGCAGAGCAAAGCTAATGACTACTCGATAGTTCAGTGTGCCATGCTTTACGGCTTAGAATCGGGACTTCAACGACGTTTTGAACGTCATGGAGCATATGAGATGTTCCAGGAGTTGAAGTTAATATTTCAAGCAAATGCCCGGATTGAGAGATATGAAGTCTCCAATAAGTTCTATAGCTGCAAGATGGAGGAGAACAGTTCTGTCAGTGAGCATATACTCAAAATGTCTGGGTATAATAATCACTTGATTCAATTGGGAGTTAATCTTCCAGATGATTGCGTCATTGACAGAATTCTCCAATCGCTGCCACCAAGATACAAGAGCTTCGTGATGAACTATAATATGCAAGGGATGAACAAGACTATTCCCGAGCTCTTCGCAATGCTAAAAGCTGCGGAGGTAGAAATCAAGAAGGAGCATCAAGTGTTGATGGTCAATAAGACCACTAGTTTCAAGAAAAAGGGCAAAGGGAAGAAGAAGGGGAACTTCAAGAAGAACGGCAAGCAAGTTGCTGCTCAAGAGAAGAAACCCAAGTCTGGACCTAAGCCTGAAACTGAGTGCTTCTACTGCAAGCAGACTGGTCACTGGAAGCGGAACTGCCCCAAGTATTTGGCGGATAAGAAGGATGGCAAGGTGAACAAAGGTATATGTGATATACATGTTATTGATGTGTACCTTACCAATGCTCGCAGTAGCACCTGGGTATTTGATACTGGTTCTGTTGCTAATATTTGCAACTCGAAACAGGGACTACGGATTAAGCGAAGATTGGCTAAGGACGAGGTGACGATGCGCGTGGGAAACGGTTCCAAAGTCGATGTGATCGCGGTCGGCACGCTACCTCTACATCTACCTTCGGGATTAGTATTAGACCTAAATAATTGTTATTTGGTGCCAGCGTTGAGCATGAACATTATATCTGGATCTTGTTTAATGCGAGGCGGTTGTTCATTTAAATCAGAGAATAATGGTTGTTCTATTCGTATGAGTAATATCTTTTATGGTCATGCACCCTTGAAGAGTGGTCTATTCTTATTGAATCTCGATAGTAGTAACACACATATTCATAATGTTGAAGCCAAAAGATGCAGAGTTGATAATGATAGTGCAACTTATTTGTGGCACTGCCGTTTAGGTCATATCGGTGTAAAGCGCATGAAGAAACTCCATATTGATGGACTTTTGGAACCACTTGATTATGAATCACTTGGTACTTGCGAACCGTGCCTCATGGGCAAGATGACTAAAACACCGTTCTCCGGTACTATGGAGAGAGCAGCAGATTTGTTGGAAATCGTACATACAGATGTATGTGGTCCGATGAATATTGAGGCTCGTGGCGGATATCATTATTTTCTCACCTTCACAGATGACTTAAGCAGATATGGGTATATCTACTTAATGAAACACAAGTCTGAAACATTTGAAAAGTTCAAAGAATTTCAGAGTGAAGTTGAAAATCATCGTAACAAGTAAATAAAGTTTCTACGATCTGATCGTGGAGGAGAATATTTGAGTTACGAGTTTGGTGTACATTTGAAAAATTGTGGAATAGTTTCGCAACTCACGCCACCCGGAACACCACAGCGTAATGGTGTGTCCGAACATCGTAATCGTACTTTACTAGATATGGTGCGATCTATGATGTCTCTTACTGATTTACCGCTATCGTTTTGGGGATACGCTCTAGAGACGGTCGCATTCACGTTAAATAGGGCACCATCAAAATCCGTTGAGACGACGCCTTATGAACTGTGGTTTGGCAAGAAACCAAAGTTGTCGTTTCTGAAAGTTTGGGGCTGCGATGCTTATGTGAAAAAGCTTCAACCTGATAAGCTCGAACCCAAATCGGAGAAATGTGTCTTCATAGGATATCCAAAGGAAACTATTGGATACACCTTCTATCACAGATCCGAAGGCAAGACTTTTGTTGCTAAATTCGGAAACTTTCTAGAGAAGGAGTTTCTCTCGAAAGAAGTGAGTGGGAGGAAAGTAGAACTTGACGAGGTAACTGTACCTGCTCCCTTACTGGTAAGTAGTACATCACAGAAAACTGTTTCAGTGACACCTACACCAATTAGTGAGGAAGCTAATGATAATGATCATGAAACTTCAGATCAAGATACTACTGAACCTCGTAGATCAACCAGAGTGAGATCCGCGCCAGAGTGGTACGGTAATCCTGTTCTGGAAGTCATGCTACTAGATCATGATGAACCTACGAACTATGAAGAAGCGATGGTGAGCCCAGATTCCGCAAAATGGCTTGAAGCCATGAAATCTGAGATGGCATCCATGTATGAGAACAAAGTATGGACTTTGGTTGACTTGCCCGATGATCGGCAAGCGATTGAGAATAAATGTATCTTCAAGAAGAAGACTGACGCTGACGGTAATGTTACTGTCTACAAAGCTCGACTTTACGCAAAAGGTTTTCGACAAGTTCAAGGGGTTGACTACGATGAGACCTTCTCACCCGCAGCGATGCTTAAGTCTGTCCGAATCATGTTAGCAATTGCCGCATTTTATGATTATGAAATTTGGCAAATGGATGTCAAAACTGCATTCCTGAATGGATTTCTGGAAGAAGAGTTGTATATGATGCAACCAGAAGGTTTTGTCGATCCAAAGGGAGCTAACAAAGTGTGCAAGCTCCAGCGATCCATTTATGGACTGGTGCAAGCCTCTCGGAGTTGGAATAAATGCTTTGATAGTGTGATCAAAGCATTTGGTTTTATACAGACTTTCGGAGAAGCCTGTATTTACAAGAAAGTGAGTGGGAGCTCTGTAGCATTTCTGATATTATATGTGGATGACATATTACTAATTGGAAATGATATAGAATTTCTGGATAGCATAAAGGGATACTTGAATAAGAGTTTTTCAATGAAAGACCTCGGTGAAGCTGCTTACATATTAGGCATAAAGATCTATAGAGATAGATCAAGACGCTTAATTGGACTTTCACAAAGCACATACCTTGACAAGATTTTGAAGAAATTCAAAATGGATCAAGCAAAGAAAGGGTTCTTTCCTGTGTTACAAGGTATGAAGTTGAGTCAGACTCAATGCCCGACCACTGCAGAAGATAGAGAGAAAATGAAAGATGTTCCCTATGCTTCAGCCATAGGCTCTATCATGTATGCAATGCTGTGTACCAGACCTGATGTGTGCCTTGCTATAAGTTTAGCAGGGAGGTACCAAAGTAATCCAGGAGTGGATCACTGGACAGCGGTCAAGAACATCCTGAAATACCTGAAAAGGACTAAGGATATGTTTCTAGTATATGGAGGTGACAAAGAGCTCATCGTAAAAGGTTACGTTGATGCGAGCTTTGACACTGATCCGGACGATTCTAAATCGCAAACCGGATACGTGTTTACATTAAACGGTGGAGATGTCAGTTGGTGCAGTTCTAAACAAAGCGTCGTAGCGGGATCTACATGTGAAGCGGAGTACATAGCTGCTTCGGAAGCAGCGAACGAAGGAGTCTGGATGAAGGAGTTCATATCCGATCTAGGTGTCATACCTAGTGCATCGGGTCCAATGAAAATCTTTTGTGACAATACTGGTGCAATTGCCTTGGCAAAGGAATCCAGATTTCACAAGAGAACCAAGCACATCAAGAGATGCTTCAATTCCATCCGGGATCTAGTCCAGGTGGGAGACATAGAGATTTGCAAGATACATACGGATCTGAATGTTGCAGATCCGTTGACTAAGCCTCTTCCACGAGCAAAACATGATCAGCACCAAGGCTCCATGGGTGTTAGAATCATTACTGTGTAATGTAGATTATTGACTCTAGTGCAAGTGGGAGACTGAAGGAAATATGCCCTAGAGGCAATAATAAAGTTATTATTTATTTTCTTATATCATGATAAATGTTTATTATTCATGCTAGAATTGTATTAACCGGAAACATAATACATGTGTGAATACATAGACAAACAGAGTGTCACTAGTATGCCTCTACTTGACTAGCTCGTTAATCAAAGATGGTTATGTTTCCTAACCATGAACAAAGTGTTGTTATTTGATTAACGAGGTCACATCATTAGTTGAATGATCTGATTGACATGACCCATTCCATTAGCTTAGCACCCGATCATTTAGTATGTTGCTATTGCTTTCTTCATGACTTATACATGTTCCTATGACTATGAGATTATGCAACTCCCGTTTGCCGTAGGAAAACTTTGGGTGCTACCAAACGTCACAACGTAACTGGGTGATTATAAAGGAGCATTACAGGTGTCTCCAAAGGTACATGTTGGGTTGGCGTATTTCGAGATTAGGATTTTTCACTCCGATTGTCGGAGAGGTATCTCTGGGCCTTCTCGGTAATGCACATCACATAAGCCTTCCAAGCATTACAACTAATATGTTAGTTGTGAGATGATGTATTACGAAACGAGTAAAGAGACTTGCCGGTAACGAGATTGAACTAGGTATTGGATACCGACGATCGAATCTCGGGCAAGTAACATACCGATGACAAAGGGAACAACGTATGTTGTTATGTGGTCTGACCGATAAAGATCTTCGTAGAATATGTAGGAGCCAATATGGGCATCCAGGTCCCGCTATTGGTTATTGACCGGAGATGTGTCTCAGTCATGTCTGCATTGTTCTCGAACCGTAGGGTCCGCACGCTTAACGTTACGATGACAGTTATTATTAGTTTATGCATTTTGATGTACCGAAGTTAGTTCGGAGTCCCGGATGTGATCACGGACATGACGAGGAGTCTCGAAATGGTCGAGACATAAAGATTGATATATTGGAAGCCTATGTTTGGATATCGGAAGTGTTCCGGGTGAAATCGAGATTTTATCGGAGTACCGGGAGGTTACCGGAACCCCCTGGGAGCTATATGGGCCTTAGTGGGCTTTAGTGGAAAGGAGAAAGGGGCAGCCCAAGGTGGGCCGCGCGCCTCCCCCCTCCCCTAGTCCTATTAGGACAAGGAGAGGTGGCCAGCCCCCCTCTCTCTCTTTCCCCCTCGGGGAATCCTATTCCAACTACGATTGGGGGGGGGGAGTCCTACTCCCGGTAGGAGTAGGACTCCTCCTGCGCCCTCCTCCTGGCCGGCCGCCCCCTCCCCCTTGGATGCTTTATATACGGGGGCAGGGGGCACCTCTATACACACAAGTTGATCCTTGAGATCGTTCCTTAGCCGTGTGCGGTGCCCCCTGCCACCATATTCCACCTCGATCATATTGTAGTGGTGCTTAGGCGAAGCCCTGCGACGGTAGAACATCAAGATTGTCACCACGCCGTCGTGCTGACGGAACTCCTTCCCGACGCTTTGCTGGATCGGAGCCCGGGGATCATCATCGAGCTGTACGTGTGCTAAGAACTCAGAGGTGCCGGAGTAACGGTGCTTGGATCGGTTGGATCGGGAAGACGTACGACTACTTCCTCTACGTTGCGTCAACGCTTCCGCAGTCGGTCTGCGTGGGTACGTAGACAACACTCTCCCCTCTCGTTGCTATGCATCACCATGATCTTGCGTGTGCGTAGGAAATTTTTTAAATTACTGCGTTCCCCAACACCTTCTGTACCCCATTTTTACTTTCTGTTATTTATATTAAATAAAATAAAAATAAATATTTTTCTGTCTGTTATCTGATTATCCGTGCAATATAAAAACACCTCGAAAATAAAAGTTCTCCAAATGCCCTGAAATTTAAATATGATTTTTTCTAGAATATCTGAGGATTTATGGACCTGAGAACACACCAGGGGGGTCAACCACCTGCCCACGAGGGTGGAGGGCGCGCCTACCCCTCCAAGGCGCGCCCCCTGCCTCATGGGCCCACGGTGGCCCTCCTCCACTTAGTCCTACACCCACACACTTCTTCTTCCTCCCCCAAACACGAATATCCAGCTAAAGCAAGAGTTCTAGCTCATTTTGTTGCCATTTTCGATCTCCTTGCTTAAAGCACATCTCACAAAACTGCTTGGGGAGATTGTTCCTTGGTATGTGACTCCTCCATTGGTCCAATTAGTTTTTGTTCTAGTGCTTTATTCATTGCAAATTTTTGCTGCTTAGGTGACCCTGTTCTTGAGCTTGCATGTCAAATTTATATGGTTCCAAGTAGTTTTGATGCATGATATAGGCCCTAGGCACTTGTATGAGTAGTTGCTATCAATATTATTGAGTTTGGTTTACTTTTATTTTGAAGTTACTAAAAAATTTCAGAATTTTTCAGAGGAAAAATGCTTAGGAAAATGTTCCAAGGTGGTTCTTCAAGGAAGCAAGGACCCAGGCTTGCAATGCGTGATGCTGATGAAGAGCCACCAAGAGACGCTCCAGTGCATCCTTGTGAGTGGCCTTCTAAAAACTTTATGGATCGAGGAGGAATAAAAGAAGAATTCAACGCATATTTGCGTAACGCTGATCTCGTGAGCTTCGAGGAAGAGAAGTGCAGTCAGTATCACAACCTCACCAGTACCTTTGCGAGCAGGTTTGAATTTTCAACTTCATGTAATTCTCCAACTGTCCTATTTGATCTTTATGATAAATCTTATACTATGGACTTAGAGGACTTTAGCACTACTGGCAAACTTCCACAATGGGGTAGTATAAGAGATCCTCGCAAATCTGAATTTAGAGATTTCCTTACTAATATAACTGTGGGAGAATCTAGAGATATTACACAAGCTACCATAGGGAGCATTCACTTTCCTTCCATACATTATTTTGCTCTCTTCATAGGTAGATGCATAAATGGTAAAGATGAGGCATGTCACATGTGTGTCGCTGACCTCAGTATTCTTAGGAGTGCTGTGTTAGGAGACAAATCATATAATTTGGGAGCCATTGTAGCACGTAGGTTGCATCTTAATAGATTTAATGGAGACTTCTTTGGAGGAATTTATGCAACCCGCGTAGCTAATATTCTTGGTATAGACATACGCGAAGATGATACTGAATTACCTCCTGCTTATCTAGATTCTAATGCTATGGTTCACCATCAGTTTGTCGAGAGGAACGAATCACCTCTCCAGTATCGAATAATCTTTGACAGACGCCGTGCTGTCCGTATTACTCTCCCTGCTCCTGCCTTCTTTAATTATCAGGCAAGAGGAGGATACACTATTACCAGAGAGGAGGCAGATGAGTACGAGAGGAGAGAGGAGGCCGCTCGTCGCCACGCTGCAGCTCAGCTGGTGATAGCTGCTGCATCACAATACGACCCCAGCTACTATTATGGATATCCGCCAGGCCAGCCGTAGCCATAGACCAACTTAGGAAAAAAGCCTAAGCTTGGGGGAGTACGTATTTCCCACTGACATTACATTTATGCTCACACACTCATTGCTAGTTGTCGGTGCTCATACTTTTTCATTGTATCATCCATGCTAGTTTATTTTCCTTTTTATGCTTTCTTCTTGTGTGTTTGATAAAATTTAAGAAAAACCAAAAAAATTACTGGTAGCTTTTAATTAGTTTAATTTCCATGCTTGTAGTAGTAATTAAAAAGAAAACCCCAAAAGATTTCATGTTCTTCTTTTGCTTGTTGGGAGCTTTCCCGTAAAAATAGTTTTATTTCTTTTCTTTCCTTTGGGGGTCGATAGGAGAAGACCATAATTAAATTGTTGAAGTGGCTCTTATATGCATTATTGTTTATCTAACAAAAGAGCCCATATTGCCTTGTCTTCTCCTGTTTATTGAATGCCTGCACATTCCAGCTTAGTCCAATGCACATGCACTATTATTATTATTCACATCATTCGGTCGTGCAAGTGAAAGGCAATTATGATGATATATGATGGACTGACTGAGATGAGAAAAGCTGGTATGAACTCGACCTCTTTTGTTTTTGTAAATATGATTAGTTCATCATTCCTGATTCAGCCTATTATGAACAAACATGTTTGCAATGACAACTAGAGATCATAGTTTCTCGTGCCATGCTTGATTAGCTATGAGTTATAATGGTTTACCTTGTGTGCCAACATGCTATTAAAATGGTTATGATGTGGTATGATAGGGTGGTATCCTCCTCTGAATGATTTAAGTGACTTGACTTGGCGCATGTTTACGCATGTAGTTGAAACAAAATCAACATTGCCTTCACGATATTTATGTTCATGGTGGATTATATCCTACTCATGCTTGCATTCGGTGTTGATTAATTTTAATGCATGTTCATGACTGTTGTCGCTCTCTAGCTGGTCGCTTCCCAGTCTTTTGCTAGCCTTCACCTGTACTAAGCGGGAATACTGCTTGTGCATCCAATTCCTTAAACCCCAAAGTTATTCCACATGAGTCCACTATACCCACCTATATACGGTATCTACCTGCCATTCCAAGTAAATTGTATGTGCCAAACTTTAAACCTTCAAATAAATATCCTGTTTTTATGCTTGAAAAGCTCATGTATCAACTTGGGTTGTCTGTATCTTCCATGTTAGGCGGGTTATTCTCAAGAGGAGTGGACTCCGCTCCTCACTCACGAGATAAATGGCTGGTCACCGGGATGCCCAGTCCCATGCTTTATGCAAACTAAATCAAAATAATTGCAAACAAAACTCCCCCTGGGACTCTTGTTAGTTGGAGGCACTCGTTGTTTCGAGCAAGCCATGGATTGATGCTTGTGGTGGAAGGGGGAGTATAAACTTTACCATTCTGTTTGGGGACCGCCTATAATGTGTGTAGCATGGAAGATATCGCCATATGTTGGTTGTTATGTTGACAATGAAAGTATACCGCTCAAAATATTATTCACCTCTGTTTCAAAACCAAGCTCTGGCACCTCTACAAATCCCTTCTTCCCTCTGCGAAGGGCCTATCTATTTACTTTTATGCTGAGTCATCATCCTCTTATTAAAAAGCACCAGTTGGAGAGCACTGCTATCATTTGCATTCATTACTGATAGTCTACATTGAGTATGACTTGACTGGATCCCTTTTACCATGAATTACAATGTCTAGTCAGTCCTTGGTCTTTAAAGGTGCTCTGCATTTATGTTTTACGGTCTCAGAAAGGGCTAGCGAGATACCACCTTGTTATATCATATTATGATTGTTTTGAGAAAGTGTTGTCATCCAAGATTTATTATTATGGCTCGCTAGTTGATTATGCTATTGATATGAGTAAACTTGAGACCTATGCGTTATTGCGAATGTGGTTAGTTATAATCTTTGCTGAAAACTTGAATGCTCGCTTTACATATTTACAACAACAAGAGCAAACAGAGTTTGTAAAAAAATTCTTTATCACTTTCAGTTTGTCAACTGAATTGCTTGAGGACAAGCAAAGGTTTAAGCTTGGGGGAGTTGATACGTCTTCAACGTATCTACTTTTCCAAACACTTCTGCCCTTGTTTTGGACTCTAACCCGGACTGACGCTGTTTTCAACAGAATTACCATGGTGTTATTTATGTGCAGGAGCAAACGTTCTCGGAATGACTTGAAAGTTCATGGAGACACTTTTTAGAAAATAAGAAAAATACCTGCCAAAGATGAAGGCCAGGGGGCCCACCGTCTTGCCACGAGGGTGGGGGCGCGCCTGCCCCCCTAGGGCACGCCCCCTACCTCGTGGGCCCCCTGTTGCCTCTCCGACTCCAACTCCACCTCCATATATTGAGTTTCGATGAGAAAAAAATCAGAGAGAAGAAATCATCACGTTTTACGATATGGAGCCACCGCCAAGCCCTAAAACCTCTCAGGAGGGCTGATCTGGAGTCCGTTCGGGGCTCCAGAGAGGGGAATCCGTCGCCATCATCATTATCAACCATCCTCCATCACCAATTTCATGATGCTCACCGCCGTGCGTGAGTAATTCCATTGTAGGCTTGCTGGATGGTGATGGGTTGGATGGGATCTATCATGTAATCGAGTTAGTTTTGTTAGGGTTTGATCCCTAGTGTCCACTATGTTCTGAGATTGATGTTGCTATGACTTTGCTATGCTTAATGCTTGTCACTAGGGCTCGAGTGCCATGATTTCAGATCTGAACCTATTATGTTTTCATCAATATATGAGTGTTCTTGATCCTATCTTGCAAGTCTATAGTCACCTATTATGTGTTATGATCCGTTAACCCTGAAGTGACAATAATCGGGATACTTACCGGTGATGACCGTAGTTTGAGGAGTTCATGTATTCACTATGTGTTAGTGCTTTGTTCTGGTTCTCTATTAAAAGGAGGCCTTAATATTCCTTAGTTTCCATAAGGACCCCGCTGCTACGGGAGGGTAGGACAAAAGATGTCATGCAAGTTATTTTCCATAAGCACGTATGACTATATTCGGAATACATGCCTACATTATATCAATGAACTGGAGTTAGCTCTGTGTCACCCTAGGTTATGACTGTTACATGATGAACCGCATCCGGCATAATTCTCCATCACCGATCCATTGCCTACGAGCTTTTTATATATTGTGCTTCGCTTATTTACTTTTTCGTTGCTATTGCTATCATCACTAGAAAATACCAAAAACATTGCTTTTACTATTGTTACCTTTTGTTACCATTATCACTACTATCATATTACTTTGCTACTAAATACTTTGCTGCAGATATTAAGTTTCCAAGTGTGGTTGAATTGACAACTCAGCTGCTAATACTTGAGAATATTCTTTGGCTCCCCTTGTGTCGAATCAATAAATTTGGGTTGAATACTCTACCCTCGAAAACTGTTGCGATCCCCTATACTTGTGGGTTATCACCGTCCTCGGCATGCTCCGCCGTGTGTCGGACCTGGAGGCGTCCAGCGCACCCGTGGAGGTCGGCCACGCGGCGTTCGCGTCCATGATGGACCTGCAGTGGCGTGTCATGTTCTCTGCGGCCTAGACGATCCGACGTCCCGCGAGTTGCACAGCTTCACGCGGGAGGCCGTGACGCACTCCCTCAGCCCCAACGTCTCAGACTTCTTCCCGGTGCTTGCAGCTGCCGACGTCCAGTGCGTCAGGCGCAGTTTTACCACACACTTGGTGCCCTCTATGGAGTGTGCGGCACCTACGACAACAACGTCGGCGCCCTCAACGGCGTTCGCCGCTACATGCTCTCCCATGGCATGGCTCGCCCATGCTCTTCATCGATGAGACGATCACGGCACAGAGCTTCTTCAAGTCATGGCAGCTAGCGGGCGTTGCAGGCACCGAGGTGCCGCGCGCCATCCTGGTGGTGCTGCCCCCCTAGGAGACCGAAACCCTGGCCATCGACATCATCCGCGGCAACAATGACACCATATATGACTCAGCAACTTCCCCAAGTCCATGTACCAGGTTATTGAGTCCGTCTCTGTGCCCTCTCGCTTCCATGTGTTGGGGAATGTAGTAATTTCAAAAAAAATCCTATGCACACGCAAGATCATGGTGATGTATAGCAACGAGAGGGGAGGGCGTTGTCCATGTACCCTCATAGACTGTTAAGCAGAAGCGTTATAACAACGCGGTTGATGTAGTCGTACGTCTTCACGATCGACCGATCTTCAGTACCGAACGTACGACACCTCCGCATTCAGCACACGTTCAGCTTGGTGACATCCCGCGAACTCACGATCCAGTAGAGCTCGGGGAAGAGTTTCGTCAGCACGATAGCGTGGTGACGATGTTGATGAAGCTACTGATGCAGCGCTTCGCCTAAGCACCACTACGATATAACCGAGGTGGATTATGGTGGAGGGGGGCACCGCACACGGCTAAGAGATCAACAGATCAATTGTTGTGTCTTTGGGGTGCCCCCCTACCCCTGTATATAAAGGGGGAAGGAGAGGGCCGGCCAAGGGAGAGGCGCGCCCAAGGGCGGCAATCCTACTCCAAGTAGGTTTGCCCCCTCCCTTTCCTATTCCAAGAAGGAGAAGGGGGAAGGAGGAGGTGGAGAGAAGGAAGGAGAGGGGGGCCGCCGCCCCTTCCCCTTGTCCAATTCGGTTTAGGGAAAGGGGGGCCGCGCGCCACCTCCTGGCTGCCCTCTCTCTTCTCCACTAAGGCCCATAAGGCCCAATAGCTTCTGGGGGGTCCCGGTAACCCCCGGTACTCCGGTATATGTCCGAAACCTCCCGGAACCCTTCTGGTGTCCGAACATAGTCATCCAATATATCGATCTTTATGTCTCGACCATTTCGAGACTCCTCATCATGTCCGTAATCATATCCGGGACTCCAAACTACCTTTGGTACATCAAAACACAAAAACGCATAATACCGATTGTCACAGAACTTTAAGCGTGCGGACCCTAAGGGTTCGAGAACTATGTAGACATGACCGAGACATGTCTCCGGTCAATAACCAATAGCGGAACCTGGACTCATATTGGTTCCTACATATTCTACGAAGATCTTTATCGGTCAAACCGCATAACAACATACGTTGTTCCCTTTGTCATCGGTATGTTACTTGCCTAAGATTCGATCGTCGGTATCTCAATACCTAGTTTAATCTCGTTACCGGCAAGTCTCTTTACTCGTCCCGTAATGCATCATCCCGCAACTAACTCATTAGTCACATTGCTTGCAAGGCTTATAGTGATGTGCATTACCGAGAGGACCCAGAGATACCTCTCCGACAATCGAAGTGAAAAATCCTAATCTCGATCTATGCCAACTCAACAAGTACCATCGGAGACACCTGTTGGGCACCTTTATAATCACCTAGTTACGTTGTGACGTTTGGTAGCACACAAAGTGTTCCTCCTGGTATTCGGGAGTTGCATAATCTCATAGTCATAGGAACATGTATAAGTCATGAAGAAAGAAGTAGCAACAAACTAAACGATCATCGTGCTAAGCTAACGGAATGGGTCAAGTCAATCACATCATTCTCTAATGATGTGATCCCGTTAATCAAATGACAACTCATGTCTATGGCTAGGAAACTTAACCATCTTTGATTCAACGAGCTAGTCACGTAGAGGCATACTAGTGACACTCTGTTTGTCTATGTATTCACACATGTACTAAGTTTCTGGTTAATACAATTCTAGCATGAATAATAAACATTTATCATGATATAAGGAAATAAATAATAACTTTATTATTGCCTCTAGGGCATATTTCCTTCAGTCTCCCACTTGCACTAGAGTCAATAATCTAGTTCACATCTTTCTGTGATTAGTTCACATCTCCATGTGACTAGCTAATACCCAAAGGGTTTACTAGAGTCAATAATCTAGTTCACATCGCTATGTGATTAACACCCAAAGAGTGATCATGTTTTGCTTGTGAGAGAAGTTTAGCCTACGGGTTTGCAACATTCAGATCCATATGTATTTCGTAAATTTCTATGTCCACCATGCTCTGCACGGAGCTACTCTAGCTAATTGCTCCCACTTTCAATATGTATCCAGATCGAGACTTAGAGTCATCTAGATCGATGTAAAAAGCTTGCATCGACGTAACTCTTTATGACGAACTTTTTATCACCTCCATAACCGAGATATATTTCCTTAGTCCTCTAAGGATAATTTTGACCGCTATCCAGTGATCTACTCACAGATCACTATTGTACTCCCTTGCCAGAAAGATGCTAAGGTATACAATAGGACTGGTAAATAGCATAGCATACTTTATAGAACCTATGACTGCGACATAGGGAATGACTTTTCATTCTCTTTCTATTTTCTGATGTGGTCAGGTTTTGAGTCTTTTCTTAACTTCACACCTTGCAACACATGCAAGAACTCCTTCTTTTACTGTTCCCTTTTGAACTACTTCAAAATCTTGTCAAGGTATGTACTCATTGAAAAAACTGATCATGATCTATCTCTATAGATCTTCATGCTCAATGTGTAAGAAACTTCATCGAGATCTTTCTTTGAAAAACTCTTTTCAAACACTCCTTTATGCTTTCCAGAAAATTCTACATTATTTCCGATCAACAATACATATACTTATCATAAATGCTGTAGTGATCCCACTCACTTTCTTGTAAATACAGGCTTCACCGCAAGTCTGTATAAAACCATATGCTTTGATCACTTTATCAAAGCATATATTCCAACTCCGAGATGCTTGCACCAGTCCATAGATGGATCACTGGAGCTTGCTCACTTTGTTAGCACCTTTAGGATCGACAAAACCTTCTGGTTGCATCATATACAACTCTTCTTTTAAGAAATCCATGAAGGAATATAGTTTTGACATCCATTTGCGAGATTTCATAAAATGCGGCAACTGCTAACATGATTCGGACAGACTTTTAAGCATCGAAACGACTGAGAAAATCTCATCGTAGTCAATACCTTGAACTTGTCAAAAACATTTTGCGACAATTCAAGCTTTGTAGATAGTAACACTACTATCAGCATTCGTCTTCCTCTTGGTTTCATGGCAAGTCAATCAAAGTCCATACTTTGTTCTCATACATGGATCCCATCTCAGATTTCATGGCCTCAAGCCATTTCGCGGAATCTGGGCTCATCATCGCTTCCTCATAGTTCATAGGTTCGTCATGGTCAAGTAACATGACATCCAGGACAAGATTACCGTACCACTCTGGTGCGGATCCCACTCTGGTTGACCTACGAGGATCGGTAGTAACTTGATCTGAAGTTACATGATCATCATCACTAGCTTCCACACTAATTGGTGCAGGAGTCACAGGAACATATTTCTGTGATGAACTAATTTCCAATAAGGGAGCAGGTACAGTTACCTCATCAAGTTCTACTTTCTTCCCACTCACTTCTTTCGAGAGAAACTCCTTCTCTAGAAAGGATCCATTCTTAGCAACGAATGTCTTGCCTTCGGATCCGTGATAGAAGGTGTACCCAACTGTCTCCTTTGGGTATTCTATGAAGACACATTTCTCCGATTTGGGTTTGAGCTTATCAGGATGAAACTTTTTCACATAAGCATCGCAACCCCAAACTTTAAGAAACGACAACTTTGGTTTATTGCCAAACCACGGTTCATATGGCGTTGTCTCAACAGATTTAGATGGTGCCCTATTTAACGTGAATGCACATGTCTCTAATGCATAACCCCAAAACGATAGTGGTAAATCGATAAGAGATATCATAGATTGCACCATATCTAATAAAGTACGGTTACGATGTTCAGACACACCATTATGCTGTG
Source organism: Triticum dicoccoides (assembly GCF_002162155.2). Taxonomy (NCBI): domain Eukaryota; kingdom Viridiplantae; phylum Streptophyta; class Magnoliopsida; order Poales; family Poaceae; genus Triticum; species Triticum dicoccoides. The sequence goes on from NC_041388.1 coordinate 525,510,316, forward strand.
GTGTTCTAGGTGGCGTGTGTTGCGAAACTATTCCGCATTGTTTCAAATGATGACCAAACTCGTAACTCAAATATTCTCCTCCACGATCAGATCGTAGAACTTTATTTTCTTATTACGATGATTTTCCACTTCACTCTGAAATTATTTGAACTTTTCAAATGTTTCAGATTTATGTTTCATCAAGAAGATATACCCATATCTTACTCAAATCATCTGTGAAGGTCAGAAAATAGCGATACCTGCCGCGAGCCTCAACACTTATCGGACTGCATACATCAGTATGTATTATTTCCAACAAGTCTATTGTTTGCTCCGTTGTTCCGGAGAATGGAGTCTTAGTCATCTTGCCCATGAGGCATGGTTAACAAGCATCAACTGATTCATAATCAAGTGATTCCAAAAGCCCATCAGCATGGATTTTCTTCATGTGCTTTACACCAATATGACCTAAACGGCAGTGCCACAGAGAAGTTGCACTATCATTATTAACTTTGCATCTTTTGGCTTCAATATTATGAATATGTGTATCACTATGATCGAGATTCAATAAACCATTCACCTTGGGTGTATGACCATTGAAGGTTTTATTCATGTAAACAGAACAACAATTATTCTCTGACTTTAAATGAATAACCGTATTGCAATAAACATGATCAAATCATTTCATGCTTAACGCAAACACCAAATAACAGTTATTTAGGTTCAACACTAATCCCGAAAGTATAGGGAGTGTGCTATGATGATCATATCAATCTTGGAACCACTTCCAACACACATCGTCACTTCACCCTTAACTAGTCTCTGTTCATTCTGCAACTCTCGTTTCGAGTTACTAATCTCAGCAACTGAACTAGTATCAAATACTGAGGGGTTGCTATAAACACTAGTAAAGTACACATCAATAACATGTATATCAAATATACCTTTGTTCACTTTTCCATCCTTCTTATCCGCCAAATACTTGGGGCAGTTCTGCTTCTAGTGACCAGTCCCTTTGCAATAGAAGCACTTAGTCTCAGGCTTAGGTCTAGACTTGGGCTTCTTCACTTGAGCAGCAACTTGCTTGCCGTTCTTCTTGAAGTTCCCCTTCTTCCCTTTGCCCTTTTCTTGAAACTAGTGGTCTTGTCAACCATCAACACTTGATGCTTTTCTTGATTTCTACCTTCGTTGATTCCAGCATCACGAAGAGCTTGGGAATCGTTTCCGTTATCCCTTGCATATTATAGTTCATCACGAAGTTCCAGTAACTTGGTGATAGTGACTAGAGAACTCTGTCAATCACTATCTTATCTGGAAGATTAACTCCCACTTGATTCAAGTGATTGTAGTACTCAGACATTCTGAGCACGTGCTCACTAGCTGAGCTATTCTCCTCCATCTTGTAGGCAAAGTGCTTGTCAAAGGTCTCATACCTTTTGACATGGGCATGAGTCTGAAATACTAATTTTAACTCTTGGAACATCTCATATGCTCCGTGGTGTTCAAAACGTCTTTGAAGCCCCGATTCTAAGCCGTAAAGCATGGTGCACTAAACTATCAAGTAGTCATCATATCGAGCTCGCCAAACGTTCATAACGTCTGCATTTGCTCCTGCAATCGGTCTGTCACCTAGCGATGCATCAAGGACATAATACTTCTGTGCAGCAATGAGGATAATCCTCAAGTTACGGACCCAGTCCATGTAATTGCTACCATCATCTTTCAACTTTGCTTTCTCAAGGAACGCATTAAAATTCAATGGAACAACAACACGTGCCATCAATCTACAATAACATGGCCAAGCAAAATACTATCAGGTACTAAGTTCATGATAAATTTAACTTCAATTAATCATATTACTTAAGAACTCCCACTTAGATAGACATCCCTCTAATCATCTAAGTGATCACGTGATCCATATCAACTAAACCATAACCGATCATCACATGAAATGGAGTAGTTTTCAATGGTGAGCATCACTATGTTGATCATATTTACTATATGATTCACGTTTGACCTTTCGGTCTTAGTGTTCCAAGGCCATATCTGCATATGCTAGGCTCGTCAAGTTTAACCCGAGTATTTTGTGTGTGTGTAAAACTGTCTTACACCCGTTGTAAATGAACGTTAAGCTTATCACACCCGATCATCACGTGGTGTCTCGGCACGAAGAACTTTGGCAACGGTGCATACTCAGGGAGAACACTTTTACCTTGAAATTTAGTGAGAGATCATCTTATAATGCTACCGTCAAACAAAGCAGAATAAGATGCATAAAGGATAAACATCACATGCAATCAATATAAGTGATATGATATGGCCATCATCATCTTGTGCCTTTGATCTCCATATCCAAAGCACCTTCATGATCACCATCGTCACAGGCGCGACACCTTGATCTCCATCGTAGCATCATTGTCGTCTTGCCAACTATTGCTTCTACGACTATCGCTACCGCTTAGTGATAAAGTAAAGCAATTACATGGCGATTGTATTGCATACAATAAAGCGACAACCATATGGCTCCTGCTACTTGCCGATAACTCCGTTACAAAACATGGTCATCTCATACAATAAAATATAGCATCATGCCTTGACCATATCACATCACAACATGCCCTGCAAAAACAAGTTAGACGTCCTCTACTTTGTTGTTACAAGTTTTACGTGGCTGCTACGGGCTGAGCAAGAACCGTTCTTACCTACGCATCAAAACCACAATGATAGTTTGTCAAGTTAGTTATGTTTTAACCTTCTCAAGGACCGGGCGTAGGCACACTCGGTTCAACTAAAGTTGGAGAAACTGACACCTGCCAGCCACCTGTGTGCAAAGCACATCGGTAGAACCAGTCTCGCGTAAGCGTACGCGTAATATCGGTCCGGGCCGCTTCATCCAACAATACCGCCGAACCAAAGTATGACATGCTAGAAAGTAGTATGACTTGTATCGCCCACAACTCACTTGTGTTCAACTCGTGCATATAACATCTATGCATAAACCTGGCTCTGATACCACTATTGGGGAACATAGTAATTTCAAAAAAATTCCTACGCACACGCAAGATCATGGTGATGTATAGCAACGAGAGGGGAGGGTGGCGTCCACGTACCCTCGTAGACCGTTAAGTGGAACAGCGCGGTTGATGTAGTCGTACGTCTTCATGATCGACCGATCTTCAGTACTGAACGTACGTCACCTCCGCGTTCATCACACATTCAGCTCGGTGACGTCCCGCGAACTCACGATCCAGTAGAGCTCGGGGAAGAGTTTCGTCAGCACGACAGCGTGGTGACGATGTTGATGAAGCTACCGATGCAGGGCTTCACCTAAGCACCGCTATGATATAACCGAGGTGGATTATGATGGAAGGGGGCACCGCACATGGCTAAGAGATCAACAGATCAATTATTGTGTCTTTGGGTTTCCCCCTACCCCTGTATATAAAGGGGGGAGGAGGAGAGGGCCGGCCAAGGGAGAGGCGCGCCCAAGGGGGGCAATCCTACTCCAAGTAGGTTTGCCCCCTCCCTTTCCTATTCCAAGAAGGAGAAGGGGGAAGGAGGAGGTGGAGAGAAGGAAGGAGAGGGGGGCCGCCGCCCCTTCCCCTTGTCCAATTCAGTTTGGGGCAAGGGGGGCCGCGCGCCACCTCCTGGCTGCCCTCTCTCTTCTCCACTAAGGCCCATAAGGCCCAATAGCTTCCAGAGGGGCGGGTCCCGGTAACCCCCGGTACTCCGGTATATGTCTGAAACCTCCTGGAACCCTTCCGGTGTCCGAACATAGTCATCCAATATATCGATCTTTATGTCTCGACCATTTCGAGACTCCTCATCATGTCTGTAATCATATCCGGGACTCCAAACTACCTTCGGTACATCAAAACACAAAAACGCATAATACCGATTGTCACAGAACTTTAAGCGTGCGGACCCTAAGGGTTCGAGAACTATGTAGACATGACCGATACATGTCTACGGTCAATAACCAATAGCGAAACCTGGACTCATATTGGTTCCTACATATTCTACGAAGATCTTTATCGGTCAAACCGCATAACAACATACGTTGTTCCCTTTGTCATCGGTATGTTACTTGCCTAAGATTCGATCGTCGGTATCTCAATACCTAGTTCAATCTCGGTACCGACAAGTCTCTTTACTCGTTCCGTAATGCATCATCCCGCAACTAACTCATTAGTCACATTGCTTGCAAGGCTTATAGTGATGTGCATTACCGAGAGGACCCAGAGATACCTCTCCGACAATCGAAGTGACAAATCCTAATCTCAATCTATGCCAACTCAACAAGTACCATCAGAGACACCTGTAGGGCACCTTTATAATCACCTAGTTACGTTGTGACGTTTGGTAGCACACAAAGTGTTCCTCCTGGTATTCGGGAGTTGCATAATCTCATAGTCAGAGGAACATGTATAAGTCATGAAGAAAGAAGTAGCAACAAACTAAACGATCATCGTGCTAAGCTAACGGAATGGGTCAAGTCAATCACATCATTCTCTAATGATGTGATCCCGTTAATCAAATGACAACTCATGTCTATGGCTAGGAAACTTAACCATCTTTGATTCAACGAGCTATTCAAGTAGAGGCATACTAGTGACACTCTGTTTGTCTATGTATTCACACATGTACTAAGTTTCCGGTTAATAAAATTCTAGCATGAATAACAAACACTTATTATGATATAAGGAAATAAATAATAACTTTATTATTGCCTCTAGGGCATATTTCCTTCACCATGTACCAAGACCTTTGCGTGGATTCAGTGTTGATTTCAATAGCCAAGATTGCATCGTTGTCTGGGGTTAGGTTTTGAGTTCTTGATCGCGCTGGGGATTGGATTTGATGGCATAGTACTACAAATAGGCCCAAATTGGATGGCAGTTGTATTTCTTCATTTTGCTGTCAAAAACTTTTTTTTGGTTGATTACTTGTGTCGTGAGCAAAAATTTGTTCTGTTGTTCGTGCAAAATGGCTTGTCGTTCCTAATTTGTCTAATTGTTATTGCCCATGGCACTTAGGCCATCTACAACAGAGGCACCCTCAACGATGTTCGCTGCGACTTGCTGGACGTCGTGCTCTTCAGTGCCCACCATGCAGGACATTGTCTCGGGATTGTGCAACGGCACCCATGACAACATGCGTGGCAGGGCATGACGGCATATGTGTCCAATTCTTGATTCCTTCAGCTATTTCTGTTTCCTTCATGGGTGTCTCGCGCGTGCACGATGGCATCATCTAATTCCTTCTCGCAGGGAGTTGTCAGCACTAATGTTGAGTTTTTGTCAAGTCATTTCTTTCATATGCAGTGGTTTGAGAGAAGGAATCACGAGATTGACCTTTTGGTCTTTGCGATATACAGTTTTAGAATAGTCTCAGTGTTGATGTTTTACAAAATGAAAGAACTATGTAGAAATTCCCACTGATGCTTAATTGGTTACTTGTTTTTCTCATTTTTCATTGTATTCTAATCGAGAAGATACTATTGGGCCTATGAGAAGAACATCAACTCTTTAATTTCTGCTATAAGAATAATGGCAACAGCTTTATATGCAACATGCGCATCCTAGAGGGCCCGGAAATTTTAAATAGTCAAGCATGGTTCCTTCGGTGCAATATGTAGAAACTGGAATTGTACATGGTAAGCACATGACTTGGATATTCACGTGTAGTTGTATGGCGAGATGAATGCTATTGTCTGATGGGGAAAAGGCATATTACATTGAGGTGGAAGTTATATTTGACCAGTTGATCAAGTTATGTCCACAACCTCATGTGTTATATACACACATTCATAAGATTTCACTTTGAGGACCAATGGCTTGGACCAGGAAAAAACTGACATTACCCGGTTGTCATGGTGAATAGTCTACATTCTATATTCATATGTATTGTAGGCATGCGATTTCCATGATAGTTATATAAAAGTATGTGCATGACTATTACAACCTTCGAAACAACTGGTACTCCCTCCTTTCACCTATATAGGGCCTAATGCCTTTTTCCAGACTGCCTTGGACTATTAACAAGATAAATAGTACATGAGATGTATAATGTGAAAATAATATCATTGGAAGCTCCTTTCATATACAAATTTGATGGTGTGCTTTGTGTAAGTTGCATGTCATCTATTATTAGTCTAACATTTGGTCAAAGTTAACCTCGAAAAACACATTAGGCCCTATATAGATGGAAGGAGGGAGTACACATGTTGACGTATTAAATGTGAAGGTCAAGAGCATCCCTCACTTTGTGCGGGATTTGGTCAAGAGGGTCGTTTGACTCATGGTAATAAATATGTTCATTTGGATTTTGGGTACAAGTCACTGGATATTTTTATATTAGGCCATTGTATTAGTTTTATTATTTTAATACTCTGAATTGCTTGTAAGAGAAAATCCATGATGTATTAGTCCAATATTTATTATTATTTTGAACAAAACATGTTTTATTTATTCGTGTGTGAAAATAGAGAAAACTATGAAAATTATGCAAAATTCCCATGTTCTTAAAATTAGCCGAGGTTAGGCTAGGATGCATGTGAGTGTCCGAAGTCCGAGTCTGCGGGCGAATGCAACTCAAATCTCTTTTGCTTCAATGTTAGATGGTTGATTGATATGTGATCTCTTTGCTCATTTACATCCCTGTGCCTATGATAGACCATTAAAAACCCTTATTACAACATGTCCGCAAGGCTGACTTTGTGTCTAAATCTTTAGACCTTGTCACTTTGACTCCGTATTTGCATGTGATGCTTATTATTTTGTTCCATCAAAGACAGAGTTTGTATTATTATTTTTTGTAGTAAAAATACTAAGGAGATGATAAGTAATCATACAATTAGTTTTCCATGTTACTCCAAGTTGATAAGAGAAGTACATGTCATTCCTGATTATTTTGTTGATTATTTTTGTTAGGGTATGGTGTGGTAATAATTGTTCTAGGCTGTTGCTATTCATATAAGAGGATACGATTGGTTTTGTCTTGTATTATCTTTCAAATTCAGTAAAATTTCACAGTGAAAAAAATACAATTTTGAATTTGGAGCAATCTTGAGGGAGACAAAAAACAGAAAAATGTGTGATCATGTAGTGATAATGTAGATTTGAAAAACTTGTGGAAAACTTTTTTAAGGAAGACGTGCGTTGCACGTGCATACTAACTAGTTTGGTAAAGTGTCATTTGGGATAAAAAATTGAGCTTTATTAGTAGTTGCCTTATTAAAACCTCTCATTCATGTGAAGGGAAAAAGAGTACACCTCGCTCTACTCTAAATTACACAAGGATAATTAACATACAACTGGAAAAAATTACAAAAGCATAAAAAATTACAAAGACTACAACTATTCTTCCGGCTTTTCCTCGTACATGGAAATAATTTTGAATGCTGCTAGCAGTTCTGTGTTATCGACAGTTTGTTTGGATCTTCATCTCGCTAGTTCCCCATCTTTCACGGCCACTAGTGTTCTCACTATACCTGGGGTGAGGTTAGTTCTTCTCTCCTCAATTATTCTTCGAACTAGACTGAAAGCAGACTCCAATGACACCATTGAGATTTGTACTGATATCACATCTCGTGCTAATATGGAAGCATCAAATATGTAAGTGTGTGGTCAGGCCACCACTGGAATACCATCTTCCTAATGTGGAAATATGTCGTTGTTGAGGTACTTCGCTAGCTCTCTGCTCACGCTGGCATAAAACCTGATGCCCGAAGGCCAAACGCGAACTAGTATAGCCGAACCCGAAAAACCCGAACATGTCTTCAGGTAGCATCTCCAGAAGCCTGAAATTTATTCAGGAAAATCGGGTATGTACTTCCGGTACCCGAATAACCCGAAATAAAAAAGCCCATTGTTGATCGATACGCCCACCCAGCCAACCCTAATGTCCATGTATGTGAGTTTGTAGATGCCTAGGTCGTTGCCATACTGTTGGACAAGGATAGAAGGGTTAAGGATTGGATTCTACCATTGAGTTAGCAACCCAGATAAAAAAAGATCTTAGATACGATCGAAATCCAAGCTTATGTCAAAACATTGAAGTAGCAAGACAACAAAAAAGATTTTATCGATCATGAAAAACACTTAAATGGAAAAACGAACAAGTCTGGTTAAATTACAGTGAAGTTAAAGAAAGAGCCACCCTAATCACAATGGACAAATTCTCCTTTTTAAGCGATTTTTATTAAAAATATTATATTGTATGAGAATACATGCAAGAGGAACACCCATATCATTTGAGCAAAGTGAAGGCAGAAAATTGAATATGGAGTGAGGATAAAGAGATCCATCTATCGACAAATTCTATTAGTTCGGTAGACCTTTGTCAATGGAAATACAATGGTAAGAAATCACATTAGATAGAAAAAGTAAATAAAATACGGGCTTATGTTGGATTGGCACGATATAAATCCTAATAGGATTAAGAAAGAGGTAAATTATGTCTAAATAATTAGAAAACTGAAAATACTAATAATCTACTCCTATCCTACTTTAAAATATCATAATCTTCTCCTTATTTTTTATTCATTTAGTTCTTCAATTAACTCAAAGTTCTTTCTTTTTATTTAAAGAATTCCGCCTTCCATAAAATATCCTAAACAACTCTTGTAGGTTGAGCACCCTTTTCACGGAAATAGAGAATAGCTGGAACATTTAAGCATGTTTGATTCTTTATCGGATCATAAAAACCTACTTTTCAAAGATCTCTTCCTTCTTTTCGAGATTGAACATCAATTGCAATGATTCAATAGACAACTTATTGGGATAGATGTAGCTAAACAATGTCCCATAGGAACATATAGGAGGTTTTCTCCTCACACGACTCGAGACAATGTTTGAATTTCTGTCGATAATAATAGAAATTAGACTATGACATGCATTAGTTTCCTTACAAATAAGAAATTTTACCTGACAAACTTTTAAGGCAAAATCCTTTAAAAACAAGTCGTTTTAAACTCTTTTCTTTGTCTTATTTCGAAAAATTGACTTTTATTCCTTATTCTGATCCAACTTCCTTGTTGAGACAATTGAAAATTGTATTTACTTGCTCTGGAATCTGCTATCTTTGATTTGTGAAATCCTTGGGTTTAGACATTACTTCGGGAGTTCCTTTTTTTTTCAAAAGAGTAGCAAAATACCATTTTTTTTCTTATTTCCTTCGATAAAGATTTATCTCTTCCATGGAAATCTAGTAAGGGAGATTGATTCTAATATAGTTTTACTGGACTTTCTTTTTTATTTTAACCTTTTGATTTATTTCTATACTAAGGATAGACTGACAAAGTTGGCCTAATTTAGTAGTTTTCACTAACCCTAGATTATTTCCCTTGATAAAAAATGTATGTCCTCTCGAGCTCCATCGTGTACTATGTTACTTAAACCTAGCGCAAATTTGGTTCAGAATGAATAGAACAGGCTATGTCGAGCCAAGAGAATTCTCATTACTATGGAAAATGATGGATAACAAAATCCACAATCGATCATCTCCTTCAAGTTGCACGTTGCTTTCTACCACATCATTTTAAAGGAACCTTTACCATAATAAACATTCATCTTTTTTAGTGCAAAGTGGTATAGAGAATTGATCCAATATGGACGAAATCATGAATAGTCATTGGTTTAGTTTTTTTATACTAATTAAAACTTGCTATCTATGGAGCAATATGGATAAAAGAAAGAAAGTATTTATCCGGGAATCCTCCGCCAAGATACAATCTATTTAAACCCATATTATAATTCTATCATATATGAATGAAACATAGTTGGAAAAAGACGACTAAACAAGTTTGCTTAAAACTTATTTCTTCTTAAATTTCCACCCTCAATGGTTGGGCCGTGATGATCAATCTTGAAGTGAGAAGAGAAGGATTGGCTCTTCCTCAATAAATAAACTACCAATCTCCAAAAAAAATTAATTTAATTACTAGAACTAGGATTCTATTAGTAATATATATTTTTCAGCACCAAAAATAATTAACTATATAACTAAATAAACTGTTCCAATGAAAAGGTTGAAAGATTTTGGTAGCTATAGAATTCTCGTACTTCTTCGACTCGAATACCAAAAGGAAGGAAAATATATGGCCAAGTGATTTATAGTAGAGGCAAATCCTGAATGTGCCTCATGCATTCCATTTTTTCATGAAAATAAAGATAGTCAATTTGACTGGACTTAAGACTTTATTATGTTTTCTGAGAAAGAATAAGATATCATTATTCCTGTAATAAACTTTTTTCTCATACGGAATACTATATGATTTTGCCGTTTGTTTCATCAGAAACATTTTGGGATGAAAGGATTCAAACCTCAGAGTAACGGGACCAAAACCCACCACCTTACCACTTGGCCACGTCCCATTTCGGATTTTATGCGAGACACTATTGTGTTTATGGCGACTACTACGAATCATCCTACCGATTTCCTAGCGATATCAGTCGGGTCGCCACCCGTCTGATCCAATTTTCTCGGCCCTTAGATACGTCAAACACTCAACGCAGGCTGACCCTTTTCTCTCCCAATGCTTCCAACCAGCCCCCTGCTCGAAGCACAGCAAGTTGCCGACGAGCATCCATCCCATCAACGGAGAGCCGAGCTCCATAGCAACACCAAAATGCCATGCCTAGCCACCGGCGAGCGCTCCGGCGGAGCTGCAATTGAGCCGAGGCGAGAGCTCCAATGCAACACCAAAAAAGCTTCCCCTGAGAGCCGCCAGCGAAGCTCCATTGCAGGTCCAGCAAAGCTCCAATGCAGCCCGGGCAGAGCTCCAATGCATCTGTGGCGGAGCTCCAACGAACCTGGCGGCGCTCCATTGCAGCCAGGGCGCGCTTCATTGCAGCGCCAGCGATGACGGCGCATGCTATGATGCAGCACGCTACAACGCAGCGCGCGAACGACGGTGCAAGCTGCTTCACCGGAGCTGCAGTGGAGCATCGGTGCAACGACGTGAGGCGACGATGGTTCGCTGTAGTGGTGTAGAGTGTGGCGTGTAGGAAAGTAGGAGGCAAGCGTTGCAGCAACGCAAGCGGTGGTGGCACCGGTCTACGGCGACGGGCGATGGCGCTGCCATGGCTGCGCAACAAAAAGAAAAGGGAGGAGAAGAATGAGCGGGTGAACACCTTCTGCGGGAAAGAGATAAGCGAGCGGAAGGATAAGGCAGGGAGAGGGATAAGTGTCTCATGGGGCCCACCGGACGCGTGACGTGCGTCGGAGCTGACTAATAAAGAGCGTTGATTTTAAACAATTTCCTATGTTTATTTGTTATTCGTTAATACCATTTCAATTACATAAAAAGGAGGGATATTCTCTTGCTAGTATTCTGCACATGCGGATAATATAGAATATAAAAAATGCATTGATCATTACCTGTAATTCTATTAGGATATTATATGAAAGTCGAATTTATTCCACTCTCATTTAAGAGCGTGAATACAAGGAGGTATCTTGTGTCTGGGAATGTCCGAAGAAAAAATATTTTGAATCTGCCTTTTCCTTCTTTCCCTTAAAAAACAACTCAATAAAAATCCAAATATTGACTCTACAAGAAAGAATGAAATGCTTGTTATGCCTAATACACTTAGTTTAACATGTATATGCTATTTTCAATCGTGTCATGGATATTATATGTCTGTTATACCTCTATTCTTTTTTCTATTAGCCATTGTTTGGCAAGCTGTTGTAAGTTTTTGATGAAATCTTTAGTACTCTGTATGTATGCCAAATTGAATGATGTGTTCATTCCAAAATAATAATTAAAAATGGGTAAAAGCCAAGCAGTTTCATATTTTTTATTATGAACCTTCTATTCTAAAATTTAAATTCTTCTACATTGAATGGTAGCTACACCAATAAATTTGAATCAGCCTTTCTACTCCCCTGCACCTAGGTTGAGCAGGTACAGGTACCTACACAATACCTAACCACCTAACCCTATTTTTGCTATTGATAAGAGTGTTTATTATAAATGAATTCCTGCAAAAAAAATCAAGAATTCATTTTTGCATTTTTAGGTATAAAAAACCATCCTAGTGGATCCATGTGGTAAGGAAAAACTGGTAATCTATTCCTTAAAAAAATTGGAGATTATGTAATGCTTACTCTCAAACTTTTTTGTTTATATGGTAGTGATATTATTTGTTTCACTCTTTATCTTTGGATTCTTATCTAATGACCCACGACGTAATCCTGGATGCGAGGAGTAAAAATTCAAATTTTTTTTCTTATAAATTGGATTTGTTTCATACATTTATCTATGAGAAAATCCGGGGGTCAGAATTCTTTCCAATTCGAAAGTCCCAAATGATCCAAGGGAGCAGAAAGAGAGGGATTGGAATCCTTGGTACAAAACAATTGTACAACGGATTAGCAATCCGCCGCTTTAGTCCACTCAGCCATCTCTCCATGTTTCAAAGCAAAAGATTCCCGTGATATGATATAGGTAATAAATAAGAAATAACGGTTGCAAAACGCCCCCCTATTTTTCTTTCAGAAGTCTATTAAAATTATATTGCCAATTCCATTTTAGTTATATTCTTTGTTCTTATTTCTTGCCTATATGATATCACCAAACTTAAAGCAATTAACATAGCACCAAACTTAAAGAAGTGCCCACAAGTTCTTTAATTTTAACTACACTAGCCACCTGAATTGCACCTCCAGGCAGAGACTTGAGTTGCCTTCTTGTTCACGGTTGGCTCCCATTCTGGCTACCATATGACTGCTTCTCTTGTTTCTGTGCAAAAGCTACATGTTAGCAGACTGGAAGGCCAAAATGGATGACTACAAAATTGACTCCATTTATACTTCAACTGTCCACAAAACAAATTTTCTTTCTTGTCCAAACTGAAGAATAACCAGGAAAAAGTTCAGTGCTCTTAGTGCGCAGTTGCTACTGCCTACCGGCTAGAATGCAACTACAAACCTAGTTGCTATTTGTTTCGTCAATTAACCACTGGTGAATCAAAGTCTACACAATTAATAGTAAGATATAAGGCGGAACCATGGAAATAACACAATCTGATTTGTCTGAAAATTCGAACACTCCCATGGAAAAGGACGAAGAATATGTTCAAGCTAGTGTTACCACAGGGAGGGAAGCACTAGTAGAAAAAGGCCATTAGCTCTGGTTGGTGTTACAAACCGGGACTAAAGACCCTCCATGTGGCCGCTGACAAATTTTTATGATTTTTTTATTTTTATTTTTTTTAATCCAATTTTCAAATTTCTGAATTATTTCATTATTTAATCTCTAATCACCCCTCATCATTGCTCAATTTAATCTCTAATCTCTAATCACCCCTCATCATTCTATATCATCTAACTTCCCTGCACTTGTTGTTTTCCTGACAATAATAAGATGTCAATCCTATTAACCTCAGGAGTTTAGCTTGAGCATGAAGTCACACGTTTCACTGTTTGAGTTAGAAATATTATTCTAAAAACAATAATTATTTAGTAACACTAATATTTCTTTAATAAGTAGTTTGACCATTGTTTGACCATAGTTTGACCAAAATTCAAAAATGAAATAATTATTTAGTAACATTAATATTCATGAATAATTATTTAGTAACACTAATACTTCTTGAATAAGTAGTTTGACCTGATTTAACCAAAATTCAAAAAAACTGAAATTTGAGCATATCTGTTTTTCCTTTAATAATTTGAGGATTCTAAAAGTTTGCAAACAGGCTGTAGGCGGTGAAAATCGGATGCGGATTTTCGTGCTGAACATTTTGATATATTATACTTTTTTCCGACATCGTATGCAAAAGTTATAGCCATTTTACTTTTTCATAACACTTTTTTGCAAAACATGTACAAATTTAAGTTTTTAATTTTCCTAACTAGTAGATGTAGTAATATAACTACGTCTCGAAGGATTTTGTTTTTTTAAACTGAAATGGCGATACAGGGGGGGTAGAGTTTGAAAAGTGAGCCCTTTAGTCCCGGTTTGAGACACGAACCGGGACTAAAGGGCACCCTTTAGTCCCGGTTCGTGTCTCAAACGGGGACTAAATAAAGGGCATCGCACGCTTTAGTCCCGGTTCGTATTTCAAACCGGGACTAAAGGTCTAATCTTTAGTCCCGGTTTGAGACACGAACCGGGACTAAAGGGTGCGATGCCCTTTAGTCCCGGTTCGTGTCTCAAACCGGGACTAAACCTTTAGTCCGGGTTCGTGTCTCAAACAGGGACTAAACCTTTAGTCTCGGTTCGTGTCTCAAACCGGGACTAAAGGACCCATTTGAACCGGGACTAATGCCTTTAGCCGCTCGAATCGGGACTAATGCTCACATTAGTCCCAGTTCGTAATGAAACCAAGACTAATGTGTATATTGCGCTATGACCGAAGCCCTATTTTCTACTAGTGAAGAAGGGAAGGAGGTTTGACTAGAGATGGGATATCAAAAACAGGAAAAGTCAAATAACCTACATCGACCACAATATATAGGTCCAATTTGACATCTAAAACAACAGGGGAAAGTCATCATAATCCAAGCTAGCAAGTGCATCACGTATATATGTATGTATTTAAGGATAATCAAATTGCAAAAGAAGATACCATTGCTCATCCTCGGTGAGAAACTTGTTCTAGCGGTACTCTTCGTTGTCTGGGTCATCAAAATCATCATCGATACTGTTGGGGAACGTAGCAGAAATTCAAAATTTTCCTACGAAACACCAAGATCTATCTATGGAGAGACCAGCAACGAGTAGAGGAAGAGAGGAGTGCATCTACATACCCTTGTAGATCGCTAAGCGGAAGCGTTCAAGTGAACGGGGTTGATGGAGTCGTACTCGTCGTGATTCAGATCACCGATGATCAAGTGCCGAACGGACGGCACCTCCGCTTTCAACACACGTACAGCCCGGTGACGTCTCCCACGCCTTGATCCAGCAAGGAGAGAGGGAGAGGTTGAGGAAGACTCCATCCAGCAGCAGCACAACGGCGTGGTGGTGATGGAGGAGCGTGGCAATCCTGCAGGGCTTCGCCAAGCACCTACGGGAGAGGAGGAGGTGTCACGGGAGGGAGGGAGGCGCCAAGGGCTCAGGTATGGATGCCCTCCTTCCCCTCCACTATATATAGGGGCAGGGGAGAGGGGGGAGGCGCAGCCTTGCCCCCTACTCCAAGAAAGGGGTGCGGCTAAGGAGGGGGGAGGAGTCCATCCTCCCCAAGGCACCTCGGAGGTGCCTTCCCCCTTTAGGACTCTCCCCTTTTTCCTTTATCTTGGCGCATGGGCCTCTAGGGGCTGGTGCCCTTGGCCCATGTAGGCCAAGGCGCACCCCCTACAGCCCATGTGGCCCCCCGGGGCAGGTGGCCCCACCCGGTGGGCCCCCGGGACCCTTCCGGTGGTCCCGGTACAATACCGATGACCCCGAAACTTGTCCCGATGGCCGAAACAGGACTTCCTATATATAAATCTTTACCTCCGGACCATTCCGGAACTCCTCGTGACGTCCGGGATCTCATCCAGGACTCCGAACAACATTCGGTTACCACATACAAGCTTCCTTTATAACCCTAGCGTCATCGAACCTTAAGTGTGTAGACCCTACGGGTTCGGGAGACATGCAGACATGACCGAGACGTTCTCCGGTCAATAACCAACAGCGGGATCTGGATACCCATGTTGGCTCCCACATGTTCCACGATGATCTCATCGGATGAACCACGATGTCAAGGACTCAATCGATCCCGTATACAATTCCCTTTGTCTAGCGGTATTTTACTTGCCCGAGATTCGATCGTCGGTATACAGATACCTTTGTTCAATCTCGTTACCGGCAAGTCACTTTACTCGTTCCGTAACACATCATCCCGTGATCAACTCCTTGGTCACATTGCGCATATGATGATGTCCTACCGAGTGGGCCCAGAGATACCTCTCCGTTTACACGGAGTGACAAATCCCAGTCTCGATCCGCATAAAACAATAGATACTTTTGGAGATATCTGTAGTGCACCTTTATAGTCACCCAGTTACGTTGTGACGTTTGATACACTCAAAGCACTCCTACGGTATCCAGGAGTTACACGATCTCATGGTCAAAGGAAGAGATACTTGACATTGACAAAGCTCTAGCAAACGAACTACACGATCTTTGTGCTATGCTTAGGATTGGGTCTTGTCCATCACATCATTCTCCTAATGATGTGATCCCGTTATCAACGACATCCAATGTCCATAGCCAGGAAACCATGACTATCTGTTGATCACAACGAGCTAGTCAACTAGAGGCTCACTAGGGACATATTGTGGTCTATGTATTCACACGTGTATTACGATTTCCGGATAATACAGTTATAGCATGAATAAAAGACAATTATCATGAACAAGGAAATATAATAATAATACTTTTATTATTGCCTCTAGGGCATATTTCCAACAGATACAGCAGCAGGACTGGCTGCACGGGCGCTCCTCTCTTGTTAAGTCTGCAAAACAGTTAGGTGGGAGCAAAACCTCCTAGATAGATGGGGGCCGCGATTCGATCCACTTGACGGTGTCCTTGAACACTTGGAACCGCATAGCCTTCTCTTCCTCATCGCGGTATGTCTTGTTGAACTCCTTCATCCAATTCTCGAACCTCACCATCATGTCGTCTTCCTTCAACCAATTCTCCAACCTCGCCTTCATGTCCTACTCTTCCTTGCAAGCAGCTGCACAAGAAGACAAGTGTGTATATATGCAGTGGCGTAGCTAGGGGGTGGCCAGGGTGGTCCATGAACCACCCTGGAAACCCCCCATAGCTTTTGTGTATAGTGTAGTAAAAAAATTCTTTTAAACTAAACATAACTTGTGTAAATATTTTTATTACCGAACCACCTTGGCAAATTGGGCTGGCTACCCCACTGTATATATGCATGACCTGAGGTGGTGGTTCTTGACATGAAACCTCGGAGCAAACGAACGAATACGAGGAATCTACCTGACTCAACATCATCTGGGCCTTTCCTGAAATACTGAACTGCCCAGGTTCCAGCACCAGCAAACGCAACCGCGGTAACACCAGCAGCACCACCGATGGGCAGTTCCTTCTATACAGATCGAGATGAGAAACATGAGTTGCCGATTTGAGTAAAAGTGTAAAACAACGGGGGGAGACTCACCAAGGAGCGTGTAGGAGCCGTCATCCTTGGGATCACCCGCGGCGAGAACCTCCATGTGAGGAGGAAACCGACGGCCCGCCGGAGGGACATGATTGCCCGCCTTCTGCCTCGCCTCGATACGATTCTAGGGTTTGCTACCGATGGGACGGGCACGGGAGACAGTTTATGTCTCGAAGGACTGGACTTCCGGTCAAAACTGGACAACGGGCCAGCACGGCACGGCGTTATACTGGCCTGGCACGGCGCGGGCGCGTGAGTACACGCCCAGGCATGCCGGCCCGTGGTACGTTGAAGCCCGCCTGGGCAGTTTTTTAGGTCAAAAAAACATCCAACAAGAGCCTATGGCCACGGAAGTACTCCATTTTTTTGTTGGAACTACGGAAGTACTCCATTTGATTTCCATGCTGCTATACATTGGGTACTCCTATCTGCCGCATACTACGGCAGAATGGCGGGCTTCGCACATGCAGCCATCCGCCTGGGCCGGGCCACCAACTTGCCGCTTGTTATTTCCTAGAGCTAAACTAACCACGACCTTTTAGCCAATACACCAACATCAGCTGCTTGTCATAAAAGGCGCAAAAACCTATAAGAAAACACAGCAGCGGTTGAGATTTGGAGAACATTGTAAGAATATTTCTTGAAAAGTGCGAACACTTTTGAAATGCTGCAATTATTTTATATTCCATTTTTTTTCAAAAAGTGAACCATTCTTGTAATTCAGATTTTTTTTAAAAAGGAACAATTTTAGGAAATCCCATTTTTTATAAACTGCAAAGATTTCTTCAAAAATGGAAGATTTTCTGAAAAAACAAAAGAATTACAAAAAATGCGAACATTTTTTGAAATTCCATAATATTTTTTGAGATCACGAACAGTTTTTAGTTTTGGACCAAAATTTGGAAACAATAACCGTTAGAACAAAAATTTAAAACATGAACATTTAAAAAAAACTGCAAACAAAATTTGAAACGTGGGAACATTTTTGAAATTGTGAACAGATTTTAAAAAAAGGAACATAATTTGTAACTCTTGAATTAGTTTTTAAACACGAATAATGTTTCTGAAATTTTGAACATATTTTGAAACGAGAACATTTTTTGAAATCCCTAAACTTCTTGAAACACAAACATTTTTCAAAATTGTGAAAAAAATGAAAACAAGATATATATATATATATTTTGAAATTCCTGGACATTTTTTTAACACAAACATTTTTTGAAATTTGTGAAGAAATTTTGAAAACAAGATTTTTTTAAAAAAAATACGAACAAACATTTGAAAATTTCAAACAAAACAAACCGGAATAACGAAAAAAAGAGAGGAAAGAATAAACAGAAAAAGGAAAAAAAGAAAAAGGAACATAAATAAAATAGAAAACACAATTCAGAAACCTTCTAGAAGGTTCCCATTACCGGAAAAACCCGGCCGGAAACCTCTAGAAGGATCCCAAAACCTGGATCATAGAAACGAATAAACAGGCTGGCCCAAGCCGCTGATCGCTCGATATTCCCTGTGCAAAACAGTGAGAATTAGACGCGGTGAGCGCCTGCTAGGGAATTCCCTATACATTTATGTTGTAATATGAGGCTGGACTTGGAGGCGTTTTGGTGGACAAGACTTTGAATTTGGGTTAGAGACTATGGGACTTTTGATTTGGATTTGCTAAAAAAAGGTCAAAATTCTATTGGGTGGTCCCTTCGGGTGACGCGGCTGGGGAGAGGCTCCCCAAGTTTATCAATGGTGAAGTTTCTAGGAACAACCTTTTTTTAGTTAGCTTGCCGAAAGCAAGGATTGTTTCCGTCGAGGATTAATAATAAGTGAGTTATAAGGGAAAAAAATGTTCCGCCCGGCCTTTGTACCACGTCTATCTCCTAGCACAACCTTCCTCCGTCGTATTTTATTTAAACGCATCATATCCTCCTCTTGGAACATGCATGCACAAATCTCTCCTCCCTCGCATGTCCATCGCCGCTGCCGCCATCCCCGGCCACCTCGCCGAGGCGCGTGAAAGATCTAGGGACTAGGAGAGGGAGGACAGATGATAGCGAACAGGGCGACGGGATGTCAGCCAAGTCATGGAATCCAACATGGGCACTCAGGACAGTGTCGTTTCATCACCATGCCCGATGGTCGCGCGCGCCACCACAAGGCGGCCTCCAACAGCTGGTCGCGTGGTCGACCTCTAGCGAGCGGTGGCAGGAAAGTCCGATAGGAGTTCGGAAACATGAGATCTACAGGATCCCAGTAGAAAGCAAGCAGACGAGGGGGAAAGAGCGGGGAAAGAAGAGCGAGAAAGAAGTTGAGACGTCTCCCGAGTGCGCACTGGAAAAATAAATGTTAGCTAACTCCTGCTCATCACTACTAGTTGGCTGCATGAAGCAGTGAATTATTAGTAATGTAAGCAACACAAGTTCCTATCTACAAAACTAAAAGTGCCGAGTTAACTTTTGTATTGTGTGACTTGAGGTAAAAAGTGGAAAATGCCATGTCTGAAAAAAATCTAAACAAATCATAAAGAAATGGGTGCACCTAGAAGAACAAAGTCGAAATTATATCTTGTTTGGGAAATTTTCTAATGAACGCATCGAAGTCTTTGGGCAAATTGACATTTGACAGATGATTGTACAAGGATGTAAATCTTGGATAGAAGGATGCATGTTTGAGGGAAAAGAAAAGAAATATGGGCAAATAGTGTGTAGCAAGTTCATGGAAAGAATGATGGCATGATGTTTTGAAGTAGCACGACAGTATGAACTAATGAGTTCATAACAAGAATGATGGCATGAACTTGCGAAGCACGAAGACAGTACGAACTGAGAAGTCCCCTGGACCTGCTGTTATAAATCATATCCCGTGAGTAAGGAGAAGGAGAACAGTAGAAAAAGAAAAGCATGGAACCGTACCGGAACAGAGAAGGAAGCAAGGAAGAAGGTGAACAGTACAGCCAAGGCGTCGACCAAAGTATGTAATAGAATGAGGTATGTGGCATAGGAACAGATAGAAAGGCGTATAACAGGTCTAGACAAAAGTATTTGTATAGAATAAACGTGTATACTATCTCGTATTCATAGGGATAACAATATCCATAAAGTTTCGAACCAACTTGGCTGCCAACTTGTGTTTGGATCGTAGCACAGATCGACGGTTGGAGGCGTTTCAGCATGTGCATGGTCCCTACAAGTTTGCAGCAAGATTCTCCTATGCAAATTATCCTGCATGGGCACACTCCACTCAAAATGTGGCTTCTCATATATATCACCTCTTTTTTGTCTATCTGAAAGGCAGTGCACTTATCAGTTTTTCGAGAGATAAATATCTTCGTTAAGCCCTTTCAAAAAAGAAGTCCCCGGCTTCCATTCTACTCACTCCGCTCTAAAATATAAGGTGCACCAGTTTTCTAAAAAGTTAAACTTATTTAATTTTGGCCAAATTTATAGCAAGTAATATAAACATCTACAATAATAAATAAATAAATAAGGGAAATATGTTTCACGATGAATGCAAATGTTATCTCTACTATTAAATGGAAGTTGGTTGGTTCACCTCACCTTCGCCCGTGGTTTTTTCTTCCCTCGACCCCATCCCCGCTTGGTTTTCCGTAGATTCCTTTGGTAATCTCAACCGATTTCATACAAAATAAAAACCTTCGCATATAGAGTAACCTGAAATAATTTGAACCAAATCGATACTTCCCTTTTCTTATCATACTCATTCTCTTAAAACAATAGAAGAACATCCATTAATTTATGAAAAGTATTATCTAGTTTTGGATGGATGAAAGGATCGCGTTAATTACGGACAGTGTCATTTTTTTCCAGTTATCACTATAACATGTGTAGTGCGGTTAAATACCTCGCTCTTCTTAAAATCTCTCATTCCCTTTTCATCATCTTCACATTCTGCCACACTATCCTATCTGACGATGTTGACGTGGGATGGGCCATAGCAAAAATAAAGCACTCGCGACGTCTGTGTTAACTATTAAGGCACTCGTAATTGCTATTGAACCGCTAAAATATGTTTGACCATGTTACAATGCATGAGCAATTAGCTAGAGTCTCTACTATTAAATGGGAGTTTGTAGGTTCACCTCACCACTTCGCTGATTTTTTTCTTCCCACACCCTCATCTCCACTTGGTTTTCTGTAGATTTTTTTGGTAATCTCAACCAATGCCGCACAAAACAAAAACCAACATATAAAGAATAATTTGAAATAATTTGAACTAAACCGATTCTTTCCTTTTCCTATCATACCCACTCCCTTAAAACAAAAAAAATATCAAATAATTTATGGAAAGTGTCATCTGCGTTGGACGTAAGGATCACGTTAATTCTGAAGAATATCATTCTTTTTCGGTTTAGACTATAGCATGCGTACTGTGGTTAAATACCTAAATAGAGGATCGGCTTAATTTAGAAAAATTATCATTTATGTGTGTAAAATGTCACGGTGAATTACCTTCAATTGCAAGCTGCAATTTTTTTGCGGACTCTGATAATGAACAGTGCATGTGCTAAAAGGCCACAATTTTCTTTGTGCACTTATCATTTTAACGTATTTCTCATTTTAACGCATTTCATTTTGAAAATTTGCACACATGTACATTATGTCTCAAGGTATATGTGCATTTGTTTTCAGAGTTTTGAAACATAAAAGTATGAATTCTAAATTTTTCAAAATCAAACTCCATGGAGCTGGAGCTCCATTTAGCATCTTTGTGTCATGCCTTTGTGTTCGCGATGAAGAAAACGTATTTATGTTTTTTTCTTAAAGAGGACAGCGCCCTCAACCAGAAAACAATATTTATGCACCGAGGATTACCAACGTACAACGAAAATATGAAATAACAAGATACAACTGACCATACATGCCACTGTCTAATAAGAATACTATCTCATTGGTGGGATGCACCGGCGGCAATGAACAATCTGCTACATACTATAGGTACAACCATATCAACCACTCCCGTTCACTGATTCCGCCGAATGCTAAAGCGCATAGCATATATCAACCTATGGGAGTGAGGTTAGAAGGGTGTTGCTTGCATGGTGCATTTTCATTGGAAGGTAAGTCAAACAACTTTCTTATGAATAGTTAAGAAACAGCTTTAGAAGAAAATTAGCTTGAACAACTCTTGTCCTAGAGTGCTTAAACACAATTGTGTTAACCTGTTAAAGCGCAGGTTTTTTGGCACGTGGATATATTAACTCTGTTTTGGATCGTTTTAAGAGAACAATATATTTAGTGCAAGATATTTGCAGTAGGGATATTTGCTTGTGCATATTTTTGACAAGATATTAGAAAGTATGTGATATGTTCTAAACTTTTATTAAAAGTACACCGAGAGCAGCATCATACTACTTGGTGGCATATATAAGAGTATTGTTTTTGGTGTACTTTTCTTTGCCCCGTCGGAGTCTGTGGTCTAATTACTTGGTTGGGCCAACTTTATAGGACGGATAATAACCTAAATAATTCACTATGTTCTGGATCGTTAGATACCTCATTACTATCGTCCGAATCTCTTGGCTAAAGCGGCACCGGACTGGAAGTGACGCGGCTAAGCACATAAACAAAAACATCGCACTACTGCTACTATCAACCAGTGTCTACTTGCCATCTTAAGCACTCAGGTACGATAATAAACTCCCCACAGGCCACAGAGATGCCGATCATACCAAGAAATACGTAGAAGAGCAATTCAGATTAGCGTCAATGTCGTGGCAGATCCTTTCGTAGCCACAGAAATAAAGCGTGCGCTTTTGCTCCTTTGCTTTTGGATATAGTGGGGACACGCATCACGTAAAAGTGCAATTGTGCTCCGTTGCTCCTTTGCTTTTGGATATAGTGGGGACACGCCTTGCATAAGAGTGCAACTTTTCTCCATTGTTTAGGACACGATAGGGTCGCACACCATGTACCACTTGGGGCCATGAGCTTTTAGTAGGACCGGGGATTTTCTGGACTTTGGAACAACGGTTCCAACTCCCATGCGCACAACTATAATAATGATATAGAAAATAATGCTAAATGTCAAAAGAAATATCTCGAGGCCATCAACTATGGACCAGTCACATGATAGATATCCTCAGTCGCACCAAAAGCCTATCACCGTGGACCAACAGAGCAACATGATATCTCCAGAGGACAGTACGTTTAGAGCAAGATATCTTCAAAAGGACGATATTTGTTGTTGCATAACCTTCTGATAAATGTGTGCATAAACAAAGAATCATGTCCTAAATTACTATTGAAAAGAACGATGAGAGAAACAACATATTGTTGCTTTTGGTGCACTTCTTTCACGTCCTTCTAAATCTGATGTCTAATTGCTTGGCGCAACTTTACATGATAGATAACACACACAAAAAATCAGTGTGTCCTGGATCGTTTAGAGAATTCGTTACCATCATCCGTATCTCTCAGCTAATCAATCTACAATCAACATCGGATACAAGATACAAACAGAGTGCACATAAACAAAACATGAATTTAATGCTGCTACTGTCAATCGCTGTCTACTTTACCGTGTGCATGCATTGTCTGCTTGTCATCTTAAGCACTCGATTACGATAATTAACTCCCCATAGGGATTACAAGATATATGTAAAAATATGTAAAGAGCAACCCACATTAGCGTCAGGCAAAGTGCCATGTAGGATATCATGGCTGATCCTTTGGTAACAACGGAACCAAAGTGTACACTTTTGCTCTTTTGTTTTGGATACTGTGGGGACGCGCACCACGTACACACACTCTCTCTCTCCCACTCATCGTACAACAGATAAGAGCGAACTTTTGCTTCAATGTTGATGGCATAGTAGGGACACACACCACGTACGCTCATCACTAGTGCCATTAGCACTCATAGACATTAGCTCTCACTACGACCGGTATTTCTGTACTTCGGAGCAGCGATTCCAAAGTCTCGCGCACACGAAGAAAAACTAAGCATCAACATCGAAAAGAAAAACCTAAGGTCATCCACTTTGGACCAGTCTCGTGACAACATATCCTTAATCGCATCATAAAACTACCACTATGCAGTACATGATACTTAAAAAAGAGTACAAACCATACACCACGAGAACAATGGAAATCTGAAAACAAGTGCTTAATAGTCTAATCATTTGGACAAAGGAAACAAGTTTCATTCCCTTGCAAATTATCCTGCATGGCCACACTCCCTTCAAAACGTGGCTTCTGGTACATATTACCCCTCTTAGTTGTTTGAATGGAAAGAAAGTGCACATATCAGTTTTTCGAGAAAAAAATTACCTTTGTCAAGCCGTCCCAAAAAATGGAAGTAGAGCTTTTTATCTTCAAAATAATGTTGACATTTATATGGGGTTTAAAAGTCTTTTCATTCCTTTTTGACATGAAAAAAAATATCCGTCAAAAGCTACCCAAATATTGATTTACTCAATTGTAGAGGAATGTAGACAATTGAGTAAATCGACATTTCTGACATTTAGATCTTGAATTCCTAATCCTCTTGGTATGTGGGGAGGCTAGGGAAATAAATTCATGATCAAATTTCAAAAATACCGGCATTTCCTATGTACATGGAGTATTTCAATCTATCTCTTTCGTGAGCTAAAAAGGAAGTGTGCTTAGAGCATCTACAACCCGATTTGGCAAATCCGGCCCCTCAAATGCCCACGGACACGCCCGGGCGCGTCCGTGGGCACTGACCGGGCATGCCTTAAATTGTACACATTGCATCCACTCTCATATTTCATCCCCTAAATCCATACAAAGCATGCAAAAGAAATCCTACGTACTACATCTACGTACTACCGTAGCTACTCTTCAATGAAAGAGATGTCCAGGACGACGGTGCCGGACGCCAGCTGGACGGGCGGGTAGGAGGGCTCCGGCTCATCCTCCTTCTGCTCGACCTAATCCATGTAGGTGAGCATCTCCTCCTCGTCCGCGGCCTCTTGCGGCTCCATCTCCTGCCGGCGACGCATCTTGCCTCCGCAACCGAGTCCGACTGAAGGGAATCGAGAATGGCCTGCTACTCCGCCTGCAGATTCCTGTCACCAGCGTTCCCCACATCCTCCTCCAGCTCATGCCCCTCCTCCTCCAACTCCTCTTTCGGATCCACTTCATTTGGAGGTAGCCCTGCGGCGATCCGGGCTTCGCGCCTAGCCCGGATCTACTCAAGGAGCTCCAGCCGGCGCTCCGGCGTCAGAAATGGCTCGCTCCTCACCCGGTGGCATGAGGGCATGGCTACTAGGCGAACGGGTGGAGTGAAAAGTGGCGGCGGCGATGGACAGGGGAAGGAAAATATGGATGCATGATAGGGTTTTGATGCCGCCGATCGACTTAAATAGCCGGGCAATGCACTACGCGGCCCGCTGGAGCTGCGCCACGCGGCGCCACCGGTCCGATGAAGGAGACGAGCTTCGGACCACCGGGTTTGACGGTGTTTTCGGCCGGGACCCCTTCGTCAGTCCGACGTGGCTGGCGTGCTCGGCCGCGCCTGGGCGCCCTCATATCCGCCCATATTTAGGCTGGATATGGGGGTGCCGGTCAGCCCGGACGTTTGAGGCACATTTAAGACGTTCATCGGTTTCAAAAAAATATGACCAGTCAGTGACTGGGCGGCCCGCCTGAACATATGAGGCGGGTTTGAGAGGTCCAGCTATAGATGTTCTTAAGCTTTTGCTTCTTTTTAAGAGGGCCCTCTTGCGGTAGGGATAGGTACAACGTAATACGTATATTTATGCGCTTTTGACAAGGAGTGGGGACAGGCACCCCGTACGTCCACACTCGTGCCACTAACGGTCGTAGGCGTGAGCTTTCACTAACAGATGCACTTTGCCCAAACTCAGCTGCCTAGCAGCAGATCAGGGTGCAACTTGGCTGGGTCGCGCCCTTTTACAAAGTACACTCGCAGCAGGACAATGGTGGGCACCTTGATCGCGCCCTCCTATATATACCCCATGTCCCATGAACAGAGCAGAGAACGACAGACAGACAGAGACAGATAACACAGCCACCAAAGCATCGCCCGATCGGCGTGCCGGGTGAACTGTGAGTTGATCGAGCTGGGTGGACATTTCTTGAATTACATAACTTAATCAACCATGGGTCGTCCTGATTCCGAGGCGCCGACGTCGAGCATCGCGGCGGGGCTGGCTGCCGCCCTCGGAGGCGGGGGAGAAGCGCCGGCGCCGGCGGGGGCAGACTCGGCTTTTGAAACCAACGTGGTGATCATCCTGGCCGCGGTCTTCTTCGCGCTGCTCTTCGCCATCGGCCTCCACTCGCTGGCACGGTGCGCGCTCCGGTACGTGGGGTGTGGGGCTGCCGCCGCTGTTGCTGCCGGCGAGGGCAGGGCGTCGGCGCGGGTGGCCTGCAGCGGCAGCGGCATCAAGAGGCGCGTCCTCAGGAGCCTCCCCGTGGAGGTGTATGGCTCCGGGGAGGTCATCGACGACGTGTGCGCCATATGCCTGAGCGAGTTCGTGGACGGCGAGAAGGTGCGCGTGCTGCCGCTCTGCGGGCACGGCTTCCACGTCCGCTGCGTCGACGCCTGGCTGGTGTCCCACGGCTCCTGTCCCACGTGCCGGCGGCCGGTGCTCGAGGGCGCGCCCGCGAAGAGTGAGACGGACACGGTGATCACCGCGGTCATCGCGTGAGTTCATCACGCAACGAGGCATGCCATTGCTGCCGGCACGGCACAGCCCTGCATGCGCAAGCTCCTGCGGAATTTTCAGGCGCTGATTAATAGTGGAGTGTACAAATGATTGAAATGTTCAATTGCTCGTGTAAATATTCAACGGGGCAAAGCGCTTTCCTGACATCCTATGAGTAAACAATTTTGCTGAATTACCTTGCTCCAGTTTTCAATTCTCCTTTCTCCGCCACCGTCGATAAGTAGGGTGGCCCGTGACGCCGAGTCGTCGATGGATGGAGGACGACTAACTGCCCCGTTCAACCGACCACTTTGATGCTACCCTCTCCGTTTCACAATGTGCGGCATATCGATTTTCTAAAGAAGTTAAATTTACAAACTTTAATCAAGTTTATAGAGAAATTATTTATATCTATAATATCAAATATATATAATTGAAAGTATGTCTTGTGATATCTAGTGATATGCATTTACTATTCTATAGATGTATATATTTTTCTCTACAAACTCGATCAAAATTCATGAATTTTGACTTAAAAAAAATCTATACACACTAAATTGTGGAACGGAAGTAGTAGTACTCCCAGCTTAAGACCGGGGACCCTTTACAAAAATACCTTCTATTGACGTCACAGAGATGGTGGTGCGCGGTATGGTCGCGGTCGTAACGTTGGTCCTCTTCTTTTCTGTTAACTTCATGGACGCCCAATTTTGAATGGAATCAGTATTCTCCTCGAGTACTTTTCATATATGTTTTGATTTCTACCAAAAAACATATATATATATATATATATATATATATATATATATATATATATATATATATCTTCAAGTAATAAAATAAACAAGGAATATCGTGTTTAAAAGAGCGTAAAAATTAGTGTAAAAACAACTCATCAACAACACCTTCAAGAAGGAATCAGCACTCGCACGCTGATGCTAGTTGGTCAAATGAGAAGTTAGACCAACGACTATCACCCTCAAAACGGAATATCAAACCAACACCTTCCACAAGATAACATCTTACAGATGTCGACACTACCTGATCATGTCGGAATGATACATCATAGTTTCCACTCCAAGAGAATACAATTGATATGTCTGCCTCCATAGTCGGCGTCCACCTAGCTCTCTGTCGTCCCTACCCACACAAAACAAGCATGCCATAGAAGAAAATGCATGAAGGGAAGACGATCTCATCACTTTGGATTACTATTGTGCGCCACAACCATGCCTAGCAGCCCCCTCCCCTCCCCTGCACCAAGTGCACCACTTGGATGACATTTCCTTCTACCGCCTGCAAACGAGCCAGAATTGGCCTCCGCGGCGTTAGCTAGTCAAGATGAGGGAGAGGAGTGTTGTGCCTCACACAAGCTCCCCACAAGACGAAGCCAACATTCAATGCATCGTGCCAAATCTGCATGATCTTGCAAGCCTCGCCCTCACTGTTTTGCACTAGCCCACACCCGTTGCTGCATCGGTTCAGCACATATGAGTGTCAGATCCACACGCCACAGACACCATGGCATCGAGATAACCGCCGCTGGTGCTAGGGTTCTCCCTCAGAAGCTGTCCACCGCCAGAGGCTAAAGTGCTAGCTAGACTGTCTACAAATACACCCCACTAATACGCGCAATATAGTCGTCGCCATCCCACACAAGGCAAGGCATGGCTGAAAAGATGGATAAGGCAGGACTGCCAAGCCGGACTATTGACGCTCCCGACATTTATGGGTAGCACGCAGTCGCGCCACTGCTAGTTGCCGCTAGGCAAGGCTAAGATGAACACCCGCATGCACAACACGGGAGATTCACACAAGACGGCGCCCTGAATCGTGAGAAGACAAGTCTCTCCATCGCCAGCCGCTCGGTGCCATAGCCCGTTGATGTTTATTGGCTGTGGCGAGGCGTGGGAGGTCGTGAAAATATTTTTCAGGTGTATCTTTATGCGAAGATAAGTCAAACAGCTCACTTGAAGTCGATTAAAAATAAATAAGTACTCCCTACGTCCACTATAGAAATTTTGACAGATTATGGAATATAGTAAAAAATGCATTGGAAAGGTGCAAGTCGTCATCTCTTTCCTCTTTAATTACCCCACCCCAATGAGTTAAGTGCATGTAGAAAGTGAGGAGACCATATGTTGAATGTTATTGGTCTTGATTACCATGTGCTGAGAGAGAATCACTTTTTCTATTTTAAAGTGCATTGTAAAGATAGAAGTACACTTTTTTGTGGACAAATTTTAAATATCAAACATACACTTATTCGTGGACGGAGGGAGTATTCTAGTAAGATAATTGTGTTTTCTTTTCGTCATGCTCTAAACACAAGGTGGAGGGCATTACATATTTCACATACATGGGCTTACTATGCCTTTTTCTTTTTGCGAATGATTTTCTTTTTGTGAATGGGGCTTACTATGCCTTCATAGGATTTGTTTGCCTTTGTCTTTTTTTTCAATCTGATCATGCCTTTTTCTTTGTGATGAAGAGAACATGTTTATGCGTGGAGAAATTACCAAGCTCCAGCGAAAATAACACGATACTGCCGACTATACTTGACACTGTCTAATAAGAATAATATCTCGCCGATGTTGTACAGTGGCAACACACAATCTACCACATACATATAGGTAGAGCCATATCCACAGCCTCCATTCACTTTTTTTTTGATGAAAAACAGCATTGTGCTGATTTCATTCATTAAGATAGGATGAGACACCCCAAGGGATACAGATCAATGTTCAGGACGGATGGCAGCCAGAAAGGGGAAGGAAAAGCTATATAAATGTACACTAGAAAAAGAAAGAAAGAAAGAAAGAAATTATCTCGCGCCTGTCCATTGTGCTCCTTTGAATCCAGCGATTCTCCATGAATTCAGCTCATTGATAATGTTCTCAGCGACCTTCAGGAAGTGGTTTGCCTTGTTGTTGAATATGCAGCTGTTTCTTTCTTTCCAAACCTGCCAGGACACCGCCATTAGAAGTGATGATAGGTCAATTTTCCTGCCTGTACCATCCAAAGCCTTTAACCACCAGTCCAATATAGAGCCAGTATGAGCAATAGGTAAGAGGTTGAATGGAAAATTATATATTGCCGGGCAATAGCCCCATATTCCAGCCGTGAAAGGGCAGCTAGATACAAGGTGCAGACCATCCTCCCACCCTAAGTGGCATAATTGACAGATCGGGTTGTGAGGCCAACCTCGCTTCGCAAGGTTGTCCGCAGTCAAACATTTGCCCTGTACAAAGAGCCAACTGAAGATCTTATTCTTGGTGGAACCTTGATATGCCAAATGATCTCAGGAAGAGGAGAATCAATCTGGCCCCAGAATTGACATAGGTAAGCTGACTTAGCATTATATCTTCCATCCGCTGACCATTTCCAAATGAACTCATCCTCCAGGTTGGACAAAGTGACCACACTGGATCTGTGCTAGAAGTCAATGTATTCGCGCAACACCTCGGTGCACGGGTTGCGCTTGAGAAGAGTGGCCCATTTTCTATTGGTGAGTCCTTCAGCCAACGATATTCTTCTGTTCTTGCTATGCTTGAAAAGGTTAGGAAACGAAACAGCTGGAATCTTACCGTTGAGCCAGTGATCGTGCCAAAAGGATATCTTAATACCACTACCAATTTTGATGGAGGTACAAGCAATGAAAAGAGCCTTAATGTGCTTGTCCACAGGGAGCTGCAAACCTTGCCATGGTTTATCCGGATCTGTGACGCTTTGCCAAAGCCAGCATACTTTAGGCGCCCGCCCCTGAGCTTCAAGGTCATGGATGCCAAGCCCGCCTACAGAGATGGGTGAGCACACCTGGGTCCAGCGGACAAGGCACTTGCCACCGCAGACAGCATCAGAGCCAGACCATAGAAAAGCACGACGTAACTTGTCGATTTGCTTGATGACCCATTTTGATTGATGAACAGCCAGAAGCATGAAAATTGGCATTGCCAAAAGTACAAACCTCACGAGTACCATTCTTCCAGTGGAGGAGATCCACCTAGCCTTCCAACTAGCAATCTTCTTAATTACAGCCTCCATTCACTGAGTACCATTCTTCCAGTGGAGGAGATCCACCTAGCCTTCCAACCAGCAATCTTCTTAATTACAGCCTCCATTCACTGATGCCATAAATGTTAAACTAAAAGCTTATGTGTTGGCCAACGGGGGGTGCTGCTTGCTTGTTGCATTTTTTTTTAAAACAAGGCAAAAGACTTGCCATTTCATTGTTTAAGAAAGAGGTTCAAACATAGCGCGTGAACGGGAAAAGTAAAAGATCACTCTCGCGGTATTAAATTACACAAATATCTAGGTTGCATCGTTAAGACTAATATTTGCTATTTTGCTTAACGGAAGATATTTGCTGATCCAGCTTTAGGACAGGGTTAGTTTAAACGACTCTAGATCTGAAGCGTTAAAAGCAGATATGTTAAACTGTTAAAGAGCAGATCCCATTGGGCACGGGGAGCTATTAACCCTGTCCTGAATCATTTTAAATAGAACAACACGTATAGTAAGATATTTTCTGGTGCATATATTAATTTATTTTTGGAGAAAAAGTTAATATACTTATGACAAGAAAGATATTAGCGAGTCGTACGTGCATAGCAGAACAACTCTGTTCAAAATCTCGCCATTAAAAAGTACTACGCTGAGAGCAACATACTGCTATTCTGTTGGGCACAGCTTTACGGGACAGATAGCCTAAACAAGTCACTCTAGTACGGATCATTTAGACAACTCATATCTCCCGCCTAACGTTCAACCTTGCATATCCAAGATACCAAGAAAGTG
Organism: Triticum dicoccoides; assembly: GCF_002162155.2. NCBI lineage: Eukaryota > Viridiplantae > Streptophyta > Magnoliopsida > Poales > Poaceae > Triticum > Triticum dicoccoides. The sequence goes on from NC_041388.1 coordinate 525,541,867, forward strand.
CACATATCCAAAGAGAGCACTCACCATCGATCAGCGCCCCCTTTAGCGTGAGCATTGTCATGTTAAGCACTCAAGTACGATAATAAACTTCCCACAGGGACGATGCCATGTAGGATATCGTGGCAGATTGTTTCCTAGCCATGGAATGCTCTTTTGTTTCGGATAGTGTGGGGACATGCACGACGTACATTCACACGTTCCCGTTCTAGCAGATAAGAGCGCGCATTTTTTTTTGTCCCATATTGTTTGCAATGCGGTAGGGACTTGCACCACCTACACACACCACTCGTGCCACTAGTGCTCACAAGTCATGACCATGAGCTTTCACTACAAGATCAGATATGATTCTCTAGACTTTGGAGTTGCAATTGCATTGTTCCATGCACAGAGTTGTAATGTTACTGAAAATAACAAGTAAGTTGTCGAATGCCATATTTTATTACCGAACTCTCTATATAATTCAAGATTACATAAAATCCAGATCTCGTTTATTAATGTAACTTATTATTACTAATATTTTATTGAAATTTACCAATTCTACAGATGAAATTTTGGGAAGACTTTAAGCATTGTGGATATTGTTATATTATTGTGTTCCATATAATTCTGCATTCTAAAAAAGAACCATATTCACTTCAATCGTATTATATGTGCACACATTAAAATATTTGTTTCCTAGAAAATTTATAGCCAAAATTGTGTATGAGATGCATCACAAAAATTAGATTGGCATCATACTTTTTATAGTTTCTAAATGTTCATATTCATAAAGGAATTAACAGGTAAAGTTGCTTTGTGGGGACAATATATTCAAAATCTAAAGCGTTGAATATTTTGAACATGGGAGTATTTCTCCAATGAAAAAAATATTGGTTTGGAGCAATTAATTATTTTTCTACTTAAAAGTACTCTTCATAGATATATTTGTGTTGTAATCTTTTGTGTTACCTTAGAAGTTTCCATTATTTACACTGAAATGAATTATTGGGATCGGCTTTGCCATATCTCCACGGTGTTTGTAGTTTCACTTCTTTTTTTTTGCGGGGATGGTGTTTGTAATTTCACATTTGTATGTAAGATGATATCTGCTAATATCTAATATAAATGGGATATTTATTTGTTTAATAGTTCTTTTGTCTCACTGCATATTTTTTCTCAAACTTCTAGAACTGAGTGTACACAACACATTCAGGCTGGAAAAGCTCACGTCTTAATTAGACCTATTTCCTTCCTTTATCTATGGAATATAACCATCATATATCTTCATTAGGCTGTCATATAGAAGTATTTCATGTTTTCTTCCATCCTCCTTGATATTTCCTACATCTAGTTTCCATCTGGTATATATATTTATTTTGAAGATGGACCTCATCTAGTTTCATACGACTATTTTTTTGAATGTATAGTTTCATATGACTTCAGTTCTGAGAAGGATGTCTTCAAACATATCTCATACACAAAAAGCAGCTTCCAACATATATCTATTTTGTAATTGTTTATTCTATACTAGAGACTGCATACCTCCTTTTTTCGCAAAATTTCCATATCACCACAATGTTTGTAGTTTTATATGTGTATTCAAAATGTCACTTTCCTAATTCTACAACATTATTGTCTCTGACATTTATTTTCTTTGGATGTATATTTGTACTCGAACTTCTATACGTAAAAGTCCACATAGTCTTGCATTTATTTGAGACATATATATGGCTTCTGTTATAGTGGGCCGTTCTTTTACTAATGGTGTACAACGGTTAGGCCTTCATGACTTTACGTACACATGTCACAACCAAAGATCGTCGTAACACAATATATCATGACCTGCAAGATTTTCATGTTGCGCACTACGCTGCCTGAGACTCCAAGACAAGTCGTCATTGTCTTGGCATCCCCTTGGCCAACCTCGGCGTCTGCGTCATGCTCCTCGGCTATATCAGCTGACCAACTTCCCTTAGACATCACGCTTGTGGCTTCCATCGCCAAGGCCAAGCACTCCAAGGTGAATCCGATGGGCCCTCACCGCTCCTGCATGCTTCCCAATGGTGAAATAGCCGATCTCTCGTCCCTCAAGCATGCGCAGCTGCTGGCCACGGAAAAGCATCTTGAACTTTCAGGTAATACTATTCCCAATTACTCCATCCTTAGTGAGTTCTCTGATGATAAATTTCTTGAGGTTTTGGATGATTGTGGGGTTTCCATCGATAGTGGGATTCCGCTCGATAGCTCTGATCTTTCACGTTTCCATTTCCTTTCTTTGCTTCGTTCCCGTGAGCTGGCGTAGGCAGTCTTAGCAGAGGCTGATGCTCATGCGCCTGCAACTAGTATTCGGTGATTGGGGCCCCCGACATAAATGTTCTGTAGCCCACAAAGGATAGCGGTGTGGCTGGGGCCGCACACTCATACTCTCCTGGTCATATGGCTAAACCAGTGAGCTTCTGTGGCCCATGTTTTCGAACATCCGTAGCTTAGATCACGTGGGTAGAAGAACACAACTTAAAGAATATATGAGCCACGATAGTTTGGACGTAGTGGCATTGTAAGAAACCACCAAGGCAGATTTTAGCGCAAGAGACTTACTTTCGATTGATCCTTTAGAACGATATATGACTGATGCTAGGTTGCGCCCGGTGGCCACTCCTCTGGTTTGTTGATGGGTTTTAATCGGGAGTGTTGTGAGGTGGTTTCATGGGACGAAGGGATTTTCTTCCTTGGTGTCGTTATTAGACATTGGTTTACGGTCCCACTGACCACATGCGATCTACTCCCTCCGTTCCTAAATATAAGTCTTTGTAGAGATTTCACTATGGACCACATACGGATGTATATAGATGCATTTTAGAGTGTAGTTCATTCATTTTACTCCCGTATGTGGTCCATAGTGAAATGTCTCCAAAGACTTATATTTAGGAACGGAGGGAGTATTGATTTCTTGAAGGTAATCAAGACCAAAGTTGTTCTGGCTAGTGCATCCTGTCGGCAATCATGGTTGGTGGCGATTTTAACTTGATCTAATAAGAATAACTCGAACATCGATTGGCCAAGGGTCAACATGTTTAATAATTTGATTGTCGTGATGGGGAAGTGACCAGATTGGGTGCTACATTTAAGTGGACTAACAAGCAATCAGCTCATGTTCATAGCGTTTTGGACATTGTTTGTTTCTTCGGAGTGTGAAGTGTTCTTCCCTTTGTGCCTATTGGTCGTGGAAATGCCCATTGGCTCTGAACTTGTTCCCTCGTGCTCTCCTCAGTAGAGGAGTGCATCAAGAGGAGCACCAGGTTCAATTTTGAGACTCTGTGGTTTGAGTGGTGGGCTTCAAGTCGCTGATAATGGTTGTTGGGTGCAAGCACTTCCATTAACCATTAACTCGTGTGGTCCTATGTTGGTACAGATTGTGGTGGTGGCTAAGAGCATCTCCAGCCGCGCCCTCAATAGGCTCTTCTCAGGCGTTTTTGCCACGCCGGCGCCGAAAAAACGGCCCAGTCGCGCCCCCAGAAGCCCATTTTTCGCCGGCTCGGGCCGAAACTGGTGCCGGCGGACCCAGGCCGAACCCGGCTTCCTGGGGGGCGCCTGGGGCGCCGGCACAAGCGAAAAGGGCGTGTGGGTCCGCCCTGTCGGCGAGGCGAGCGCCTCTTCCCGCCGTTTCTTCCCGCGTTTTCCCCACTTCCCTCCCGTACTCTTCCTTCCTCCCGCCAATCTCCCTCCCGCTCGCCTCCCTCCCAGCCGGCCGCCATGCCACCGAAAAAGTACGTCGCCCCCCGCGCGGCGGCAACCGCGACCGCCTCCGTCGCCCAGCCGAAGCAGAGGAAGCCGAGGGCGCCGCCGATCAAGCCACCGGGCATGTCAAACGCCGAGTGGAGGGTGGAAGTTCAGCGGCGGGAGGCTGTCACCGCCGACCGGCGGAACAGGGCCATCGCCAAGAAGGCCCGCGACAATGCGTCGCGCGCGGCTGCGGCTGCCTCGGCGGACCAAACCGAGGCCGAGGCGACTCGCGCGGGGATGATTAATCCACCCGGATGCCACGCCCAGCACGCGCCCTGGGGCCAGCAAGGCGTCGGCTCTCCGCAGCCATGTGGATCGCCCTCGCCGGGCTACGCCGACGGGGACGCGCACGGTGGGTTCAACCCAAACGTCACCTTCCCCCACGGATACCCAACCCAGCGCACGCCCTCTCCCGCCTTCGCCGGCGTGCAGTACCCTCCATACAACTACTCACCGCCCGCCTACGCTTCCTCCCCGACGCCCCCGCTACGCCGTGGCCCGCTGCCCTTCTCACACCTCGGCGACACCGACGAGACCGAGGCCGACATGGACGACATCATCGCGGCAGGTTCAGCCGCGGCCGCCACGTCTCCGGGTGCGTCACCCGGACGAGGTGGTGGATCTCAGTGGCGGCATGGACGGCGAGCTCGGCTACGTCTACGGCGAGGAGGAGCAGGAGGAGGAGGACGACGAGGAGGAGGAAGAGGAGGAGGAGCCGACGCTTGCGACGGCGAAGGGGCGCAAGAAGAAGAAGAAGCGGGCGGCCAGGACAGGCGAGCCGCACATCAAGTGGGCGTCCAAGGAGGAGGAATGCCTCGCCGAAGCATGGAAAGTCGTCTGCCTCGACCCGACGACCGGCACGAACCAGAGCATCGACACATACTGGGACCGCATCAAGATCGAGTTCGACGAGCGCAAGCTCGTCGACCCCTACTTCAAAGGCGTCTACATGCAGCGCGGCTCCAAGGCGATGGCGAACCATTGGGGGCGTATCCAGGGGCGTGCAACAAATGGCATGGGGTCGTCGAGGAGGTCACGGCTCGCCCGGAGAGCGGCGCCAGCGTCGAGGATCAGGTATGCCAAGCCGGCCTCCCGCCTCTCTTCGCCGTGTACGTGCGCCAACTGTTTGTTCCTCCGCGCAGTTGCTGCGCATGTTCGCCTTGTACCGGCAGAGCAACAGCGACGCCGAATTCAAGTACCTCCACGTCTACAAGCGCATTGACAAGTGCGAGAAGTGGGCAGAAGTCCGGCGCACCCTCGACAAGGCCAAGGAGACCTACAAGCCGGACGCGCCGACTCCTGGCGCATCGGAAGGGTGGCCGGACGGCAACAAAGTTGCCAAGAAGGGGAAATACGCCGATGCGGACACCGCTCGAGTGCAGGAGTCCATCGAGCACTGCCTCGCCGACGCGCAGGCCCGGGCCGTCCTTCGTGAAGAGAAGACCGAGGCGCGGTGGTCGGCGTTGATGTCGAGCAGCGCCGTCAAGCTCGACCTGCTCCGGACGAACGTCGCCGCGAAGAAGTGAAACACCGACCTGGCTTTCCTGCTGGGCGGGGCGGACATGCTCCAGAGCACCGACGAGGCGGTCAAGGTGTGGTACTTGGCGGAGCGCGGCCTCATCCTGAACCAGCTTTCCTCGACAAGGCCGCCGACGCACACGCCGACGCCGACGCACACGCCGCCGCCGCCGCCAAGCCCGCGCGACGACGCCTCCACGACACCCAGCACCACCGAAGCCGCGCCGACACCGCCCAGCGCAGAGGCTGCCCCGACACCGCCAAGCCCGTGCACGCCAACTCCGCCGACGCCTGGGGCAGAGCCCGCCGAGTGATGCGCGCGCGAACTTCTGCCGCTCTATTTTTTGTACGCCGAACTATGGCTTGCGATCGCCCGACTTGTGGCGTCTTTTGTGAGCGGGAATGACCAAGTTTGAATTTTTCGCGTCCTGGGGGCGTGACTGGGAGCTAGATCGCCCCTAGAAGCCGAACTAGCGTTGGTTCGCCCCCAGACCGTCCTTTTTAGCGCCCTGGGGGGCTGAACGGCTAGAGATGCTCTAAGTTGCATCTATTCATTCGTGGCCGGGGAAAAGGCAATTATCAAGAGTGCTGACAAGGTGCTGCACGAACAACTAGTTGTTGAGCTTGCTCCGCTTCCCGCACATGTTGATTAACACATGCTCTCTTAGAAGCTGAATGGGAGCACATATATGCCACCGAGAACAAGGTTCTTTCTATTCTTCGCGTGGAGGAAGGGTATTGGCGCCATAGGGACGAAGTCAAGTGGATTACTAAAGGGGATGCGAACACGTTTTATTTTCATGCTTGTGCGAATGGTCTTAGATTCAAATATTCCATCCTACATATGAAATTGGAGCAGGGGCTCATTTTCGTCAGGAGGACATCAAGAAACATATATGAATTCTACATTGGATTGATGGGCTCTGATGCACCTAAGTTGGTCGTGTCGCACTCTGATTTGTGGGGTCACTCACAACATGTCTCATCAGAGGAAAATGGCGAGCTTATGCTCTCCTTCCCGCATCAAGAAATTTACGCAACTCTTCTCTCCATGAGCATGATACGACTCTGGGCCCTGATGGATGGACTGTTGTTTTTTCCGTAGGTTATGGGATATATTGAAGGGTCCCCTTTATGACATCTATAATGGCTTCACGTTAGGAATGGTAGATATCTCTAAACTAAACTTAGGTGTGCACTCGTTAACTTCGAAAGTCAAGGGGCAGGCAACATTTATAGAATTTGCCCGATAGCGCTTGATAAGTCTTCAACGTATCTATTTTTTTTATCATTTCATGCTATTATATTATCAATATTGGATGCCTTATATGCATTTTTGTGCTATTTTATATAATTTTTGGGGGCTAACCTATTAACCCAGTGCTAGTGTCAGTTCCTGTTTTTGGCTTTTTAGAAAAAATCAATACCAAATGAAGTCCAAACATGATGAACTTTATAGTGATTTTTTCTGGACCAGAAGGGACCCTAGAAGGTTAGAGAGGACGCTAGAAGAGCTACGAGAGAGCCATGAGCTCACAGGGCGCGCCCCAGGGGGTAGCCGCGCCCCCTGAGCTTGTGGGCCCCATGCAACTCTTTTTTATCTAATTACACCTCTATAAATTCACATATATTCCCAAACCAATAGAGGGTCACCCGAAACACTTTTTCCGCTGTTGCAAGCTTCTGTTCTTCCATGATCCCATCTGGAGGCCTTTTCTGGTACTCTGCCAGAGGGGAATCGATCAGGGAGGGCTTCTACATCATCCTTGTAGCCTTTCGATGATGCGTGAGTAGTTCACCGCAGACCTACGAGTCCATAGCTAGTAGCTAGATGGCTTCTTTTCTCTCTTTGATCTTCAATACAAGGTTCTCCAAGTGTGCTACTAAACACTTTGCTGCAGACATTTAGTTCTCCAGGTGTGGTTGAATTGACAACTCAACTGATAATACTCATAAATATTCTTTGGCTCTCCTTGTGTTGAATCAATAAATTTTGGTGAAATACTACCCTCGAATAACGTCGCGACCCCCTATACTTGTGGGTTATCAGTCACCCAACTTCCGTTTTATAATTGAGATTTTGGTTCTGATATTTATCGTGTAATAGATCCCGCCAAATGTCATTATACCTTAACATTGCATGTGGGTGTGAAGTGGCAGCAACTAGTTCACCACCACGGCATGGCCAGCGTCCTAGCGGCCATGGTGATGGTTGTTGGTGGGCATACATGCCATCTATCTACTAATGCCACTCTGTCATAGCGTGGTGAACTGGCTGGCATGAAGATCCGTTGCCAAGATGGTGTTTGGAACACACTTCATGTCCGTGGTGAAAACCCTTGTTTTAGCCTTTGCTGGTCGGACTGAGCATCAACGAACTTGTGTCCTTATCTTGTTGAAGATATTGTCTACATGACGACGGTGAGATGAGGGTGTTTATCTCTTCTCGAAGGCATTGTTGTGGAAGAAGTCGACATAGTTGTAGGTGTTACATTAATATCATGTAATGGTTCTATTGTAATTGTTTTTCCTATGTACTCATTTTATTAATGACTTTAGCTTTGCTAACTTGCATCAAATTTAATAAAAATGTTTGTGTGCATCAATTCATGCAGAGGTCGGGGTTCCAACCTTCTTTTTGACAAAGCTTAAAAACATGTATTGAGTAACACAAATATTTTTGACATATAGATAATGAAATTCCAGTCCTCTTGGTCTTTGGGGCAACAAATGATCCATATCTCATTACGCGCTTATCTGCATGGTATATTTCTAGTTATCTCTCCCCTGAATAAAAGAGGATATGAGCATACGCTTTTACTTTTTTTTAATTGGCAGTAGGGACAGGTAAAACATAACACAATACCTATACTTATGCCGCTTTTGTAGACGCAACCACGTACAAGTACCTACATAATATACATGCCTACATATGATTTATGAATTGGACCTAGTTTGATGTCACTCTATGTTATGAATATCGCATAAGTGAACTCATCTACACAACACCCATTATCTGTATCCATGCCTACTCTTTCCATAATGTTACTCTTGTAATCTTTTACTTTACTACAATACCATTAGTACAACTATTTCACTGCTACTGTCATCATATCACTTTGCTACTAATAAATTGTGCCAAGTAAATTATCTATCCAGGTGTGGTTGAATTGAAACATCAACGGCTAAGGCTTATAAATATTTTTTGACTCTCCTTGTGTCAAATCAATAAATTTGGGTTGAAATATTTCGCCCAAAAACTGTTGACATCCCCTACGCTTGCGGGTCATCATACTTGTCTCGCATTAACATGAGTGTTCCATGTTGCACTTTTACGCATGAGAAAGTCACCATTCACATTTGTATGCATTGGAGAGTTATACTTGGTGAACCTATGAACTCCAGTCCATTTTCCACCATAATAATCACCTTTCAACAACATTTAAACGTTGTTTTATTTCCACTTTTATTTTATTCCGGAAGTACCGAAAATATATATCACACATTATCTTGTAATAGGCTTGTTCAACTAAAAGAAGGGCAGGGATTGAAATCCTTGTTACGATTATTGGGGGCACAAGAAGATTTTATTTATGTTACAGGACATCGAACTAACACAAGCACTTGTATCTCCAATGATTCGTACCTTGGTTTCTCACTTAGGTAAGACATCCACCGCTTGCTTAGAATCTCCCATATGGAGGAGCCAAACAATCGCACCTTTAACAAAGGTCAAGGATTTTATGATTTCTTGCATTCATTACTTATTAGTGCTAGTTTCAAAGTGTTTCTTTTGAAAATTTCAGGATTATCCAGTTTAAACAATGGTGGAATGAGTGCAAAAATATCACTCATCAGCCATCTTCTAGGAAAATGCTGATATGAAGGAGTAAATCCCCACTAGATAGGATGGAAATTCTTCTCAGGGGCTGCCCCTTCCACCAGATCCGGTGAAGAAGGTGTAATAGGACACAAAATTTGCCGGCAGCCGCCACCATCAGTGGACCATAGCACCAGCCACCTCCTTCGTGCACATCCGGTGTCGTGCTGCCGCTGCAACAAGGAGAACTTCCTAAGATCGTTGTCCCGATGCAGAAATGACCCACCGTCCCTTCCCTCGAGACTGCACAACTTAGCCGACGATTGCCTCCGGAGGCTGCAAGGAGGGAGAGTGATAAAGTGGGGGAGGGGCGAGGGAGGAGGGATTCGGGCTGTAAGATTGGACTCGGTGGCGGCGCTAGGGCTCGATTCACATATGAAATTTTTCTCTACTATATACATATAGGTAGACTCATATCCTCCATTCACTAAAGCCACCAAATGCTAAAATGCAAAGCGTATATGTTGCCCAATGGGCGGTGTTGCTTTCTAGTTACACCTTTACTGGAAAGATAAGTCAAACAAATCTCTTATGTCGTTAAGAAACTAGTATAATATTCTCAAAGGAAGATATTTGCTGGTCCAACTTTTGAACAAAACTTGAAAAACTCTAGCTTTGAAGCTCTTAAAAGCAAGTATGTTAAACTGTTAAAGAGCATATCGCTATTTGGCAAGGAAAGGTATTAACTCTATTTTGGATCATATTTAAAGAAACATTATGCTTAGAGCAAGATATTTGTTGGAGCATATATTGATTTATTTTAAGAGGAAAAGTGCATGTATTTATGGGAAGGAAGATATTAGTGAGTGTAAATTGAGAGCAACATATATACTGCTATCCTGTTGGGCACAACTTTACGGGAAGATATCTTAAACAATTCACTTTCTCGCAGATCATTTGGAAAACTCATTACTATCCTAAGAATCTCTCGGCTAACCAAATGCAATTAACCTTGGATATCCAAGATACCAAGAAAACCAACCACCTATCAATGTCGGCATTAGCGCGTGCATTGTCAGCTTAAGCACTCATGTTTGGTAATAAACTCCCCACAGGGAAGTTGCCATGCAGGATGTCGTGGCAGATTCTTTTCTAGCCACGGAAACAAAGCGCACGGTTTTGCTCTTTTTAATTTGGAGACAGTGGGGACATGGACAACGTAAATTCACACTCTTCTGTTGTAGCAGATAAGAGCGCACTTCTTTGCTCCATTGTTTACGATGCAGTAGGGACACACACACCACTCGAGCCACTGGGGCTCACAACCATGAGATTTCACTGCCAGATGAGATTCTCTAGACTTTGGAGTTGTGATTGCAAGGTCCCATGCGCACAGTTGTAGTATTATTAAAAATAACTAGTTGAGTGGCCCGTGAATGTCCATTTATTGTCTGTCATATTTTGTTACTAAACTCCTTCTAGAGTTGAAATTACATAAATTATGGATTCCATTTATCGTTTTAGCTTATTATTACAAATATTTTATTGAAATTTAACAAATCTATGGATTAAATAATTTTCCATAGTTTAGCCCTATCAATCCTTGGAAAGACAGCATCATGGATGTTATTATATTATTGTGTTTCCTTATAGTCTTCGTTCTAAAAAAAGTACCATATTTATGTCACCAGAAAATTTATAGTAAAAAAAGTGTGTCACATACATCATGAAGAAGAATTGGCGTCGTACTTCTTATAATTTATATATGTACAGAATTATAAACGAAATAGCAGGTTAAATTTCTTTTTGGAGGGAATTTATACAAAATTTATAGCGTCAAATATTTTCAACATGGGACTATTTTCTCTCATGAAAAATTATTGCCTTGGAGTAACTACTTGCTCTTCTATTTAAAGAACATATTATTCATAGATATGTTTGTGTTGTAATCATTTGAGCTGGTTTAATAATTTTCCATTATCTACTCTACTATGAATAATAGGGATCGGCTTTTCCATACCATCATGGTGCTCGTAGTTTCACATTTGTATGGAAGATGATACCTAATACAAAAGGACGATATATGTGTCTCATAGTTCTTTTGTCGGACTTCATAGTTTTTCTCAAGCTTCTAAAACTAAATGTACACAACATATTTAGGCCAGAAAAGCTCACATCTTAATAAAATGTATTTCCTTCATTTATCAATGGAATATAACCATCATATATCTTCCTTAAGTTGTTATATAATTAGTGTTGTCTTCCATCACCCCTGATATTTCATACATCTAGTTTCCATTTGGTATATGTTTTAATTTTATACATGGACTTCATCTAGTTTTACATGAGTATTTTATATAGTTTCATATGATATAAATTATGTGAAGGATCTAACATCTTTCGTACATAAAAAGCAGTTTCCAACATATATCTATTTTGTATTCCCCTCTGTCTCGTAATGTAAGACATTTTTTTAAACTACACTACTGTCAAAGAACGTCTTACACTATGGAACGGAGGGAGTAGTTGTTTATTCTATACAAGGGACTACAAAAATCTTTTTTGGTGCAAAATTTCCATATCACCACGGTGTTTATAGTTTTACATTTGTATTCAAAATTGCACTTTCCTAATTTTCCGAACTTTTTTTTCTCTAAGATTTGTTTTGTTTCGCCGTATATTTGTACTCGAACTTCTATACGTAAAAGTGCCCAAAGTTTTGCAGTTATTTGAGCCATATATATGGCTCTTGTTACTACTATTCATAGATATGTTCGTGTTGTAATCATTTGTGCTAGTTTAGAATTGACCATTATTTACATTGAAATGAATAATTGGGATCGGCTTTGCCATATCTTCATGGTGTTTGTAGTTTCACATTTGTATGGATGATGTTACCTAATATAAAAAGGGCTATTTGTGTGTGTTGTTGTTCTTTTGTGTGACTTCATAGTTTTCTCTCAACTGAACTAGATGACCTATTGAATTATTGGCACATAGACCAACTGCAGCTCGAAAGTTAAGTGAATTATTTGAAAGATTTTTTTTCTCAACTGGCTGCTACTGCGTAAAGATGAAATAGGATCACAGAAAACTGACGTCGGATTTTTTAGTGGTTCCGTATTTCTATTGATATCTCCCAAGAACAGAATAGAAAGGATGGGTACAACGTATGCTTCGACTCTTTTTTTTTTGTGAAAGTGCTTCGACTCTTTTTTAACCGGCAGTAGGGACGGGTACAACGTAATACCTATACATGTGCCACTTTTGACACGGGCGTGGGGACGGGCACCACGTAGTACAGCACGATAGCCACAGTCGTGCCACTTGACAGTCGTAGACGTGAGCTTTCACTACCAGATAGATAGGATTCATGAACTTTACCCAGCGACTTGTCATAGAACAAAGTACGCCCTCCTATATATACCCCACGAACAGAGCAGAGAACGACAGACAGACAGCAACCAGTTCGAAACAACAGCCATAACTTTCATCTAGCTTGAAACAGAGGTCGGGTGAACTCTGCTCGATCGACATCTCCCGGAGTATATAACTTCATCAACCATGGGGCGTCCTGACTCGGAGGCGCCGGCGTCGAGCGTTGCCTACGGAGGCAGCGGAAGCGCGGCGGCTCCGGCGGGGACGAGGGCAGACTCGTCTTTCGAGACCAACGTGGTGATCATCCTAGCCGTGCTCTTCCTCGGGCTGCTCCTCATAATCGCAGTCAACTCGCTGGCGCGGTGCGCGCTCCGGCGCGTGGGGCGCGTGGCCGCGGCCGCTGCCGGCGAGGGCCGGGCGTCCGCGCGGGTGGCCTGCAGCGGCAGCGGCATCAAGAGGCGCGTCCTCAGGAGCCTCCCCGTGGAGGTGTACGGCTCAGGGGAGGACATCGACGACGTGTGCGCCATATGCCTCAGCGAGTTCGTGGACGGCGAGAAGGTGCGCGTGCTGCCGCAGTGCGCGCACGGCTTCCACGTCCGCTGCGTCGACGCCTGGCTGGTGTCCAACGGCTCCTGTCCCACGTGCCGGCAGCCGGTCATCGAAGGCGCGCCCGCGAAGGCGGCGGAGACGAACACGACCGTCACCGTGGTCATCGTGTGAGACTCTGAGTCCTTCGCGCGACCAAGCATGCCATTGCTGCCGGTACAGCACAGTCCCGCATGCGCAAGCTCTTGTGGTTGTGGAAGTTTCCGGCAATGATTGCTGCCGTGCTTGTCAGCCGCAGCTTGCTAGTGGAATGTACAGTGTATATGCTCGAAGAGCTCAATTGTTAGTGTAAATATTCGACGGCGCATAATGCTGTACTGACATACTACTATGAGTAAACAGTTTTGGTGAAGTAGGGTTGCCTTTGATTCTCCGTCTGTCATGGGACAGTCTCATCTTACCTAGCGACTGTACAAGGAAGCTATCTTAGGATTGCGACTTACTAGGATGAATCTTGAGGTGAAGAACAGAAACCATAAGAAAAGACATGCCTTCTCTTAATTAAAAGATGATCTCTTAGAAATAATATGTCTCACCCTATATTTAGAGATATATAGTTATCAGAGACAATACTATGAAATAATCAATTGTATATCATTTTTTATTGCCTCCTCTAGATTATGTGGTGGGTTTAAGATAAGAGTATTTTATCAACTGTTGTACATACCCTTATTCATCATAGCATGGTTCTTATTTTCGGTCGGGGTTTTGGATGACCGGCCGGTTGCTGGATACTCTGACGGACAGCAGAAACTTTGCAATCGTTCAAATTATATTTTATAAATTTGAATTTAAATATACAGTCGGTGTCAAATAGGATATGTATGCAAATTTAACCAGAATAGACTTCTTGGCTCCCCACCATAGACGGCACCATTACACCATCTGAAGCCATCCATTCAGACCACAGGCACACACGGGCCGAGATTCGGCCCAACGACTCCTGGAGGCACCCCTCCGCGCCGCCAACTAGAGCTGAACACAGCCGCCAACTAGCGCTGAACGCGGCCGCCATGCAAATCCCCACCAGATCGAACGAGATGTTTTGACATGGGTTGCCCTGGACGAGACTTACCTGCTCCTTCGACGTGTGCTTATCCGAGCTCCCGCATACGTGGCTTAATTTGATTGGAACAAAATAAAACTTGACCTCATCTCCTCTTTTTTTTTTCAAAAAGGGGGGATCCCCGGCCTCTGCATCAGCATGATGCATACGGCCATCTTATTAACAATAAATCATCCACAAGGTCTCGAAATCTCAAAAGTAGCAAAATAAAATGAAGAAGAAAGGCTCACACAGAGCCCAAAGGCTAGATACACAAGCTAGCCAAATAAAGGATAAACCACAACCGGTTGGCTCAAAAATAGACAGGTAAACTAATTGCCTATCCTATTACATGACCGCCATCCAAACCGGCTGAAGATATCCCGAGCTACCGTCTCCCATCGGATAGCACCAGTAACCAAAAGCTCCCTGGCCTCCGTCGGAGTGAGTAGCGACCAGGAACGGATAAGTGCCGTAGCTCTGAAGATAACCTGCAAAACATGAATGTTTGTTGTTCTGTTAAAGACAAGATCATTTCTGCAATTCCAAAGCGCCCATACTAAGGCGCACACCCCCAAGCGAATATGTTTTGCTAACCCGGACTCTATCCTGTTGAGCCATGTTCCAAACAACATGTTAACCGAGCTTGGTGGATGAATATTGAAAGCAACATGAACAGTTGTCCAAAGAATTCTAGCTAGTGGGCAATCAAAGAATAAATGATTAATGGTTTCACCCTGATCACAGAAACTACACCTAGTAGGTCCTGTCCAATTGCGCTTTGTTAAATTTTCCTTTGTTAAGATAACTTGTTTGTGTAGAAACCACATAAACACCTTGATCTTTAAAGGAACTTTGACATCCCACACATGCTTGGAAGAAGGAATCGAGCTCGAATTAATAACATCAACATACATTGATTTAACTGTGAATTCACCCGACCTAGTGAGATTCCAGCGCAGTTTATCAGGTTGTTGTGAAAGTTGGACTTGCATCAGTCTCCTAACTAGATGTAGCCACTGTTCCCAACGATTGCCCACTAACGATCTTCTAAATTGAATATTAAGGGGTATCGAAAGAAAGACCGTTGCAACCAGAGCATCGCGCCTTTGGACAACACGATACAACGACGGATACTGGATTGCAAGGGGTGTACCTCCGAGCCAAGTATCCTCCCAGAATCTTGTGCTGGCACCATTACCAACTATATGCTTTGCCCTCTGAAAAAATGAAAGCTTAACTTTCATGAGCCCTTTCCAAAAGGGTGAATCAGTTTGTCTAACCGTGACCTGAGACAAAGTTTTGGTTTGAAGATACTTATTACGAAGGATTTGAGCCCAAGTGGCGTCAGTTCCTGAAGATAACTTCCACAACCACTTACTAAGAAGGCATTGGTTCTTAACCTCGAGATTTTCAATCCCCATACCCCCTTGGTCTTTCGGCCTACAAATGATATCCCACTTCGCTAACCGGTATTTTCTTTTTAGCTCATCTCCCTGCCAAAAGAAATGCGATCGATAGAAGTCCAGTCTTTTCCTTACACCAACTGGGACTTCAAAGAAAGACAAAAGAAACATGGGCATGCTCGTGAGCACCGAATTAATAAGAATTAAACGGCCTCCATATGACATGAGCTTACCCTTCCAACAACTTAGCTTTTTCTCGAATCGATCCTCGATACACTTCCATTCGTTGTTCGTAAGCCTACGGTGATGTATAGGAATTCCTAGGTATGTGAATGGCAGCTCCCCCGAACCACATCCAAACAATTGTTTGTAAGCTTCTTGTTCCTCCTTGGCTCTACCAAAACAGAACAACTCGCTTTTGTGGAAGTTAATTTTGAGCCCACTCAATTGCTCAAACAAACAAAGAAACAACTTCATATTTCTTGCTTTTACCAAGTCATGCTCCATGAAGATGATAGTGTCATCAGCGTACTGAAGGATGGAAATTCCTCCATCCACTAAATGAGGCACCAAGCCTCCTACTTGGCCAGCCTCCTTGGCTCTCTGTAACAGAACTGCCAACATGTCCACAACTATGTTGAACAGAATAGGGGACATCGGATCTCCTTGCCGCAAGCCCTTGTGTGTTTTGAAGTAATGACCAATGTCGTCATTCACTTTAATGCCAACACTACCCTTTTGCGTGAACGATTCAATCTGGCTCCTCCAGACGTCGTCGAACCCTTTCATACGCAAAGCTTGTTGCAGGAAAGGCCACTTAACTTTGTCGTACGCTTTCTCGAAATCCACTTTAAAAGTGACTCCATCGAGTTTCTTCGAGTGGATTTCATGGAGCGTTTCATGCAAAACCACCACCCCTTCTAGGACGTTTCTATCCGGCATGAAAGCTGTCTGGGATTGCTGCACCACAGAATGTGCAATCTGTGTGAGCCTATTAGTCCCAACCTTGGTAAAAATTTTGAAACTAACATTCAAAAGGCAGATAGGGCGAAACTGCTCAATCCTCAGAGCATCGGTCTTTTTTGGTAGCAACGTTATGGTTCCAAAGTTCAAGTGAAATAGTTGAAGCCGTCCAGCAAAAAGGTCATGAAACATGGGTAAAAGATCCCCCTTGATAATATGCCAGCATTTTTTATAAAACTCCGCCGGAAACCCATCCGGCCCGGGAGCCTTATTGTTCTCCATCTGAGAGATGGCATCGAAAACCTCCTTTTCCGTAAACGGCGCAACCAAAATAGCATTATCAGAAGCAGTGAGTTGAGGCACATCCTCAATCCTGGACTCATCGAGAGATACAGCGCTATCCTCCGGCGGTCCAAATAACTGCTTATAATATTCGGTGATGTAAAGCTTTAGATTATCGTGACCAACAATTGTGCCTTCATCTTGCTCGAGCTGGAAATTTTTTTCTTTCTGTGTTTGCCATTCGCAATAAGGTGAAAGAATTGAGTGTTCGCATCTCCTTGGATTACTTTGCGAACCTTTTCTCTGAGCGCCCACTTCAGCTCTTCTTCGCGGAGGAGTTCCTTTAACCTCTTCTCCGCATCAAGCTTACAAGTCAATTCAGCAGACTGCAAAATTGTTGATTCAGCTTTAACATCTAGGGATTGTATAAGATCCAGGAGTCTGTCCTTCTCAATCTTATAAACTCCACTTAGGTGCTTTGCCCATCCCCGGAGAAAGCTCCTCAAATGCCTAATCTTATTCTGCCATCTCTCGACAGACGATCTTCCTCCAGTATCCGTAGCCCACTCCCTGGCTACGAGATCCAGAAAACCTTCTCATTCAAACCACGCTGTTTCAAAAGAGAAGGTATTTTTGTTTCCCACAATCCTTGGCTCACCTGAGTCTACAAACAAAGGCGTGTGGTCCGAAATCCCGCGCGTGAGAGCCTGAACCGTGACGAGGGGGAACTTCTGTTCCCATTCGGCACTTGCTAGTACCCGATCCAACTTCTCATATGTCGGATTGGGTAAAGAGTTAGCCCAGGTGAATTGTCGACCAGAAAGCTCGATCTCTCTCAGATCCAAACTCTCAATGATGGTGTTAAACATAAAAGACCATTGGCCGTCAAAGTTATCATTATTCTTCTCATCCCTCCTCCTAATGATGTTGAAATCCCCCCAACCAAAATGGGTAGTTGCTCAGATCCGCAAATACGAACCAGGTCGGCCAGAAATTCCGGTTTAAGATCAGGTTGTGCGGCCCCATAGACCGCTGTCGTGGTTCTAAGCCTGACTGTAGAGTGGGGGGTAGGTATGGAGAGGCAAGGTCCTAGCTATGGAGAGGTTGTAAGCACAAAGGATGTACGAGTTCAGGCCCTTCTCGGAGGAGTAACAGCCCTACGTCTCGGAGCCCGGAGGCGGTCGAGTGGATTATGAGTATATGAGTTACAAGATGCCGAACCCTTCTGCCTGTGGAGGGGGGTGGCTTATATAGAGTGCGCCAGGACCCCAGCCAGCCCACGTAGGAGAGGGTTTAAGGTGAGTTAAGTCTGGGGCGTTACTGGTAACGCCCCACATAAAGTGCCTTTACTATCATAAAGTCTACTTGATTACAGGCCGTTGCAGTGCAGAGTGCCTCTTGACCTTCTGGTGGTCGAGTGAGTCTTCGTGGTCGAGTCCTTCAAGTCAGTCGAGTGTGTCCCTCGTTGGTCGACTGGAAGGCGACTTCTTCTAAGGGTGTCCTTGGGTAAGGTACTTAGATCAGGTCCATGACCCTACCCTAGGTACATAACCCCATCATTAGCCCTCGAATGGATTGAGGCTTCGAGTGAGGAAGGAGTTGATGTCGTTTCCGATTAACCTTTGTGCCCTGGTCGTGCGTTGTCCTGGACCAAAGAATCTCTTCGTCGACAGGGAGCAATTTGCCTTCAGTCGACTCGATCCATTCTATTTTTGCGTCGAGTGATCTTTCGGGCTTCGACGATCTCCGAGCGACGGATCGCTGGAAACACCGCGTCTGACAGACTGATTTGTTGTTTGCGGATTCCGCGGGACGCGAAATTGGGGGACGCGCGCGAAGCGGGGCGGACCGCGGCGTTCGGATGGGACGGGGCATAGACGCCTCGATCTCCGTGCCGCCTTTTTCGCCACGTATCCAGTCTGTGTAACTGCTCCCAGATATGATTAGATCGACGGGCCCACCTGTCATCCACTCGGAAGAGACCTTATAAATGTGCCCAGCGAGGATTTCTGTGCTGCGCCTCAACATTCTCTCCCTCTCTCTGCTTCCTTCTTCTCCGCCCAGCGTGCTCGCTCTCGCCCCCGCACCACTTCCCCTCGCGCATCTCGCCGGCGACCATGGCCAAGGAGAAGACGGCGGCGCTGGAGCGCGCAAAGAAGGCGTCGGCGTCGGAGAAGGCGAAGGGGAGATCCACCAGCCGCGGAGGGTCCTCGTCCAGATCCCGTCTGCCGAAGGGCTGGGTCCAAGGGGACTGGATCCAGTCGACCATCACAGAGAAGGACCTCCTCGACATGGCCAACGAGGGCTTGATCCCTCACGGAGCTGCGAGGCTTCCGGGGAAGGAGTGGCAGCCACAGCCAGAAGAGGGTGAGTGTGTGCTTTTGGCCACTCATGTTGATCGTGGGTTTTCCTTGCCGCCGAGTATTTTCTACCGTGGCTTCTTGAATTTCTTCGGAGCGTAGCTCCACCACTTTACCCCAAACTCCATTGCCTATCTTGCTGCATTCGTGTCCATGTGTGAGGGTTTCTTGGGCTGTCGACCGCGCTGGGGTTTGTTCAAACATATATTCACGTGTCGCTCTCAGACCGTGAAGAAGGCGAGCCCAGGTGATGAGAGAACCCGAGTCGTCCAAATGTGTGGGGGCCTGGGGATCCAGGTGAGGAATAAGAGCACCTTCCCGCCCATGACCTTTCCCGAGTCCGTCAGAGGCTGGCAGTCGACTTGGTTCTACTGCCAGGTCCAGTCGACGCCAGGGCAGTCGAGTGGACTCCCTCCGTTTACTATGGACCAAGTGAACAAGCCCTCCCCTCTGAAGCTGATTCCGGAGGAGAAAGCTGACATGAAGATGTTGATGGAGCGCGTGGTGCAGTTGGTTCGGGAGGGAGTGACGGGCATGGATCTCCTGGAGGTCTTCCTCAGGCGTCGCATCCAACCCCTTCAGTTCCGGAGCCACTGCATGTGGTTGTACTGTGGGACCGAAGACGAGACTAGAGTCCATCCAGAAGCAGTCGACGACGTCACTCTGGAAAGATGGATGGTAGCCGTTACCGGAAATAAGGATAACCCACGCGGAGCCAGAAGGATTCCTCCACTCGACCACAACAGCGACCCAAACAAGGTACACTTGCCCTGCTCTCCACTGCGCTCTTGTCGCATTCATTTCTGTTTACCCTGCCGACTGGTCGACTGATCCTTGTCTGGACATCTGCTAGGCCCTCACCGAGCTGTACTCGATGCCCAATGGGGCACAAGCTTCGACTGAGGAGGGCGAGGCGAGTGGGGGCGAGAGCCAGGAAGAGGAGGAATGGGACTCGGATGTTGCAGAGGATGATGACGACGATGATGATGATGATGACGGTGATGAAGATGACGTCGAGGACGAGGAAGAAGAGGAGGAGGAGGTCGTACCACCGCGCTCAGAAAGGCGGTCGAAGCTTGTCCACGACCCTTCGACCGAACGTGGTAAGGGGGTTGCGACCGCCACTCAGTCGACCAAGCGCCCTCGGACCACCTCTCCGGTGCCGACTGAAGAGGCGCCGAAGCAGCCCAGGGCGGCCTCGTCGAAGCCGATCAAGCTCCTGCCGAAGATGAAGGTGTCCATCCCCACCATATCAGGGTAACCGTGCTGCTCATATTTTCTTATTTTGTGTGAACTTTGTCTCTGGTCGACGTTGAAGTTAGTCGACTGATCCTTTGGAGTTGCAGTGCTGCTACTTCTGAAACCTCGGCCCGGGCTGATGACCACGAGATGGAGGACGCAGCAACTTCGAACCCAGGTACTGTATTCTTAACGCTGTTCTTAGTCGACTGACCCGCGATCTCTGATCCTGATCTTTCTCTGTAGCTCCACCCAATACTGTTATCAATCTCCCTGATGATGATGAGGATGAAGAGCCGCTGAAGCGCAGGAGGAGTCGGAAAGCGTCCGCCAGTAAGGTGCCTCAGGATGTGACGGCGCCTGAGATTCTGACTGTGGAGGAAGAGAACACCACTCGACACACGGTGTCCTTCGCGAATCCACTGACGAGTGCTCAGCAGCCCTCCCTCTTCACGACGCACCACGTCCCAGAGGACCAAGCTGGCGCAGCGAAGGAGGCGATACGCCAGGCGGGACTCATGATGGAGCAGCTGAAGACCATCCGGGACGCGAGCCAGGCAGCTTATGACGCCAGTTCTGCCCTCCAAAGCAATGTTCAGGTCAGTCGACCACCGTTTGTTGTGTTGGATATGCTGCCAAAAAACTTTTCCTTTCCGGAATTTATAGTAGTCACCCACTGGGTGTTGTCGATTGAGTTCCGTATTAGCGGGGGCACGCTGAGTGCACCCGCTGGGTGTAGTCCCCAAGGCTAAGGTCGACTGCTGGCAGTCGGCCTTAGGCTTTATGATGTCGATTTTCCTGTCAGTCGACTATGTCGACTGGATTTCACAAACCGGTGGGGGCACGCTGAGTGCACCCACTGGGTGTAGTCCCCGAGACTGTGGTCGACTGCTTGCAGTTGATCACAGTCTTAGAGAATACATCTCTTTTTTTCTTGAGGTCGACTGGTCGACTTTGTCTTCAATAGGATTAGTGGGGGCACGCTGAGTGCACCCACTGGGTGTAGTCCCCGAGACTACGGTCGAATGCTTGTATTCGGCTGTAGTCTTAGAAACGTGAGTTTTTCCCTTTTTCACTCGGAAGTGAATTAAATTTGACATTTAGTCGATTGGTTCTTCGCAGAACTCTTGTGATCTTGTGGCTCGCTACTCAGAGCTGGAGCACAAGCATACTCAAGTCGAGCTGAGCTTGAAGCTGGTTCAGGAGAAGCTGACAAAGGCAAAGGAGGAGACCGAAGGTATGTTTGGTGAGACCCTGACGACTGCTTTTCCCCTTGCTTGTTTCAAAATCTGATCTTGCTGTAACTTGCAGGTAAGGTAAGGGAGGCCCAACAGAAGAAAGACCTTGAGCTAGCTGAGAAGATCAAGCTTGCTGACGAGAAGTTAGCTTCAGTCACCAAGCTCGAAAAAGACAATACCAATCTGAAAGCTGCTCTTGGGATTGCCAACAAGGAGGTCAGTCGACTGAAAACTGATAAAGCTGCCTTGACCGACCAAGTCGCCAAATTGACTGGGAAGAAAACTGATCTGGAGGCCTTCCTGAGTGGACTTGCCAAGAAGCTGTTTCTTATGCTTGAAGGTAAACCTCTATGCTTGGCAGACATTTCCAATTGTGATTTTTCCATTCGACCATCTCTTTGACTTAGTGATCACCCTTGCAGAATTTTGTCAAAACTTTGAAGAAGAAACTAGCCGGCTGGAGCCAAACCTCGACCCCGTCAATTCTCCGGTGAACGATGAAGTTGCCATGGATGTTCTCCGACTGGAGTCCCGTGTTGCAGCTGTCGTGGACTATCTCGCAAGGCTGAAGGCCGCCACATCTCGCATCGACTCGACGCTTTGGCCTGAGGAGACACTTCAGAATGACCTTGAATCGCTGATGGCCCGGTTGAACATGATCCCTGGTCGAGTGCAGGAATGGAAGAAGTCCTCGGCTCGGTGTGGTGCAGATGTTGCTCTGTGTCTTGCCCAAGTCCACTGTAAGGATGCACGAGAAGAGAAGCTGGCGGCCCTTCGGGTGGCCAATACCAAGAAGCACGACTTCAGGTCCTTTATGGAAACTTTCCTTGCAGCTGCCACTCGGATCGCCGACGGAATTGACCTTGATGAATTCGTTGCTCCTTCCAGCCCTCCACAGGAGGGGTAAAAAACTTCTTCTGGCTCGACGCTTTTAAATTTGCCTCGGTATGCCGAGTGGAATTGTAACCGATAAACTTTAACAGGCTCAACGCCTGAGCACTCTCGGTTCCTTTAGATATTGATTCAAACTTGAATTTGGTGCTTGAATATGATTGCCTTTGGCTCGAAATGTCTTTTGCGGGTTCAAAGCAAGGCGCCTTTACTGCAATCGACTTATTCTTCAGTCCACTTAGGCGAGCACTGGGCTGCAGCTAAGTCCCCGAGTGAGAGGTTTACTCTTCACTCGGCAGGATTTTGATAACTTAGGCGAGTGCTTGGACTGCAGCTAAGCCCCCGAGTGAGAGGGTTGCTCTACACTCAGTAGGATTTTGATAACTTAGGCGAGTGCTTGGACTGCAGCTAAGCCTCCGAGTGAGAGGGTTGCTCTACACTCGGTAGGATTTTGATAACTTAGGCGAGTGCTTGGACTGCAGCTAAGCCTCCGAGTGAGAGGGTTGCTCTACACTCGGTAGGATTTTGATAACTTAGGCGAGTGCTTGGACTGCAGCTAAGCCTCCGAGTGAGAGGGTTGCTCTACACTCGGTAGGATTTTTGTAACTTAAGCGAGCACAGGGCTGCAGCTAAGCCCCCGAGTGAGAGGGTTGCTCTACACTCGGTAGGATTTTGACAACTTAGGCGAGTGCTTGGACTGCAGCTAAGCCTCCGAGTGAAAGGCTGGCTTACCACTCGGTAGGATTTTTATAACTTAGGCGAGCACAGGGCTGCAGCTAAGCCCCCGAGTGGAAGGCTGGCTTACCACTCGGTAGGATTTTCGTAACTTAGGCGAGCACAGGGCTGCAGCTAAGCCCCCGAGTGGAAGGCTGGCTTACCACTCGGTAGGATTTTGATAACTTAGGCGAAACAGATTCGCAGCTAAGCCTCCGAGTGGGAGTCTGGCTCGCCACTCGGTAGGATTTTGATAACTTAGGCGAAACAGATTCACAGCTAAGCCTCCGAGTGGGAGTCTGGCTCGCCACTCGGTAGGATTTTTACAAACTTAGGCGAAACGGATTCGCAGCTAAGTCACCCACTGAGGGGGAATTTTATTGGACAAAAATAAAAAGCGACAGAAATTATGGAGGGACTATGACACTATTATTTTGAGGTCCATGAACTACAGAAGTACTTTATTGCAACTCATCCGAGTGATAAAACTTAAGTGTAAAATGGGCGGAGTAGCTCCGCGTTCCAAGCTCGGGGCTCGTCGATATTATGCTTGACGTTGTAAAGACGGTACGCCCCGTTGTGGAGAACCTTGGTGACGATGAAGGGACCTTCCCAAGAAGGAGCAAGCTTGTGTGGTTTGTGCTGATCCACTCGGAGAACCAAATCTCCTTCCTGGAAGGCTCGACCTCTCACATTTCTAGCGTGGAAACGACGCAAATCTTGTTGGTAGATGGTCGACCGGATCAGAGCCATCTCCCTTTCTTCCTCTAAAAGGTCGACTGCGTCTTGCCGCGCTTGTTCAGCCTCTGCTTCGTTGTAAATTTCAACTCGAGGAGCATTGTGGAGAAGATCACTCGGCAAGACTGCTTCAGCTCCGTAGACCAAGAAGAATGGAGTTCTTCCGGTCGACCGATTAGGTGTGGTCCGCAGTCCCCAGAGTACTGAGGGAAGTTCGTCGACCCAAGCTCCAGCCGCGTGTTTGAGATCACGCATCAGCCGAGGCTTCAATCCCTTAAGAATCAGTCCATTAGCTCGCTCTCCTTGTCCATTCGACTGCGGATGGGCGACTGAAGCGTAGTCGACCCGTGTGCCCTGGGAGTTGCAGAAAGCTCTGAATTCCTCTGAGTCAAAGTTCGACCCATTATCCGTAATGATGCTGTGTGGGACTCCATATCTGAATATTAGTTCCCTGATGAAGCTAACAGCAATACCGGTGTCAAGGCTCTTGATTGGTTTAGCCTCGATCCACTTGGTGAACTTGTCGACTGCCACCAGTACATGCGTGAAGCCACTTCGTCCTATTCTCAAAGGACCGACCATGTCCAATCCCCATACTGCGAAAGGCCAGACGAGTGGAATGGTCTTCAGAGCCGACGCAGGCTTGTGTGACATATTCGAGTAGAATTGACATCCCTCGCACTTATCCACTATCTCTTTTGCCATCTCATTCGCCTTTGGCCAGTAAAATCCGGCTCGGTATGCTTTGGCCACGATGGTCCGAGAGGACGCATGATGACCACAGGTCCCCGAGTGAATATCATTGAGGATGAGTCGACCTTCTTCTGGTGTTATGCACTTCTGACCAACTCCAGTCGCGCTTTCTCTGTATAATTGTCATTTGATTACGGTAAAGGCCTTAGATCGACGGACGATCTGTCGAGCCTCTTCCTCATCCTCCGGGAGCTCTTTCCTCAGGATATATGCGACATACGGAATCGTCCAGTCGGGAATGACCACCAAAACCTCCATGATCAAGTCGACCACTGCTGGGACTTCAACTTCAGTCGGATCTGTGGCACTCTTGGGCTGTGGAGTTTCTTCGGTGAAAGGATCCTCTTTGACTGACGGAGCGTGTATATGCTCCAAGAACACACCACTCGGAATGGCTTCTCTCTTGGAACCTATCTTTGCTAGATCATCAGCTGCTTGATTTTTCAGTCGGGGTATGTGATGGAGCTCTAACCCCTCGAACTTCTTTTCCAGCTTCCTCACTGCACTGCAGTATCCAGTCATGGCTGGGCTTCTCACGTCCCACTCTTTCATCACCTGATTGACCACTAAATCCGAGTCGCCATAGACCATCAGGCGACGGACGCCGAGTGAAATGGCCATGCGCAACCCATATAAGAGGGCTTCATATTCTGCCTCATTGTTGGAGGAATCAAAGTGAATCTGGAGCACATATCTGAGCTTATCTCCTCTGGGGGAAACCAGGACAACCCCAGCACCGGAACCATTCAACATCTTAGAGCCATCAAAAAACATGGTCCAATGCTCCGAGTGAACTTCAGTCGGCTGCTGCTGTTCAATCCACTCGGCAAGGAAATCTGCTATTGCCTGGGACTTAATGGCTTTCTTTGCCTCAAATTTGATATCAAGGGGAAGAAGTTCAATCGCCCATTTGGCCACTCGACCAGTTGCATCTCTGTTATGCAAAATCTCTGATAGTGGAGCGTCGTTGACGACTGTGATGGAATGATCAGAGAAATAATGAGCAACCTTCTTTGTGGTCATGTATACCCCATACACAAGCTTCTGATAATGAGGATATCTCTGCTTGGATGGAGTCAAGACTTCAGACAAATAATACACTGGGCGCTGAACTTTGAGAGCTTTTCCTTCTTCTTCCCGCTCGACCGTTAGCACAGTACTGACGACTTGTCCTGTGGCTGCGATATAGAGCAACAGAGGCTCTTTGCTGATTGGAGCAGCAAGCACTGGCTGGGTGGAGAGCAGAGCTTTTAGCTCGGCAAACGCTGCATCAGCTTCTGGAGTCCACTCGAACTTGTCTGTCTTCTTCATCAGTCGGTAAAGAGGTAATGCCTTTTCACCGAGTCGTGAGATGAATCGACTTAATGCGGCCAAGCATCCAGTAAGCTTCTGGACATCATGCACTCGCACAGGGCGTTTCATTCGAAGAATAGTGCCAATCTTCTCTGGGTTAGCGTCGATTCCCTGTTCGGAAACGAGAAAACCGAGTAACTTGCCACCAGGAACTCCAAATGTGCACTTTGATGGATTGAGCTTGATATCATACCTTTTGAGGTTGGCAAATGTTTCGGCGAGGTCAGCGAGCAGGTCGGAACCTTTCCGCGACTTGACAATGATATCATCCATATAAGCTTCCACATTCCGACTGATTTGAGTGAGTAGACACTTCTGAATCATTCGCATAAATGTGGCTCCGGCATTCTTGAGGCCGAACGGCATGGTGATATAGCAGAAGCACCCGAATGGAGTGATGAAAGCTATTTTTACCTCGTCGGGCCCGTACAGACGGATCTGGTGGTACCCGGAGTAGGCATCTAAAAAAGATAACCTCTCACATCCCGCGGTCGAGTCAACAATTTGATCTATGCGAGGGAGAGGAAAATGATCTTTCGGGCAGGCCCGGTTGATGTGCTTGAAATCAATGCACATTCTGAGCGACTTGTCCTTCTTAGGAACCATGACGACATTAGCGAGCCACTCGGAGTGGTATATCTCTCGGATAAATCCTGCCGCCAACAGTCGAGCCACTTCTTCGCCAATGGCTTTTCTCTTCTGGACGGCGGACCGCCGAAGATGCTCTTTGACTGGTTTTGCAGATGAGTCGACTCTTAGGCGATGCTCAGCCAGTCCCCTGGGAACACCTGGCATGTCAGCGGGCTTCCATGCAAAAATGTCCCAGTTCTCACGGAGGAACTGGATGAGCGCTTCTTCCTATTTTGGGTCGAGTGTCGTGGAGATACGGGTCGGAGCTGCTTCGGGGTCGGTCGGGTGAATGTGAACAGGCTTCGTCTCACCGAACGACTGGAATGCAGACTCTGTGGCGGGCTTCTTGGATCGCAGCAAGTCACTCGGATCTGCGTTTTGCTTGTATTCTTCGAACTCGACTGCCGTCACCTGGGAATCGGCAATCTTGTAGCCCTTCTGAAAGCACTCTTCTGCCTTTTTCCTATCACCGGTGATAGTGATCACTCCTTTGGGACCGGGCATCTTCAATTTGAGGTATACGTAGCATGGTCGAGCCATGAACCGCGCGTAAGCTGGTCTCCCCAAAATGGCATGATATGCACTTTGAAAATCCACGACCTCAAACGTCAACTTTTCTTTGCGAAAATGCTTTGAATCGCCAAACACCACGTCCAAAGCTATCTGGCCGAGTGACTCGGCCTTCTTCCCTGGTATAACTCCATGAAAGCTCATGTTACTAGTGCTCAGTCGGGACATCGGAATGCCCATACCTTTCAATGTGCCTGCATACAATAAGTTCAGCCCACTTCCACCATCCATCAGCACCTTTGTCAGTCGAGTGCCTTCGACAACTGGATCGACCACCAAAGCTTGCCTCCCAGGGGTGGCAATATGAGTCGGGTGATCAGATTGGTCGAATGTGATGGGTGTTTGAGACCACTTCAAATAATTTGCTTTTGCGGGGGCAACCATGTTCACCTCTCGGTTAATCACTTTCAGTCGACTTCTGCTTTCCACATCTGCAAAGATCATCAGAGTGGAGTTGATATGCGGATATCCTTCCTCACTGTCCTCCTTGTCTTCGACCTTGTCCGACTCCTTCTCCTTGTCCTTAGACTGTTTTCCCTGAAATTGCTGGATCAGGAGTTGACATTGGCGAGTGGTGTGCTTTGGGTAAATGATATTCCCCTCTTCGTCTTTCTTCGTGTGAATGTGACATGGCATATCCATCACGTCGTTCCCTTCTTTATCCTTTACCTTCTTGGGGTTCCAAGATCCTTTTGGTTTCCCCTTAAACTTTCCTTGAGTCACGGCCAAAGCCTCGCCAGGAGCTGCCGGTTCAGCCTTCCGCTTCTGTTTCCGACTGGTGTTTCCTTTTTCCGACTGACTCGGCTTGTGCTTGCCGCTTCGGAGTCGGTCTTCTTCTTCGCCGTTGGCGTACTTGGTAGCAATCTCCATCATCCGACTCAAGGTCATGTCACCGGTTCGACCAAACTTCAAACTCAGTTCTCTGTTCTTGACACCATCTTTGAAGGCGCAGACTGCCTGATGATCAGACACATTCTCCACAGTGTGGTGCAAAGTGATCCACCTCTGAATATACTCTCTGAGAGTCTCATTAGTTTTCTGCACGCAGACTTGCAACTCTGTCAATCCAGCTGGTCGCTTGCAAGTTCCTTCAAATGTCCTGACGAACACTCGGGACAGATCTTCCCAAGTGTAAATACTGCTAGGAGGTAATTGAGTCAACCATGCCCTGGCAGAACCTTCCAACATGAGGGGCAAATGCTTCATGGCCACCTCGTCGTTCCCACCACCAATCTGAACTGCCACTCGGTAGTCTTCAAGCCAAGTTTCAGGCTTTGACTCACCAGTGAACTTGCTGACTCCTGATGCCAACCTGAAATTGGGAGGGATAACTGCGGCTCTGATAGCTCTGCTGAAACATTCAGGACCAGAAACATGCACTCGACTGCTTGTGGGTACATCTCTGTCGAGTCCACCTCGATGGGCTCTGTTCCGGTCGACCAACCCTTGCACGATAATGGATCGCGCGTCGAAGCCTGGTTCTCTGGGGTCGACTGGAACCCTACGCCCTGTACTGTACTGACGCCTATCATCTGTCTGCCGAGGAGCGTAAGACCCACCCCTCGGAGGGGAATAGGGCACTCGACGCCTATCATCCCGGTCGAGTCTGTCGCCATATTGATCTCGCCGATTCTCGCGCCCTTCACGCCGCGGAGGCGATCTGGGGCTGTGAGCCGACTGAACCGTATTCACAGTGACGGATCGACTGTGAATTCTGTTGCGCGACTGAGACACGGCTGAATTCTGATCTCCTGCTGCCCGGAGTAGATCCCTGATCTGCAGCAAACCTCTGGCAGCTTCCGACTGCGAAGGTTGGATGGACTCTGCTATACGGGTCGCAGCTGCTAAATTCTGAATTGGGGTTCGATATACCTGAGTCGGCGGGAAGAGTTGACGTCGACTGGTGTCGGGAACTCGTTGCCGCGCGCGCTCGCCGAGTGCTCTCTGAAGGTTCTCCAGTCGAGTGCGCTCGGTCAAATTGGCCAGGCGCGCCTCCTCCAAGGCACGAGCCTCGGGGGTTTCTCCTGCGATGGGAATACGCAGGGGATCCTCGTTCCTGCGGCGAAGTTCCTCTCTTTGCAGAGAGTCGAGTGGCTCGGGCTGGTACTCTTCGTAGCCTCGTGTAGGGTCGCCGCCGTCACCTGCTCCACCACCACGGGCGAAGCCAGGGGGACTGTGGGGCCCGTCGACCATCAAGATTTCCGCCGCTGGGTCACTGCTACCGCACTCGGATGCAGTCTCTACGGAGCCAGTCGACTGATCGAACAAGCCGTAGAAAGGTTCGTCGGGCTCGATTGCCGCAACTTGGGTGGTGGCCGATTGGCGAGCCACCGCGTGCCTCACCCATCGCTGAAGCGTCGACCGGCCTGAGCGCTTGCGCTGGCGGGAGACCGGGAGGGTGGACGATAAAGGAGCCGACCGATACTGGGTCGACGGTTGCCGCAGCAGAACGCCACGGACACATGCGCGAAAATGCGTCGCACCGCGGACGGGGAGCGCATCCACGTCGAGTGGAGCCTCCTGGAGCCATGCGGAGTCGTCGGCGATGAAGGCGAGAGTGCCGAGACGTATCTCTTGACCCTCGACCAAAACTCCAGCAGACACCATGATGAAAGTACTCGGAAGAATCGCAACTTCTCCACAAAATCGCTAAAACACCGGCCCCACGGTGGGCGCCAACTGTCGTGGTTCTAAGCCTGACAGTAGAGTGGGGGGTAGGTATGGAGAGGCAAGGTCCTAGCTATGGAGAGGTTGTAAGCACAAAGGATGTACGAGTTCAGGCCCTTCTCGGAGGAAGTAACAGCCCTACGTCTCGGAGCCCGGAGGCGGTCGAGTGGATTATGAGTATATGAGTTACAAGATGTCGAACCCTTCTGCCTGTGGAGGGGGGTGGCTTATATAGAGTGCGCCAGGACCCCAGCCAGCCCACGTAGGAGAGGGTTTAAGGTGAGTTAAGTCTGGGGCGTTACTGGTAACGCCCCACATAAAGTGCCTTTACTATCATAAAGTCTACTTGATTACAGGCCGTTGCAGTGCAGAGTGCCTCTTGACCTTCTGATGGTCGAGTGAGTCTTCGTGGTCGAGTCCTTCAAGTCAGTCGAGTGTGTCCCTCGTTGGTCGACTGGAAGGCGACTTCTTCTAAGGGTGTCCTTGGGTAAGGTACTTAGATCAGGTCCATGACCCTACCCTAGGTACATAACCCCATCAACCGCCACCAGAACCCAGTTAAACCCATCTACTTTAGACCGGACTCGAAATTTGACCGCGAAGTCACCCATAACAACGCTCCTTACTTCAAGGGAATCACATCTCACACCAAGCAAGATGCCACCAGACCTCCCTCTTGGAGGAAGACAATGCCAATCGAAATCCACACCTCCCGACAGCGCATTAAGAAACTGTGGCGCAAAATTATCCCTACCAGTTTCAGAGAGTGCAATGAAGTCTAACCGGTGCTCTAAAGATGCCTCCACAAGAAACCTACGTTTAGCCAAGTCCTTAAGACCTCTGCTATTCCAGAATATTCCTTTCATAGGTCATCATGGAATTTTTTGGCAGTACGAATCCTAGCACTCCTACGTACCGCAGAAGCAGGGTACACCTTCCGCTTCCACTTACGTTTAGGAATGTTATTTCCCGTAACCCGGTCCTCATAACCGTGCTCCGGTTGTGCAAAAACTACATCGTCCACACAGGGTTCTTCCTCGTCCGACTCCGCAGACGGAGGAACAAGATCCGCACAGAAATTGTCAAGCACTCTTACCCCCAATGCATCAATCTCCGCATCATTCATAGGTCTTACTGCCGCTAGGTTTCTAATGGTTTCTAATGCCCGTTCAGCTTCCAAATCTAATAGATCATTAACCGAGTTTGAAATTTCAGAATTATTATTCCCAAGCGACACCCCTACTTGGTTTGCATTATTAATGATCTCATCCTTAGAGAAATGCAAAATGGAATTGGATAAATTTACTGACATACCGGTAGTGACCTCAACATCACGAAGCTTGGCCGCCCGCATAGCGCACCGCTGCTGCATATCATCCACCTCCGGAAGGTCATGGAGACGAGAGCTCATCCGTCTCCCCTCGGAGACCGGGTCTGGGATCCCTCCGAAAGCAATTACCTCCTCCCGAGTAGCGGCACTCGGAGGGGGCCTGGACGAGGGAGACCTCCGAAGGTTGGGAGAGATGGCAGGGGGAGTGTGCGCCAGGGCCGCCTGCCCTAGTCCGTCCCCCCCAGCTCTCGCCCTCGCAGCCGAGTACACCACTGGCTCGACCTCCGTCGAAACTAGGGGGTCTGGGGCCACCTGCCCCGGACGCCTGCCTAGCGCCTCCGGCGACCCCTCGACAATCAAAGCTCCCGCGTAGCCATCATCCAGGGCCAGCTGCCCCAGAGATGGACCACCACCGCCGGATACTGGCGCCATGGGTGTCGACACAGGCGACAAAGTAGCATGAGAGGGAGTCGGGGCCGCCTGCCCCGACGCCCCTCCCCTCGGAGAAGGAACCAAGCCGAGCTCATGCCGGCTGCACAAGGGCACCGATGGCCCTGGGAGCACCGGCGACCCCTGAGGCTCCACCGCGCCTACAACCGAATCACGGGTGCTGTCCGTAGGCCGGAGCGCCGGTCCAAAGTCCAAGACCGGGAGCGAGTGCTCAAAAGCATCGTCAGAGTCAACCCGATCACTCCACAGGCGAGGAGGGGCCGACGTCGGCTGAAAGGATCCAAACCGCAAAGTGTTATGAGGCCGAGACGAAGTTGGAGACGGCTCCACTCCGGATCCGCTCGTGGGCTCCTGAGCTATAGGACCCGATCCATTGGACTCCTGTCCAGCCTCCTCAGTCGATCCCCTGGAAGCACCAGCATCATCTCCCCCTTCGTGCATATCCACATCAGTACCAGCAGCCACCTCAGCAAACAACTCCGCATCCTCAAACTCGATATCAAGGGGAAATACCTCTCCCCTATATGTCCAATTGACAACGTCCGGAACGTACTCTATGTCCAGAATACTGACTCGCAATCTGGCCACCCCCTGTGCTCGAGTAAACGCCATATAACCTGTTCCGTTTTACCAACCATAATACCCAAACTAGCCACCACACGAACATCAGCCAGTGCCTCAGATGGTGCCCCAGAGAAGCGTAGCCACACCTGTGTAAGAGGCTTCCCCTTAGGCTCAACTTTCTTCCATTCGTGAAACTCCAAAATACCATTGGTACCTGGCACCTTACACATCCCAAAGCTCAGCAAGCGCTGCAAGTCCTCCACTGAAGGGAACTCAACTCTGAACACTCTTTCTTCAACGGAGACAAGGTCCCACTGAAAATCACTCGGAGCCAACTCCTGAAGCCTCTGCACAATCTGAGCCTGTGATACATCTCCCTGGGTGATCTTCACCAAACCAGTAGTGAGACACTGAGTAACAACTGGAATCTCCCTCGCAGATGCGGACTCAAAAAACATCAGCTCAGCACAGTACACGCCGTACACTGTAAGAGCTGGAATCTGCTCCCTCAAAACAGGGCACTCCCCCGATGCATGTGCTGGCTTTCCACAGGACCCACAAAGCTGAGCCACGCATTCTGCAATAAAATGACCTTTCTCCCCACACCGATAACAAAGCATCCTCTCTTTCTTGCGAGCATACTTGGATGCCCGCTCTACATCAGCCTGGTCAGCAACCTCGGTATCCTTCGCAGTCCCAAGAACCTCAACATCGGCAAGCGCATTCACCACCTCCATCGCGTGGGGTGGTAGCTCATGGGGAACCTGTTCAGTCTCCATTGCCGCATCGGTAGGGCCATCAACCCTGGGTGGAGGCGGCCGGCGAAACCTCCCTCGGCCTCCACCACGACCACGGTATCCACGAGAACCACCTCTCTGTCTGTTATCCGGTCCTGAGGCCCCCTCAACAAAGCCTCCATCTGGCCCTAGAAACGGTCTCTCTGTAGACCCGTCACTCTGCCAAGCAAATCCACGGCCTCCTCCCGTGGAAGAGGATCCTCGATGCTGACCCGCACCATATGCATCATATCCGTCATCCCCCCACTTGCCTCGTGGTGGAGCATTTGGACCCCCATTGTTATTAACCTGTCCGGCCTGTGTCTGTGTCTGCCCAAGACGGTTCTGCGCCTGCCGAACGGCAAGATGAGGCGGGAGGGCACGTTGCTGACCACCTGAAGACACATGCACGGCCTCGGTAGACACTCCAGCACGGCCAGCAGAAGCTACCCCCGGCGCCAAGGGTCTGAGCCCGGCCGTACCCACCGCCGCCGTCACAGCGGCATGCACCACCGGCGGGGGAGGCCGCTGCTCACCCCGGCCCGCAACAGCCGTAGCCGAGGCCGTCGCATGGGGCCTTTGCCCGCCCCGCCCAGCCGGCAACGAAGCCGAGGCCCGGGCTCCCTGGGACGTGGGGCCTTGGTTGCCCGCCTGCTGCCTCAAAGGAAAAGGGGGAGCACCGCGGTGCTGCGTTGGAGGTGCTCCTCCCCGCCCCGCAGCAGCAGTGGCCGGCGCCGGTGGCCGCTGTCCGAGCGGAGGGGTGCCGCGGCCCGACCCTTGCGCCGGCGGCGGAGCAGCTCCGCCTCTTCCCGCCGCGCCACTTGCAGCGGGAGGGGGTGCAGTCCCCCGGCCAGTCATAGGAATCAGCGGTGAGATCCTCCTCGCCCGGTGAACACCGCAGACTGGATACCCACGTCGCCCGGACTTACGAACCCTAACACCTCCCACCGACGGCGCAGGGAAGATCGTAATACCGCGATCGTATGTGCATGGCTCGAGAGATATACCGGGCTGGGCTTCAGAACAACCATGGGCCTCATACCCATGTTTCTCCGGCCCAAAACCCACACCGCCCGCAGCCGATCGAACCGGTCCAGCCGCACACAGCAGCCGTTCCAGCGCGGCCGCCCTCGACGTTTGAATCGAGACCGCCGCGGCCGCCATGGCTGGCGCCGGTGATCCCAAACTCCGGGACGATCTCCTCGCCTTCTTTCTCCGTTTAACCGTAACCCATTCCTCCGGACGAATCAGATCAAAAACAGTAAGCTTCGGCAAACTAACCTTTGGTAAAGGACCTTTCCATGGCCGAAGCGCCGTAGTCGCCGTCTTCCGATGAACAATCCGGTGAATCATCTCGATCTTCTCTCCGGCGTGAAGCCCCGTGCGAGCCGGATCCTCCGGGGGAACGACCCGATCTACCGTCGTCGCCACCTCCTCTTCGGAATACCCTGAAAGAAAAAATTCGCAGATAATTTCAGACGGGGAAGGGGACGGCGTCGACTCCCCCGGCGGCTCCGCCCCATCGTCTTCCGCATTGTCATCATCAGAATCCGCCAAAGCCCAAAACCGGCCCCCCACCCGCCGGCGATCACCGGCGCCGGCCGGCGGATCCGCCTTCGGACGCAGAGCGCCCTCGCGGTCGCCCTCAGAGCGCATGGTTCGGGTCCCGTCTAACTTCTCGTGTCTCGACCTCATCTCCTTAAAATCAGGGGGGAGATGATTAGATTAGAAAGAAAAAAAAAACAACCGTAGGATAAAGTGAGAGCACGGATGAAAACATGGGGAAGGAGCAGGCAAGCCGGATCCGGTTGCCCCTGCCACCAGATCTGCTGAACAAGGCGCAACAAGATGCCGGATCTCTCTGGCGGCTGCCGCCATCATCAGTGGACCATAGCACCATCCACATTCTCCATACAGCCGACGTCTTGCCACAGCCACAACAAGGAGCAACTTCCATAGATTGTTGCCTCGACGCAAAAATGTCCCGTCGCCCCCTTCTCTAGTGACCGCACAACTTTGCCGCCGGTGGCCTCCGGAGGTGGCGAGGAGGGAGATGCCCTTAAAGAGCATATTTGGCACGGCAAGGTATTAACACTGTTTCGAATCATATTTAATAGAACAGTACGTTTAGAGCAAGATATTTGCTGGAGCATATATCTATTTATTTTAGAGGAAAAGTGCATACATTTATCCCAAGGTAGATATTAGCAACTGATACATGCATAGCAAAACAACCCTGCTCTAAATCGCTAGTAAAAGGTACGATGAGAGCAATATACTGCTATTCACTTTACGAACGGACATCCTATCCTAAACAATTCACTTTGTTACAGATCATTTAGAAAACTCATTAGTATCCTCGAAATCTCTCAGCTAATTAAGTTGTGATAACCTTGGATATCCAAGATACCAAGAAACTGCACATAAACAAAACGAGGCACCAACCACCGATCGCTATGCGCATTACCGCGTGCAGTGTCAGCTTAAGCACCCATGTATGACAATAAACTCCCCACAGGGACGATGCCATGTAGGATGTCATGGCAGATTCTTTCCTAGCCACGGAAACAAAGCACACACTTTTGCTCTTTTTGTTTCGGATATGGTGATGACACACACAACATACATTTGCACTTTTGTTGTACTCCCTCCGTTCCAAATTACTTGTCTTCGATTTATCTAGATACGGATGTATCTAGCACTAAAATGAGTCTAGATACATCCGTATCTAGACAAATCTAAGACAAGTAATTCAGAACGGAGGGAGTAGCAGATAAGAGTTTGATTTTTTTACTCCCTTGTTTACAATGTGGTAGGGACACACACCACGTACACGCAACACTCGTGCCACTAGCGCTCACGACCGTGAGCTTGTTGAGATATATTGCCCGCCTTTCTTCATTCATCAGTTCAGACTTTTGGATGAGTTGACTGGTCCACGAATTCAATATATGTCACATTTTTTTGTATATTTACTATATGTCACATTTTATTATTGAACTCCTTATAT
This sequence comes from Triticum dicoccoides, assembly GCF_002162155.2. NCBI lineage: Eukaryota > Viridiplantae > Streptophyta > Magnoliopsida > Poales > Poaceae > Triticum > Triticum dicoccoides. The sequence goes on from NC_041388.1 coordinate 525,577,930, forward strand.
AATGGAGATTGCAAAAAATCCAGATTCATTTATTATTTTAGCTTATTATTACTAATATTTTATTGAAATTTACCAAATCTACATATGAATATATTTTCCATAGTCCAGTCATATCAATTCTATGGAAAGACAATAAGCATGGTGGACGTTGTTATATTATTCTGTTCCATATATTCTTGCATTCTAAAAAAGTACCATATTTATGTCAATCTATTATATAGTTATACGACTCATAAATTTTTTTAGTCAAAAGTATTTATCACATTCATTATGAAAAGACGATTCATTTCGTACTTTTTATAATTTTTAATACATACATGTTCATAAAAAATAACAGGTTAAGTTACTCCCACGAAAAAAATTGGCTTGGAGGAACTACTTGTTCTTCTATTTCAAAAGTAGTATTCATAGATATGTTTGTGTTGTAATCACTTGTGGTAGTTTAGAATTTTCCATTATTTACACTGAAATGAATTATTGGGATCGGCTTTCCCATATCTTCATGGTGTTTGCAGTTTCATATTTGTATGGAAGATGATGCATAATATAAAAGGGATATTTATTTTGCTCATAGTTCTTTTGTTGTCTGACTTCATAGTTTTACTCAAGCTTCTAGAATGGAATGTACACAACACATTTACGCCAGAAAAGCTGAAATCTTAATAAAGCTTATTTCCTTCAAATATCAATGGAACATAGCCATCATGTATCTTCGATAAGTTTTCATATATATTGTGTTTCCTTCCAACCTCCTTTCCTACATCTTGTTTGCATTTGCTTTATATTTCAATTTTATATATGGACATCGCCTAGTTTCATATGACTATTCTATATAGTTTCATATGACTTAATTATGAAAAGGATGGCTTCGAACATCTCTCATTCTAAAAAAGCAGTATCCAACATATAGCAATTTTGTAGTTGTTTATTCTATACTAGAGCCTATCTTTTTGGTGGAAAATTTCCATAGCACCACACTATTTGTAGTCTTGTATTCAAAATGGCACTTTCCTAAGTCTACATAATTTTTCTCTCTAACATTTGGTTTGTTTGGCTGTATATTTGTACTCGAACTTCTATACGTAAAAGTACAAAAAGTTTGAAATTTATTTGAAATATTATGTATGGCTCTTTAGTTATAATTAACTACTCTTTTACTAATGAAGTGCAAAGGTTAGGCCTTCATGACTTTATGTACACATATCACAACCAAAAATCATCGTAACACAATATATCATAGCCAGATAGCCTGCAAGATTTTCATAACTATACCTAACCATAAATATACCATAACTATCTTTAATAAATAGAATGGCTAGATTGTATATAAACATCATCTTGTAGTAAACATATTATTTCTGTTCATGTGAATCAAAATAAATTACAAATTCTTGTACCTGGCATTGTTTGGTACCATGACCTACTTACAATTCTCACGACTTGTGCAGCTGGTATTTAAAACTTGATTATGTAGATGATTTGTTGCAAAATAAAACATTTGTGTCACATTCTTTTAATAGCCACATGTTTTTCTCTCCCCTTGCATATGTGTCATTCATCTCTTCACCTTTCCTTTCTCTACACCTCACAAGAGCATAGAAGTTCAACTATAAGTCATGCATAATTTGGAAAATATGAAAAGGACCCATGGCCCAAGTCATTTGTCTGCTCAAAATATAACTTTGAGCGCCTTTGGTAAAATAAAGGTACCAGAAAAGAACCTCACTTAAGCTTCATCAAGCCAACCCAAAATGAGAGTCACCCATCTTCCATTTTATAATTAATATTTTGATCATGATATTCAGCGTGTAATAGATGCCGCCAAATGCCATTATCCCTTAACAGCTTAAACCACCATGTATTGAGTAACACAAATATTTTCTACACAAAAATGGTGGACTTACATACGATATCTACATAAACTTATGAATCTCTCTCACCCCCTCCCCCCGAAATTCAGGGGCGGGTCCCGCGTCCATTAATATCCAATGAAGGGCAGCCACCTCACCCCATAATTACTACTCTCTTCGTCCCATAATGTAAGGCTAGTCATAGTGGAGAGTAACTTAGACTAGTAATATGTATATACTCACTATGGAGGTAGTAACTTAGTCTATGTCGCTACCTCCATAGTGAGTGGTGTCATAGGTGTGGTAACATATATGTCTTCATTTATTATTTTGTAGACTCATTTTGTATTGGAAAGCGTTATGTGATAGTAATATATTATGTTACTCTATTTGCCTCTCTTCTTATTAACTACTTGCCACATAATTATTTTTGCTTATGTGGCATCTATGTTACTGCCTTTGTTACTCCCATTATGAGACTACCTATAATGGGAGTAACATAGATGGTAACATCGCCCATATCTAGGTAAAATAGATGATGTGGCAAGTAATTAATAAAACAAGAGAAGCATATGATGACATAGCTAGTTACTCATAGTATGAGTAACATCGCACATATCAAGATAAGATGAGTCTATAATCTAATAAATAAAGTGTTACATGACACCACACATATGTTACTTCCCACTATGGCTAGTCTGACCAGCCTAAGAAGCTACTGTCAAAAAAACCTCTTACATTATGGAATGAATGGAAAAGTAGATGTAGCAAAGCTTTTTTCTACATGTAGATCTTGAAATCCTAGTCCTCTTGGCCTTTGGTGCATGCAATATTTTTACTTATCTCTCCCGTGAACAAAAGAGAGAGGAACATATCCTGTTTGTTTCACTCTTTTATAAATGGTAGTAGGGACGGGTACAACGTAATACCTATACTTGTGCCACTTTTGACAAGGGAGTGGGGACGGGCACCATGTAATACATATACTTGTGCCACTTGACAGTCGTAGGCGCGAGCTTTCACTACCAGATAGTAGATAGGATTCTTGAACTTTACCAAGTGCCTTGTCATCCAACAAAGTACGATAATGCTCCATCTACAAAGGAAACTATGTAAAGTAACGTAACCTTTCTAATCATAATTCTCTCCCCTCTGATTTTCGGGGGTGGGTCCTTCAATCCTCTTACATTCAATCCTACTTATCCACGTTGGTTATTACTTAGGACTGTGATATTTGGCACATGTGTGCCATATAAACAAAACGGTCACACCTCTACTTATTTCATTTTAAAGTATCATACGATCCCTTATTCTTTGACCTCGCCTCTTCCCAAATGACCCCGCAGGCTCGCCTGAGAAACCTGCTTCTCCCGCACATCTCGGACGCTCACCCTCGAGAAAACTGCCACTTCTTCACGTCTACCACATGATTTCTTCTCAGGACAAAGTTACCATGATATTCGTATGCAAGTTATCAGGCCTGTGTTGCATAACTTACCGTGCTATTTACATAGAACGTATCAGGTACTATGCTTCAACAACTACACCCTTTCAAAGTTACCACTGTGTTTTGTACACAAGTTATAAGGTCTTCGATGTGTAAAATATCGTGGTACTTACACATAAGTTATCAGGGTATATGTACATCAACCTCCCCCGGTCAAAATTACCATGGGGGATTGTACATGAGTTACCGGGTCTAGGGTTCGTATATTATCATGGTACTTGCACCTAAAAACCTGGGTGTGTTTCGGTAGCTTTTTCCATAGGTCAAAAATTACCATGATGTTTTTGCGTAACTTATCACGCCTATAGCACGTGTGCCCCTCATGACACTAAACATTATGTGACTTTTCCATGGCACGCCATGTGTTGTGTTCATCCAAGAGGCCCACGCGCGAGGCAAGTGTATGTTTTTAACAACTTATATATTTTCCTTTGGTAAAAAAGTTACCATCATGTTTATATTGCAAGTTATCGGTTATGCGTTGCTTATATTATCATGTTATTTACATAAAAATTATTGGGGATGTTTTGAACAACTTTTTCCCGCGGCCAAAAGTTATCATGGTGATTCTAGGTAGCCTATCAAGCCCGCAGTGCTTAAAATATCATGCTATTTACACAAAATTTATCAGGGATATGTTTCAGCAACAAATCCCCTCCCCTCCCTCCACGGGTCAAAAACTTACCATGGTGTTTAGTTATCGCAGTGCATATGTTTTCATACTATTTACAC
>NC_041388.1:525582483-525586323 GCF_002162155.2 Triticum dicoccoides
TCTTTTCAAAAAAAAATCCCTACGGTCAAAGTTACCATGGTGCTTCTACCTCAGTTATCAGATGTGCGCTGCGTATATTACCATCTATTTACACATAAATTATCAGTTATCTTTTCATATTTGTTTTCCCCAATGGTTAAAGTTACCACGATGTTTGTATCTAAATTATCAGGTCTATGGCGTGAATGTTATCATGCTATTTACAGAAATTACCGAGGGGCGGGCTTAACAAATTTATTCCCAATGATCAAAGTTACCATGATGCTTGAAACAAAAAGTTTTTCAGTGCTAACATATTAAAGGCAAAAACATGTCAAAAACAGTATTTCCCTTAGAATGTTCAACAATGAGTGTCATAGGTGAGGTGGTTAGCTCCCTTTGTTAATTACCTACATACTAGAGATCAAATCCCAGTCTAAGCATTATTTTTGCTGAAATCGAGAAGGCATGTGGGGCCATAAATGACGATTACAAAAATTAGGAAGGCACGAGCGGGTGTGCCCGATAAAATTGGAGGAGGATGTGCGGGAAAGGAAAGAAATCGAAGGAGGACGTGAGGGAAAGGAAAGAAATCTGGAGGACGTGAGGGAAAGGAAGGAAATCGGGAGAGATTTGATGGCGTTGGATGCGTGTGGTAGTTTCGCAATCTGCCACACGGTTGCCATATACATATTTCGTATTACTTAAGATACGTAACAATTTTTACTTACGTAGGTGTAGCTAAACCTGGTAATAGTTTCAAATCCAGATTAAAACCAGCCCAAACCATATGACTTTCCTTCCAGCAACCAATCCAACCCAATCCAAATATTAAGGTCTAGAATCCAGACCGAACCAAGCTTGGTGTATTCCCCATCCAAACCAATCCAAACTGCTTCACGTTTTTGGATTAAATCAGTAGTGTAAAACCGTGGACGAACTGCTGCGTTGCTACCGTGAACTCGTGAAGCTACTGCTCGCGCTTAACGAAGAGATACGGTCTTGAAGCTACTAGTCGCCGTGAACCCGTTAAGCTAACGCTCGTGCTTAACGCAGAGCAGGTACGGTCTTGATGCTGCTAGTCGCCGTCAACTTGTGAAGCTGTCGATGCGCTGGCCCCGTACGTTTTTTTCAGGGATGCTGGTCTTGCCTCTGGTGCGCTTTGTAGCTAGACTGGTCGCTGATTTGTTCTTGGGACTACAGATTACATTAGGGCTTTAGACCATTCAAACCAATCCAAAACAGCCCAGTAGAAAAACCGAACTAAAACTTAGGTTTGAACCCAAACTATTCTCAGGCTTAGGTGTAGCAATTGCCTTGCACAGCGGCAACCACGTACAAAGCAGAGCGCGACAGACAGAGCATCAATCCAGTTCGAATAGCTTGAAACAGAGGCCGGGCGAACTCTGCTCGATCGAGCTTGGTGGACATCTCTCCTCAGATTACATAACTTCATCAACCATGGGTCGTCCTGATTCGGAGGCGCCGGCGTCGAGCGTCGCCCACGGAGTTGGAGGAGGCGCGCCGGCGCCCGCGGGGGCGGACTCGGCTTTGGAGACCAACGTGGTGATCATCATGGCCGCGCTCTTCTTCGGGCTGCTCCTCGTCATCGCGCTCAACTCGCTGGTGCGGTGCGCGCTCCGGCGCGTGTGCCGCGGGGCCGTGGCCGCTGCCGGCGAGGGCCGAGCGTCGGCGCGGGTGGCCTGCAGCGGCAGCGGCATCAAGAGGCGCGTCCTCAGGAGCCTCCCCGTGGAGGTGTACGGCTCCGGGGAGGACATCGACGACGTGTGCGCCATATGCCTGAGCGAGTTCGTGGACGGCGAGAAGGTGCGCGTGCTGCCGCTCTGCGGGCACGCCTTCCACGTCCGCTGCATCGACGCCTGGCTGGTGTCCCACGGCTCCTGTCCCACCTGCCGGCGGCCGGTCATCGAGAAGGGCGCCAGCGGCGGTGTCGTCGAAAGCCAGCGCCCTGCGGAGACGGACACGATCATCAACGTGGTGATCGTGTGAGTTTTTCGCGCGACGAAGCATTGCCATTTCTGCCGACACAGCACAGCTCTGCATGCGCAAGCTATCGTGGATGTTTCCGGCGCTGCTTTTGACCGGAATGTATATACAGTATGATCGAAATGCTCAATTGTTCATGTAAATATTCAACGGCGCAAAGCGCTGCGCAGACATACTATAAGTAAACAGTTTTGCTGAATTACTTCGCTCCGTCGCCGTCCACTAGTAGGGTGACCCGTGACAACGATGAATGGAGGACGTCTAACTGTTTTAGTTCAACAATACCGTCGGCAGTCTTCTCTTGTGCCCAACTCCATTGATGCCCAATTTTAAATCGAATCAATATTCTCGTCAAGTACTTTTCATATATGTTTTGATTTCCACCAAAAAAGGTCAAGGAAATTTGTACAACTTTGCAATTATTACTGATTAGCGGGCAAGTTGAAGAAAAAAAATAAAAAAATATCTGAGAATATCCTATTTAAACGATGGTAAAAATCCACTCGCCAGTACACCTTCAAGAAGGAATCATAGGTTGCACGATGATTTTAGTTGGTCAAACAAGAAGTTAGACCAACGGCTATCACCCCCGAAACAAAATCTTGAACCAACACCTTCCACAAGGTAGTGACTTACGAACGTGGACGCTATCTGATCATGTCAGAATGCTACATCATGGTTTCCACTCCAAGAGGACACGACCGTGATGTCTACCTCCATAGTCGTCGTTCACCTAGCTCTCTATGGCCCCTCCTCACACAAAACAAGCATGACAAAGAAGAAATGCATGAAGGGAAGATGATATCATCACTTCCGATCACTTCCGCATCGTCATCCCATCAATGTTTGTCGTGCGCGTCACCACCATGCCTAGTAGACCTACAAGACCAAGCCAACGCTCGATGCATCATACCAGATCCGCATGATCTTGCAACCCTCGCCGCCATTGTGATGCAACAGCCCTCACCCGTTGTCACATTGATCAACACATACGGGTACTAGATCCACGCGCCCAAACTACCATGCGTTCGAGATGACTGCCGCTGGTGCAAGGATTCTCCCTGAGAAGCCATTCGTGGGTGCCTATGCCCATCATCGGAAGCCAAAGCGCTATGTAGACTGGTTGCACGCAGTCGCGCCGTCGTCGTCCCCCACAGGGCAAGGCGCGTCCGAAAAGATAGGTGAGGCAAGGCCGACTACCTACGCTTCCAACCGTAGATCCATGGGTAGCAGGTGGTCGTGCCACAGCTAGGCAAAGCTCAGCTGAACCCGCGCGCACAACACGGGAGGTCGTGTTGGGATCGTAGCAGAAATTCAAATTTTTTTACGCATCACCAAGATCAATCTATGGAGTAATCTAGTAACGAAGGGAAGGAGAGTGCATTTACATACCCTTGTAGATCGCTAAGTGAAAGCGTTCAAGTAAACGGGGTTGATGGAGTCGTACTCGCCGTGATCCAAATCACCGATGATTCTCGTGCCGAAGGACGGCACCGCCGCGTTCAACACACATACAGCCCGGTGACGTCTCCCATGGCTTGATCCAGCAAGGAGAGAGGGAGAGGTTGGGGAAGACTCCGTCCAGCAGCAGCACGACGGCGTGATGGTGGTGGAGGAGCGTGGTACTCCAGCAGGGCTTCGCCAAGCACCGCAAGAGACGAGGAGGGAGAGGGGTAGGGCTGCGCCAAGAAGGAGATGTTCTCGTGTGTATGGCAGCCCAAAACCCCACTATATATAGGGGAAAGGGAGGGGCTGCGCCCCCACCTAGGTTTCCACCCCTAGGGGTGGCGGCCAGCCCTAGATCCCATCTAGGGGGGCGGCCAAGGGGGGAGAGAGGGGGGGCGCACCACTAGG
>NC_041388.1:525586574-525624963 GCF_002162155.2 Triticum dicoccoides
GGGGTGGCGGCCAGCCCTAGATCCCATCTAGAGGGGCGGCCAAGGGGGGAGAGAGCGGGGGGCGCACCACTAGGTGGGCCTTAGGCCCATCTGAGCCTAGGGTTTCCCCCTTTTCCCTTCTCTCTTCGCCTTGGGCCCTGGTGGGGGGGGGGGGTGCACCAGCCCACCTGGGGCTGGTCCCCTCTCACACTTGGCCCACGCAGCCCTCTGGGGCAGGTAGCCCCACCTGGTGGACCCGGTGGTCCCGGTACGTTACCGATAGCACCCGAAACTTTTTCGATGACCAAAACAGGACTTCCCATATATAAATCTTTACCTCCAGATCATTCTGGAACTTCTCGTGATGTCCGGGATCTCATCCGGGACTCCGAACAACATTCGGTAACCACATATATCTATTCCCTATAACCCTAGCGTCATCGAACCTTAAGTGTGTAGACCCTACGGGTTCGGGAACCATGCAGACATGACCGACACACCTCTCCGGCCAATAACCAACAGCGGGATCTGGATACCCATGTTGGCTCCCACATTTTCCACGATGATCTCATCGGATGAACCACGATGTCGAGGATTCAATCAATCCCGTATTCAATTTCCTTTGTCTAGCGGTATTGTACATGCCCGAGATTCGATTGTCGGTATCCGATACCTTGTTCAATCTCGTTACCGGCAAGTCTCTTTACTCGTTCCGTAACACATCATCCCGTGATCAAATCCTTGGTCACATTGCGCATATGATGATGTCCTACCGAGTGGGCCCAGAGATACCTCTCCGTCACACGGAGTGGCAAATCCCAGTCTCGATTTGTGCCAACCCAACAGACACTTTCGGAGATACCCGTAGTGTACCTTTATAGCCACCCAGTTACGTTGTGACATTTGGCACACCCAAAGCAAACCTACGGTATCCGGGAGTTGCACAATCTCATGGTGTAAGGAAATGATACTTGACATTAGAAAAGCTTTAGCATACGAACTACACGATCTTTGTGCTAGGCTTAGGATGGGTCTTGTCCATCACATGATTCTCGTAATGATGTGATCCCGTTATCAACGACATCCAATGTCCATGGTCAGAAAACCGTAACCATCAATTGATCAACGAGCTAGTCAACTAGAGGCTTACTAGGGACATGGTGTTGTCTATGTATCCACACATGTATGTGAGTTTCCTATCAATAAAATTATAGCATGGATAATAAACAATTATCATGAACAAGGAAAGAACCAATTTATTATTGCCTCTAGGGCATATTTTCAACAGTCTCCCACTTGCACTAGAGTCAATAATCTAGTTCACATCGCCATGTGATTAACATTCATAGATCACATCGCCATGTGACCAACATCCAAAGAGTTTACTAGAGTTCAATAATCTAGTTCACATCACTATGTGATTAACACTCAATGAGTTCTAGGTTTGATCATGTTACTTGTGAGAGAGGTTGTAGTCTACGGGTCTGTCACATTCAGATCCGTATGTACTTTGCAAATATCTACGCTATATTTGGAGCCATTTCAAATAACAGTTCTACTTGGGGCTATTCTAAATTGTTGCTCCATTATACATATCCGGTATCTCTACTTAGAGCTATCCGGATAGGTGTTAAGCTTGCATCGACGTAACTCTTTACGTCGAACTCTTTATCACCTCCATAACCGAGAAACATATCCTTATTCCTCTAAGGATAATTTTGACCGCTATCTGGTGATCTACTCCTAGATCACCTTTGTACCCTCTTGCCAGACATGTGGCAAGGCACACATCAGGTGCGGTACTCAGCATGGCATATCGTATAGAGCCTATGACAAAAGCATAGGGGACGACCTTCGTCCTTCCTCTTTCTTCTGCCGTGGTCGAGCTTTAAGTCTTAACTTCATACCTTACAACTCAGGCAAGAACTCCTTCTTTGGCTGATCCATCTTGAACACCTTCAAGATCATGTCAAGGTATGTGCTCATTTCAAAGTACCATTAAGCGTTTTTTATCTATCCTTATAGATCTTGATGCTCAATGTTCAAGTAGCTTAATCCAGGTTTTCCATTGAAAAACACCTTTCAAATAACCCTTTATGCTTTCCAGAAATTCTACATCATTTCGGATCAACAATATGTCATCCACATATTCTTATCAGAAATGTTGTAGTGCTCCCACTCACTTTACTGTAAATACAAGTTTCTAACAAACTTTGTATAAACCCATAAACTTTGATTACTCCATCAAAGTATATATTCCGACTCCAAGATGCTTGCTCTAGTCCATGGAAGGATCGCTGGAGCTAGCATACCTTTTAGCATCCTTAGGATCGACAAAACCATTCTGATTGTATCACATACAACCTTTCCTTACGAAAACTGGTAAGGAAACTTGTTTTGACATCCATCTGCCAGATTTCATAAATTCAGCTTATGCTAACATGATTCCGACGGACTTAAGCATCGCTACGGGTGAGAAGATCTCATCGTAGTCAACTGCTTGAACTTGTGAAAAACTCTTCGCCACAAGTCGAGCTTCATAGACGATGACATTACCGTCCATGTCCGTCTTCTTCTTAAAATCTACATGTACCTAACAGCCTTACGACCATCAAGTAGTTCTTCCAAAGTCTACACTTTGTTTTCATACATGGATCCTCTCTCGGATTTTATAGCCTCGAGCCAATTTTCAGAATTCGGGCCCACCATCGCTTCTCCATAGCTCATAGGTTCATCATTGTCCAACAACGTGACCTTTAAGACAGGGTTACCACTTAGAAGTTGTACACACCCTTGTCAACCCATGAGGTTCGATAGTAACTTGATCTGAAGCTCCATGATCATCATCATTAGCTTTCTCTTCAACTGAGGTAGGTGCCACAGAAACGTTTTTCCTGTGCTGCGCTACTCTCTGGTTGAAGTAAAGGTTCAACAACCTTATCAAGTTCTATCTTCCTCCCACTCAATTCTTTCGAGAGAAACTTTTCCTCGAGAAAGGACCCGATTCGAGAAACAATCCCTATTGCTTTCGGATCTGAGACATGAGGTATACCCAACTGTTTTGGGTGTCCTATGAAGATGCATTTATCCACTTTGGGTTCAAGCTTATCAGCCTGAAACTTTTTCACATAAGCATCGCAGCCCCAAACTTTTAAGAAATGACAGCTTAGGTTTCTCTAAACCATAGTTCATACGATGTCATCTCATCGGAATTACGTGGTGCCCTATTTAAAGTGAATGTGGTTGTCTCTAATGCCTAACCCATAAACTATCGTGGTAATTCGATAAGAGACATCATGGTATGCATCATATCCAATAGGGTGCAGTTATGATGTTCGGACACACCATCACACTATGGTGTTCCAGGCTGTATTAGTTGTGAAACAATTTCCACAATGCCTTAATTCTGTGCCAAACTCGTAATTCAGATATTCATCTCTATGATCATATCATAGATATTTTATCCTCTTGTCACGACGATCTTCAACTTCACCCTGAAATTACTTGAACCTTTCAATAATTCAGACTCGTGATTCATCAAGTAAATATACTCAGCATCTGCTCAAATCATCTGTGAAGTAAGAATATAACGATATCCACTACATGCCTCAGCACTCATTGGACTGCACACATCAAGATGTATTACTTCCAACAAGTTTCTTTCTTGTTCCATCTTACTGAAAACGAGGCCTTTCAGTCATCTTGCTCATGTGGTATGATTTGCATGTCTCAAGTGATTCAAAATCAAGCGAGTCCAAAGATCCATCAACATGGAGCTTCTTCATGCGTTTTATACCACTGTGACTAAAATTGCAGTGCCACAAGTATGTGGTACTATCATTACTATCTTATATCTTTTGGCATGAACACGTGTATCACTACGATCGGGATTCAATAAACCATTCATTTTAGGTGTAAGACCATTGAAGGTATTATTCAAATAAACAGAGTAACCATTATTCTCCTTAAATGAATAACCGCATTGCGATGAACATAATCTAATCATGTCCATGCTCAACGCAAACACCAAATAACAATTATTTAGGTTTAACACCAACCCCGATGGTAGACGGAGCGTGCGATGTTTGATCACATCAACCTTGGAAACTCTTCCAACACCTATCGTCGTCTCACCTTTGGCTAGTCTCCGTTTATTCTGTAGCCTTTTATTTCGAGTTACTAACACTTAGCAACCGAACCGGTATCTAATACCCTGCTGCCACTAGGATTACTAGTAAAGTACACATTTAATATATGTCCAATACATACTTCTGTCAACCTTGTCAGCCTTCTCATCTACCAAGTATCTAGGGTGGTTCTGCTTCAGTGACCGTTCCCCTTATTATAGAAGCACTTAGTCTCGGGCTTGGGTTCAACTTTGGGTTTCTTCACTAGAGCAGCAACTGATTTGTTGTTTCATGAAGTATCCCTTTCTTGCCCTTGCCCTTCTTGAAACTAGTGGTTTTACTAACCATCAACAATTGATGCTCCCTTTTGATTTCTACTTTCGCGGTGTCGTGAATAGCTCAAGGATCATATCTATCCCTGATATGTTATAGTTCATCACGAAGCTCCAGTAGCTTGGTGACAGTGACTTTGGAGAACCATCACTATCTCATCTGGAAGATTAACTCCCACTCGATTCAAGCGATTGTTGTACTCATACAATCTGAGCACATGCTCAACGGTTGAGCTTTTCTCCTTAGTTTGCGGGCTTAAGAAACTTGTCAAAGGTCTCATACCTCTTGACGTGGGCACTAGCCTGAAATCCCAATTTCAGTCCTTGGAACATCTCATATGTTCTGCGATGTTTCAAAAACATCTTTGGTGCCTCAATTCTAAACCATTTAGCATTACGCACTGAACTATCATGTAGTCATCAAAACATGTATGTCAGATGTTCGCAACATCCACAACCGACATTCGCGGGCCAGCTCACTGAGCGGTGCATTAAGGACATAATCCTTCTGCGCAGCTATGAGGACAATCCTCTGTTTACGGATCTAGTCCGCATAATTGCTACTATCAACTTTCAACTAAATTTTCTCTAGGAACATATCTAAAACAGTAGAACCAAAGCGTGAGCTACGACATAATTTGCAAAGTCCTTTTTGACTATGTTCATGATAATTGAGTTCATCTGATTATTTCATGAACTCCCACTCAGATAGACATCCCTCTAGTCATCTAAGTGATACATGATCCGAATCGACTAGGCCGTGTCCGATCATCACGTGAGACGGACTAGTCATCATCGGTGAACATCTCATGTTGATTGCATCTTCTATACGACTCATGTTCGACCTTTCGGTCCTCCGTGTTCCCAGGCCATGTCTATACATGCTAGGCTTGTCAAGTTAACCTAAGTGTTTCACATGTGTTCCGAGGCCATGTCTGTACATGCTAGGTTCGTCAACACCCGTTGTATTCGAACGTAAGAATCTATCACACCCGATCATCACGTGGTGCTTCGAAACGACGAACCTTCGCAATGGTGCACAGTTAGGGAGAACACTTTTCTTGAAATTTTAGTGAGGGATCATCTTATTTAAGCTACCGTCGTTCTAAGCAAATAAGATGTAAAAACATGATAAACATAACATGCAATCAAATAGTGACATGATATGGCCATCATCACTTTGCTCCTTTTGATCTCCATCTTCAGGGCTCCATGATCATCATCGTCACCGGCATGACACCATGATCTCCATCATCATGATCTCCATCATCGTGTCTTCATGAAGTTGTCTCGCCAACTATTACTTCTACTACTACAGCTAACGGTTAGCAATAAAGTAAAGTAATTACATGACGTTTATGTTGACACGCAGGTCATAAATAAATTAAGACAACTCCTATGGCTCCTGCCGGTTGTCATACTCATCGACATGCAAGTCGTGATTCCTATTACAAGAACATGATCATCTCATACATCACATATATCATTCATCACATACTTTGGCCACATCACATCACAAAACACTTGCTTCAAAAACAAGTTAGACGTCCTCTAATTGTTGTTGCAAGTTTTTTTATGTGGCTACTATAGGTTGCTAGCAAAAACGTTTCTTACCTACGCCAAAACCACAACGTGAATTGCCAATTTCTATTTACCCTTAATAAGGACCCTGTTCATCGAATCCGATCCGACTAAAGTGGGAGAGACAGACACCCGCCAACCACCTTATGCAACTAGTGCATGTCAGTCGGTGGAACCGGTCTCACGTAAGCGTACGTGTAAGGTTGGTCCAGGCCGCTTCATCCCACAATGCCGCCGAATCAAGATAAGACTAGTAATGGCAAGTAAATTGATAAAATCGACACCCACAACTACTTTGTGTTCTACTCGTGCATAGAAACTACGCATAGACCTGGCTCATGATGCCACTGTTGGGGATCGTAGCAGAAATTCAAAATTTTCTACGCATCACCAAGATCAATCTATGGAGTAATCTAGCAACGAAGGGAAAGAGAGTGCATCTACATACCCTTGTAGATCGCTAAGTGGAAGCGTTCAAGTGAACGGGGTTGATGGAGTCGTACTCGCCGTGATCCAAATCACCGATGATCCTAGTGCCGAACGGACGGCACCTCCGCGTTCAACACACATGCAGCCCGGTGATGTCTCCCATGCCTTGATCCAGCAAGGAGAGAGGGAGAGGTTGGGGAAGACTCCGTCCAGCAGCAGCACGACGGCGTGGTGGTGGTGGAGGAGCGTGGTACTCCAGCAAGGCTTCACCAAGCACCGCAAGAGACGCGGAGGGAGAGGGGTAGGGCTGCGCCAAGAAGGAGATGTTCTCGTGTGTATGGCAGCCCAAAACCCCACTATATATAGGGGAAAGGGAGGGGCTGCGCCCCCACCTAGGTTTCCACCCCTAGGGGTGGCGGCCAGCCCTAGATCCCATCTAGGGGGTGGCCAAGGGGGGAGAGAGGGGGGGGGGGCGCACCACTAGGTGGGCTTAGGCCCATTTGAGCCTAGGGTTTCCCCCTTTTCCCTTCTCTCTTCGCCTTGGGCCCTGGTGGGGGGGCGCACCAGCCCACCTGGGGCTGGTCCCCTCTCACACTTGGCCCACGCAGCCCTCTGGGGCAGGTAGCCCCACCTGGTGGACCCCCGGGACCCTCTCAGTGGTCCCGGTACGTTACCGATAGCACCCAAAACTTTTCCGGTGACCAAAACAGGACTTCCCATATATAAATCTTTACCTCCGAACCATTTCGGAACTCCTCGTGATGTCCGGGATCTCATCCGGGACTCCGAACAACATTCGGTAACCACGTATATCTATTCCCTATAACCCTAGCGTCATCGAACCTTAAGTGTGTAGACCCTACGGGTTCGGGAACCATGCAGACATGACCGAGACACCTCTCCAGCCAATAACCAACAGCGGGATCTGGATACCCATGTTGGATCCCACATGTTCCACGATGATCTCATCGGATGAACCACGATGTCGAGGATTCAATCAATCCCGTATTCAATTCCTTTTGTCTAGCGGTATTGTACTTGCCTGAGATTCGATCGTCGGTATCCGATACCTTGTTCAATCTCGTTACCGGCAAGTCTCTTTACTCATTCCGTAACACATCATCCCGTGATCAACTCCTTGGTCACATTGTGCATATGATGATGTCCTACCGAGTGGGCCCAGAGATACCTCTCCGTCACATGGAGTGACAAATCCCAGTCTCGATTCGTGCCAACCCAACAGACACTTTCGGAGATACCCGTAGTGTACCTTTATAGCCACCCAGTTACGTTGTGACATTTGGCACACCCAAAGCATTCCTACGGTATCCGGGAGTTGCACAATCTCATGGTCTAAGGAAATGATACTTGACATTAGAAAAGCTTTAGCATACGAACTACACGATCTTTGTGCTAGGCTTAGGATTGGGTCTTGTCCATCACATGATTCTCCTAATGATCTGATTCCGTTATCAACGACATCCAATGTCCATGGTCAGGAAACCGTAACCATCAATTGATCAACGAGCTAGTCAACTAGAGGCTTACTAGGGACATGGTGTTGTCTATGTATCCACACATGTATGTGAGTTTCCTATCAATAAAATTATAGCATGGATAATAAACGATTATCATGAACAAGGAAATAACCAATTTATTATTGCCTCTAGGGCATATTTCCAACAGGTCGACACATGATGGCGCCCTTCCACGTGAAAAGAAAATTCTCTCCATCACTAGACGCTAGTGGGCTTTGCCCATCGATGTGTGCTGGTGGTGGCGAGGCAAGGGCGGTCGTGACAATATTTATTAGGTGTATCTTCATGGGAAAATAAGTCAAAACAACTCTCTTGAAATCTTATATACCTAAGAGAGTGATTCCGACTAACTTCTTTATCTCAACATGCAAGCATACCACATTACTATACAATTATGGATGCGATAAGGCCCACCTCAACATGCAACCATACATAGGAAAAAACCACCACCTCATGCAACCATGCATGACCATTTTCTTTATTCTATTATTCTACTTATATTCAATAAATATTTTACAACTATACATGGTCAAATATAATAAGTTGTATCTATTTTTAATTTTGGTTCATGTGTTACTAAACTAAATATTTAAATTTCACATAATCAAATCTCATTGAAATATGTTGCAATTGATTCCCGCAACAACATACGTGGTATTATCTAGTTATAAGGATAACCAACTATGCTAGTAAGATAATTGTGTCTTCTTTTCTTCAAGCCTCTCAGCGCGGGTGTGGAGGGCAGTACATATTTAGTGCAAATACATTGATTTGCTATGCCTTCCTAGGACTTGTCATGCCATTGTGTTTGCGATGAAGAAAACTTATTTATGTGCAGAGGATCACCAAAGTCCAGCGAAAATAACAAGATACCACTTACTATACTTGACGTTGTCTCATAAAAATAATATCTCACAATCTAGTACTCCCTGTGTCCCATAATATAAGAGTGTTTTTCACACTGGTGTGAAAAACACTCTTATATTATGAGATGAAGGAAGTACATGGTAGACCCATATCCACCGCCTCCATTCACTGATGCTACCAAATGCTAAAACGCAAAGCGTATATGTTGGCCAATGGGCGGTGTTGCTTGCTTGTTGCATCTTTACTAGAAAGAAAAGTCAAACAAATCTCCTATGAATCGTTAAGCAACTAATATTATTTGCTCAAAAGAAGATATTTGCTGGTCCAGCTTGAGGGCAAGGTTCGCTTGAACAACTCTAGCTCTAAAGCGCTTAAAAGCAAGTATGTTAAACTGTTAAAGGGCAAATCGCTATTTGGCACGGGAAGGTATTAATTCTTTGTTGAATCATTTTTAGTAGAACGGTATCTTTAGAGCAAGATATTTGCTGGTGCATTTATTTATTTATTTGTAGAGGAAAAGTCCATATATTTATGATAGAGAAGATATTACAGAGTGGTAGATGCATAACAGAACAACCCTGTTCTAAAGGGTTATTAAAAAGTACTACTTTGAGAGCAACATACTGCTATTCAGCTGGGCGCAACTTTATGGGACGGTAGCATAAACAATTCACCCTGTTATGGATCATTTAAAGAACTCATTAGTATCCTCCAAATCTCTTGACTAATCAATGTACAATCAACCTTGGATATCCAAGATACCAAGAAAGGGCACATAAACAAAGCAGGGCACCAACCACCGATCAATCACTGTCCGCATTAGCAGTTGCATTGTCACCTTACGCATTTATGTATGGTAATAAACTCCCCATAGGGACGATGCCTTGTAGGATATCGTGGCAGATTTTTTTTCCTAGCCACGCAAACAAAGTGCATGCTTTTGCTCTTTTTGTTTTGGATACGGTGGGGACACGCACAACGTACATTCACACTCTTCCGTTGTGTAAAAGATAAGGCACAGTTTTTTGCTCCATTTTTACAATGCGGTAGGGACGCACACCACGTACACGCATCGCTCGTGTCACTAGTGCTCACAACCATAAGATTTCACTGCGAGATGAGGTTCTCTAGACTTTGTAGTGGTGATGGCAATGTCCCATGCACACAGTTGCAATATTATTAAAAATAACTAGCTATGTGGCGCGCGAAATGTTCATTTACTGTTGTCATATTTTACTATTAAACTCCTTATATAATTTGGGATTACATAAATTCTGGATTCCATTTATTATTTTAGCTTATTATTAAAAAAAAATACCAAATCTACTCAAAATTATTTTCTATAGTTCAGCCCTATCAATTCTTGGGAAGACATTTAGCATGGTGGAGGTTGTTATATTATTGTGTTCCATATAGTATTGCATTCTTAGAAGTACCATATTTATGTCAATCATATTATATGTGTACACTTTAAGATATATGACTCCTAGAAAATAGGTAGTCAAAATTTTGTATCACATACATCGGCAAAACGATTAGTGTCCTATTTCTCATAATTTCTATATGTACATGTTCATAAACGAATTACAGGTTAAGTCGCTTTGTGGAGGAAATTTATACAAAATTTGTAGCATCAAATATTTTCAAAATGGGAGTATTTCTCCCCCGAAAAAAACATTGGCTTGGAACAACTACTTGTTCTTCGATTTAAAAAGTAGAATTCGTAGATATGTCTGTGTTGTAATCATTTGTGCTACTTTAGAATTTTCCATTATTCACGGGAATCACCTTTGACATATCTTCATGGAGTTTGTAGTTTCATATTTTGTATGGAAGATGATACCTGATATCAAATGGGCTATTTATTTGTCTCATAGTTCTTTTGTCTGACTTTATAGTTTTTCTGAAGCTCCTAGAACTTAACGTATGCAAAATATTTAGGCCAGAAAAGCTCACATCTTAATAGAACATATTTCCTTCGTTTATCAATGGAATATAACAATCATATAGCTTCATTAAGTTGTCATATATTTCGTGTTTTCTTCTGTCTTCATTGATATTTCCTACATCTAGTTTCCATTTGGTATATATTTCAATTTTATACATGGACTTCATCTAGTTTGATATGACTATTTCATATAGTTTCATATGACTTCAATTATGAAAGGTATGGCATCGAACATGTCTCATTCTTAAAAAGAAGTTTCCAACATATATCAATTTTGTAGTTATTTATTCTATATTGAAGAATACATACCTCTTTTTTGACGCAAAGTTTCCATACGACCACGATGTTTGTGGTTTTGTATTTGTATTCAAAACCGTACTTTTCTAATTGTATTCAGTTTTTTTTGAATTGTTTGGATTGCTTACCACATATGTCACGTGGTCCTAATTGTACTCAGTTTATTTTTCTCCAACATTTGGTTTGTTTTGTTTGGCTGTATTATTACCCTTTTCTTTTTTGCAAAATAATTCTTGCATAACTCAAATCAAGTTTTACACTCTCGTCTTACAATTTCCACGACCTCATCTAGTCCCGAGCCTAGCCAAATCATAGTTCGGCGTTGCACCCTACCAAAATTAGCCAAGGCGTGACTAACCATATTATAATTACATTAAAATCTTAATCCAAATTAATTACAAATTTTAGGAGCAGGCATTGTTTGGTACCGTGTTGTACTTTCAATTCGCACTACATATGTAGTTGGTATTGAAAACATGACTATGTGGACGACTTTTTGCAACAAAAATAAGAATATTTGTGTCACTTTCTTTAATAGCGGCATTTTTCTCTCCCCTGGCATATGTATCATGTCTCTCTTCTCCTTCCATGTGTCTAATCCTAAGAAGAGCTTAGAAGTTCAATTATGTATAAAATCATACTTATTTCAGACAATATGAAAAGGACTTGGCACGCCGAGCAATTTGTCCTCACAAATTTAACATTGAGTGTCTGATATTAAAGTAAATTTAGAGTTCAGACAACATGTTCAATTAAAAAAACAGGGAAAGAATGCCTACTTCACGCACTAGAGCCGTTAGACCATATTGCAAGATGCATGCTGTTGATGACTCTCTGGAGGATATGGTTCGTTCAGAACGAAGTGGTACAAAATAAACCTGCTCCACCGCTAGAAGTTTCAGCTCGGTTTCTTCAGAGTTATTTGGATTCGATTCTTGGCATTAAACTTAACCAGAATGTTGACCCAAGGAAGGGAAAGGCATTGATCTCCTTTTCCTCTGTTGTTGACAGAAATACTAGCTCGCCAACTGAATTTGGCTCTAGATGGATGCCTCCGCCGAGGGGATGGATGAAGTTGAATTGTGCTGGTTCATATGGTGTTGCTGGAGGAGCGGGTGCAGGAGCGATTCTTAGGAATGAAGATGGCGCCATTATTTTTTCTTCGTGTAGGAAGCTACACTTGTGCCGAGATGTGTTAGAAGCAGAAGTAAGTGCATGTAAGGAGGGCCTCACCACTGCGCTCCAGAGGAACGATACAACCATACAAATTGAGCTGGGGTCGAAGAGTGTAGTGAAGATGATCAACAGCAAGGAAGTTGATAGATCAATATACGCCCACTTGGTGTTTGAAATTAAGTAGCTAATTGGTAGTTGTAATTCTTGTATCTCCTTTGGTAGTATTTCTTAAAATAAAGCTAGTGCCTAGCTGGCGAACTATGCTATGTCTTCTGGTAGAACTATGACCTGGCTTGGAGCAGGGCCTCCGGAGGTCCTGGGAATAGCATCCGATGATTGTAATACGCCGGTGATTGAGTAATGAAAGTTTTATTTCCGCAAAGAAAAAGTAGGTGTATGCAACTAGAATTGTGCCATAAACTTCCAGAGAAAAACGATGATTATGCTAATTGTGCCATAAGCATCCATAAAACCACTGGTGGAGGAGCCCAGTGGGCAAGGTGTGGCAGCCGCCACACCTTGGTTTTCCACCAATTTATATATATATGTATATAAGCATATACTTTTCTTGATGGAAATACTGTCTTTGTTTTAGACCACGCTAGATCGATTCACCCAAACAAAGCTAGATGAAGCACATAAGTTAGATTGAAAGCACAAAGCAGGTAGCTTGACTGATGTGTTGCCTAGCACATGCCTATCTCACTACGTAGACGACGTACGTGAACCAGCTCGCTTCCGCTGCACAATGATCGGATCGATTCTCTCCGCGGCTCGCTCCTGATGGAACTCGTGACTAGGCCATCCAAAAACAGAACGAATAAACAGGACGAATAGCTTGAAACAGAGCCCGGGTGAACTCTGCTCGATCCTGCTCGGTGGGCATCTCTCAGATTGCATAACTTCATCAGCCATGGGTCGTCCTGATTCGGAAGCGCCGGCGTCGAGCGTTGCCTACGGAGGCGGCGGAGGCGCGGCGGCGCCCGCGGCGGCGGGGGCAGCCTCGGCTTTCGAGACCAAAGTGGTGATCATGCTGGCCGCGCTCTTCTTCGCGCTGCTCCTCGTCATCGGACTCAACTTAATGGTGCGGGGCGCGCTCCGGCGCGTGTGGCGCGGGGCCGCGGCCGCTGCCGGCGAGGGCCGGGCGTCGGCGCGGGTGGCCTGCAGCGGCAGCGGCATCAAGGGGCGCGTCCTCAGGGGCCTCTCCGTGGAGGTGTACGGCTGCGGGGAGGACATCGACGACGTGTGCGCGATATGCCTGAGCGAGTTCGTGGACGGCGAGAAGGTGCGCGTGCTGCCGCTCTGCGCGCACGGCTTCCACGTCCGCTGCGTCGACGCCTGGCTGGTGTCCCACGGCTCCTGCCCCACGTGCCGGCAGCCGGTCATCGAAGGCGCGCCCGCGAAGGCGGCGGAGACGAACACGATCGTCACCGTGGTCGTCGTGTGAGTCCATCTCGCGGCGAAGCATGCCATTGCTGCCGGTACAGCACACCCCTGCATGCGCGGGCTCTTGTGGAAGTTTCCGACAACGATTGCTCCGATTGTAGGCGCAATGCCCAATTGCTCATGTAAATATTCGACAATTAGTAAAAAGTTTTGCTGAATTAGTTTGCTCGCATATCCTATGTTCCGCCACCGTCGGCGTGCCGGGTGCGTCGGCCGGTTGCCTGGTGCCAGGAGACGACACGTACAATAGCCACGCCCGTGGTGAATGTGCTAACGGCAAGCAACGTCATCATCACTGGGTGGCCGATTCAGGCATCCTCGCTCGGACTAGTGGGGTGGCCCCTGACAAGTGCTCGGTTAAATGCCACAATGCATATATTTTTATGTTTCATGGGTTTTTTCTCCATCTGATGATGATGATGAGAGGGTTGAAATGATAATAATGATGGTGGTTGTTGAAGAAACAGAGAGTACGGAGGAGCATGTTCCCAACTTCGAGGATTCCACGCCAGGACATCGAGTTTTGATTCGGCGTCTGATATGTCTTAAATGTATCTATAACTTTTTATTATTTCATGTCATGTTTATATTATTTTGACATAGTTTTGCCATCAATTTATATTATTATTTTGAACTAAACTATTAATTCATCGTCTAGTGTGAGTTACTGTTTTCTGTATGTTTTGGGGTTTTAAGGAAAATCAATTTCATCTGGCTCAAGAAAACCTGGAAAAAAATCAGTGAAAGTTTTACATCCATAAGTTTCTGGTGGCAACCGACATAGGCAGAGGGGCCACCCATAGGCCCCACGCGTCCCCTCCATGCAGCCATGGGCACGTGGTGGGCCATGTGGGCCCCTTGGTGCTCCGATTTACCACCTCTCAGTCTTTGTGCCTCTGTATACACCTGAAACTTCTGAGGATTTTTCAACCCTGATTTTTTTCGCCGCCGCACACCTCTGTTTCGTGACCATCCAATCTGGAGCCCTTTTCTAGAGTTCTACTGGAGCGGGAATTCTTCACGGTGGCCATCTCCATCAACTTGAAGGCCATCACGATCACCCGTGAGTAGTTTCCCATAGACTATGGGTCCATAGCAGCAACTAGATGGTATTCTCTCTCTTGCTTCTTAATACAAAGATCACATGAGCTACCCTAAATGATTGTGATCCATCTGATGTAGTATGTTGGTGTGTTTGTTGGGATATGATGAATTTTCACTTTATGACTAGATTTACCCATGGATCCTTTTGAGATCTATTTGGTTTCTTTGATGAATATAATTCTTATTCATATATGCTCTCTGATCTATTCTCTTCTTTTGGCCAAGTATGGGGTTTGATATTCAAGAGGGATAACAGGAAGTGAAAACGTCTTGTATTGTGTTGTTGTCACTAGGGATAAAAAGTTGGTGGCGTAGTTGTCTTTTGAACCAAGGGTGAAGACAATATACCATCTACTTCATGTCATCACGCTTATTACGTTATCGTGTTTTTAGCATGTTGGATAGCAGTCTTGGGTGGAGTATTAGCTATAGATGCAATTGGATAACTGTCTATAGATATTGGGACATGATGCTTAAATGTTCATTATGCCATGTCCACTCATACTTATAAATATTGCGATTTAATGGATGTTCAATTGTAATTTGTTTAATACACCATGCTTTCTTTTCGAGTGAAAGAACTAGTAAACCTATGGATCCCATTCCATATTCTTCCTATAAACTTTCAATCTCAACCAACGCTCTATTTATTTCTTGATTCTATATTCCCATCAACTTCCATCAAGTCCAAACATTTTTCTGGTTCCGTTGTTGTTTGTGATCCTTATAACTAGCATAGGTAGTGAGACTGACAACCTCGCCAGTAATGTTGGGGGCCAAGGCAGTTTTATATCTGGTGTGCAGGTGTTGATCGTTGGTTATGTTACTAAGCTCCTGTTGGTTCGATAAACCTTGAGGTCACCTGAGGGAACTTGTTACTTGCTACAAACCCTTGCACTAGGGGGGAGGGGGGAAACCTTCCTAGTTGAGAGGAAGTAAGCTTTCTTCTGGCTCTATTGCCGGGGAGCTTACACATCACAATCGTAGGTCCTACACTCCTTTACTTTAGTTCCATGTTTTATATATTGCTTAGTTTCTTTTCTTTGCCTGTTATTTTGCTTTTCTGCTTTCTAAAAAATTTAAAAACACAAAAACATTTAAATTCCAGCAAGGTTACACTTTGTTTTAAGCTTGAAAATATGTCCACTACAGCTTAAAATACTAATCTTTGTGATTTCACAAGTGGTAATAACAACGATTTCATTAATACACCAATTGCTCCACCAAACACTAGTGGTATATTTTATGAAATCAAACATGCTTTGTTGAATTTGGTAATGAAAGAACAATTATCTGGTTCTTATAGTGAAGTTGTTGCTTCTCATCTAAGAATTTTGTTGATCTATGTGATGTGCAAAAATTAAAGTAGATGATGATGTGGTTAAGTTAAAAGTTTTCCTGTTTTCATCACAAGCAAAAGCTAAAGAATGGTTTCTATCTTTGCCTAGAAATAATATTGATTCTTGTACTAAATGTAAGGATGCTTTCATTGGTAAATATTATCCTCGTGCTAAAATAGTAAAATTAAGGAATCTTATCATCAACTGTAAACAACTTGAGCATGACCATGTTGCCCAAGTTTGGGAAAGTGTCTATGAGGATTTGTCCTCCAATAGATGTATCTTACAATTTTCTATTTACTTGCACCTAAGATAATTAATAGTGCCCTCGAGATTCGGTATCAAGATATTTGGAAATACACTTTCGATTTCACAACCAAGATAGTTATGGTTACTAAAATAGATATCTAAACATCCATATACCAATAATCCAGTTTAGGCTTATGCCATAGAGTTTTTTGCAAATATAAAATAAGAACATTGAAATAGATGTGAACCCATACTTATGCCTAAGGTTCGTCTAATTAGATTGTAAAAACTAACCATGGAAGCATGTGATTTTGTTTTATTTATTCATTTCCTCCAATCTTTAAAAATAGGTCTTTCAAGGGGATTTCATGAAGCGAAAAGTAGAGACATGGTGGAATTATCACAATGTTGTACATTAGAATTGTATAATATATGATACATTAGATTTGTACGATATATGATAGATTATATAACCGACATGGTTTTGTCATTAACTTTGATAAATGTAGCATCAAAACAAAATCACTAAAAATTGTATGATGCGACAATGAACATGTAATATAAGTAAGTGTTGAGAGAGGATTTGGAGTCATGTGGTGATTGTGTTTTTTGTGACATCTGGTCGTTGAATATTCACACAATGCATGTTGATTGTGGGTACGTATTTGATTAGTGGAGTACAATTATGGTCAATGCAGGTGGGCCAGAGAGAATGGGGGATTCAGACAAGATTAGTTGTAGCATTCATTTCTTCTAGTAAGTTTCATCCCCGATTAGCGGGTCTGTAACACTCGTTCTTTCCTCGGTCATTCAATTTCTTTCTTAGGTTGGTATATTGGTTCAATTTGTGTCGATTTTACGTTCCATTTTGAGTGTGTGCAATGAGTACTAGCTTGTGTGCCACAAATTGGGTCGATTTGGAGCATGCCTCATTGCTCGTATCGATATGGTTCCAAGAGCATCGATTTGATGTTCTTTTGTTGAATGATGTTTGGACGATCACGTTCCTATGCTGATTAGGTGTATCTAACTTTCTCCTCCGTTCTCTTTTGAAATCACAACATTAAGGACCTACTCGTAGATTGTTTGGTAATCCGTTGTGGTCTCAAAATGGTTTCGTGGCAAGCCACGAAAAAATATGCTCCCAATTGTGTGCATAGATCAGATACGGCTCGACGCGGGATACATACATTCAAGCTAGATCAAATGCCATGATAGTTTTTTTCTAGTACATAGAATAATTTTGGTTTAAACTTCTAGGAAGTTTGACTACTCTAGACTTTACATGTACAATCAATCGATGAAAAGGCTATGTCTTTTTTACCCTTTTCAAAAGAAACAAAAATAGATTATTCCATACATGTGATACAACCATGAATGGGAATTCCGTAGAATTACTTAGTACATGTGTTAAAGCCCATAATGTTAAACACATCACCAACTTATATTTGAAATATTAATAACCATTAACCATCCATGGACATATCAGCAGAAACATATTCTCTGCTCCATTCGTTTCAGGTAGCAAATGCATGGCATTAGTCATTGGGAATATTAGAAGTACAATATTTTGTTAGGTGTATCTTTATGGGAAAGATAAGTCAAATAAGTCTATGTGAATTTATAAAAAGTAAAATAATTATGTAAGGTATGCTACAATAAGATATTTATCTCGGACACAGCGATTTGGCTCCCGGGTCCAGATGCTCCTATGGATCAACAATTAAAAAAATACCAAAAAAAGTTCCCATGCAAGATGCTCGAATGTGTGATGCCCGTGTCATTTGGTGGTGTTTAATCAGGCATGTGAGAAAGTTTCAAAAACACACTGTTCGGAGTTTATTTTGTTTTTGTTTTCAAAAGCTCCTCGAATATTATTGCTGTTCACCCGGAGTATATGAGCCCGTACATAGAGATGAATTATTGATTTACCGCTTCTTTTCCTCGGGCCTATCAACGCAGGTGTAGAGGCCACTACCACCCAGACTGGGAGGCTTTGCACTGTACATACATAGATTTACCATGCCTTTGTCTTCAAGATAAAGAAAAACATATTTATGAGGGAGGATTTTCAAAGTTCAATGAAATAACAACAAGGTATAGCTGACTATACATGACACTATCAAATAAGAATAATATCTCACTGATGTGATGCATGTGCAGTGCACAATCTGCTACATACATATAGGTAGAAATATCCAAAACCTCCGTTCAGTGATGACACCAAAAGCTAAAAATGCATAACATACATTTTGGCCAATGAGAGTGATAGACTAGGAGGGCGATGCTTGCTTGGTGCACTCTTTATTGGAACGAATAGTCAAACAACTCTCTTATGAACCATTGAAAAAAAACTAGTATTTGTTCAAAGGGAGATATTTGCTAGTGCAGCTTTAGGACAAAGTTTGAACAGCTCTTTTACTAAAGGGCTTGAAAAACAACTATGTCAAAATGTTAAAGGGTAGATATTTTGCAGGGTAATATTAACTCTATTCTGAATCTTATAAAAAATAGCATTATGTTGAGATCCAGATATTTGCAAAAGAAGATGTTTGGTGGTGCATATATTTATGATAACAAAGATATTTGCGAGTACCCAAGTAACTCTGTTCTAAATCGCCATTCAAAAGTACGCCGATACCAGCATACTATTTACTTTGGTGCACTTTTGTGTCTAAGGTCCAACTGGTTGGCACAATTTTATGGGGCGGATAAACTAAACAACACACTCTGTCCTGGATCATTTAGAAAACTCGCTAGTATCCTCCCAATCTCTCGACAAATTAGCCTATGATCAACCTGTGGTTGGATAGCTAGGAGGACAGTGATATCCCCAGCCACCAGGGTTCAAGTTCTAGACTTGACATTGGTCCTCGCATTTTTTTGAATTTATTTCAAGCTTCCAGCGATGTCCGTTCAGTGATAGGAGACGTTCCCGACGACTGCGAGACGTTTATGATGACTTTGTAAAATCTCAAGATGCAATGCCGGCTCAGTCTCTTGGAAATGCTCATAGATGTATATGTGTGCGTTCATATGGATAGGTATTTGCTCGTTTACATGAGCGACTTCGATTGCACCGCATTCAAAGAAAAAACCTTGGCTACAAGACCACGAAAGTGCAAATAAACAAAACAGAGGACGACTGCTACTAACTATCAATCACTGTGTGACTTAGTACTGTCTACTAGACTACTTGTCATCTTAAGCACTCAAGTATTATAATAAACTCAGCACGGGCAATGGGGAGAGGCCCATCATACCAAGAAACACATAAAAAGCAATCCACATTAGCGCCAACCATAATTACGTGGCAGATCTTTTCGTAGCCACGAAAACAAAGCTCGCACTTTTGTTCTTTCTCCCTTCAGATACGGTGGGGGCGTGCAGCACGTAAACTCACCCTTTTCTGTTGCAGTAGTAGAGAACATCACACTTTTGCTCCATTGTTACAACACGGTAGGGTCACACGCCACGTACGAGTACCACCCATGCCACTAGCACTCACAACTGTGATCCATGAGCTTTCACTAGGACAAGGGGTTTTCTGGACATTGGTGCAGCGATCCGACGTCCCATACATATTACTATAATGTTATTGAAAATAATGCTAACCATCAATATTGGTAATGAAAAATCTGATGCCATTCCAAGCTCGTGATAGTTTATTCTCAATCGCACCACAAACCTAGCATCGCAGATTATTTTTTTATTAAAATAACACTCTTGTACAAATACTAGTGAAATATTGTGAGTTTTTAAATGAACAATTAATTTACATAATTCCAAGTTAAGATCTAACCAAGAATATTACGTTATGAGAAGGTTCCCACAAAACTCATGCCAACCTACATCAGATGAACGTTACTCAACCGCTTAAGTAGCTCGTTCCAAGCTACCAATTTCAGTTCAATTAGACATTGCTAATGAATATGCGATTATAGTTTCGCCCTTTTTGTAATGGGCAGTAGGGTCGCGTACAATGTAATACACATACACGCACCCACTAGACATGAGCTTTCCACCAGATATGATTTCCTGGACTTACCCAGTGCCTCTGCAATCAGATTATTTTGCTGAGTGCACTCTCCCGCGCGTGTCGCTATCTATCCATGCAATGCAACAACTCAGCTTCCTGGCGGCAACAGGTGCAACTAAGGTCTAATTGTTCGGCACAACTTTATGGGCTGGATAACCTAGACAATTCTCCTTGTTCTGGATCGTCTATAAAACACGTTAGCATCCTCCGAATCTCTATGTTGAAGCGGCCCCTGGAATTGATGTGGCTAATCACGTCAATCGATGATAACTTAATGTGCACTTACATCCAAAACCTCGGGTACGAGATATACCAAGAAAGTGCACATAAACAAAACAGACCCGAAATTGAATATGGACAACTGGATGCTTTAGTGCTTGCACGGTCATCTTAAGCATTCAAGTACGATTATAAACTCCCCATAGGGATTACAAGATACATAGAAATGCCTAAAGATAAATCCAGATTAGCATCAGTCACGATGCCATGTAGGATGTCGTGGCAAATCCTTTCGTAGCCACGAAAACAAAGTTACACGCTTTTGCTCTCTTGTTTTGGATATGGTGAGGCCACACACCATGTACATCCACACTCTACCGTTGTAGTAGCAGGTAAGACTAAACTTTCGCTCTATTGTTTAGGACGGGGTAGGGATATGCACAAGTAACGTGCACACTCATGCAACTAGTACTCGGGGAAGGGACTTTTTCACTATGATACGGAAATTCACAGGGCCACACACATGCCGGGGCACACACTTGCCAATTCCTGCCCGGCTCTTTGATTACCTCACGATACGTGAAGTAGTTAGATCCCGCACGAGGCCACAGTAAGTTCAATCATTGAAACTTACGATTTTTCAACTGAAACTTGCAATTTTCTCTCTCACTCTTACCAAGTTTCATAGATAAAATTTTAAGACATTTTTTTTGTCGGTCCTAGGCACAAAATATTGTGATTTTACCAGTCGCTCCACTAAGTTTTAGGGGTTGAAACCTAACATTTCTTTTGAAAACTCATCAAAACATATTTAAAATGGATGTTATACACAAATATGATATTATTGAAAATAATTCTACGTGTCAATATGGGAATGAAAATCCTGATGTAACTGGCTTTGGATTAGTCATACAACAACATATCCTCAGTCGAACAGAAAACTTAATATCATCGTGGACCATAATCTACCAATACAGCAGCATGATACAGACCAAAAATCATTCTCAATTTTTTTATGCGAACCAAAAACATTGGGCTATCACCCTGAAGCAAACCTTCGAGCCAACACTATCAACAAGTTAAAGACATACAAATGCTGATGTTTTCTATACCAAATATGTCAACTTCGTCAACCAGACTTGGCATGCTGAGCCAAAGCACCTTTTAGCCGACTCATGATGTGGAGAAGTCCTACGCCACTGGTGCCAAAGGAGAATTTGCCAAAAGGGTGTTTCGTACTCTACTATGTCCCTTCTAGTTGCTTCGTCGCCACCGCCTCATCGTTTCTTGCCATATGGACATATTCGGCCTAGTCCAAGGTCCTACCACGCTATAGCGCCATGACATCAGGATGATGAAATCTATTGGCTATAGGTCCCGCTTGATGCAATGGAGGACCACCATCCATGCATATGTGTGCCATCACTGGAAATTGAGGGAGCCACTAGGGCACCATTCATGTGTGCCATCACTAGAAATGGTCGTGGAGAAAGCCATGCTACAATGCCACGCCAACAAGAAGTTGCAATCTATTGGCTATAGGTCCCACTCGATGCACATGCAAGGCCATTATTCATGCATATGCACACCATCATTGGAAATGGTCATGGAGAAATCCATGTTGCCATACTCAACAGTGAGGGGTGGGGCAGATGGGAGAGGAAAAACCATCGCCATAAAATGCCGGCTAGGGCTCAACGCGGATCTCAAACAATGCACTTGTCTGCCAAATCTAGCTCGGCCGCTCATTCCACATAATGTTTGTGCTTCTGTGCAAGTGGGGCACCCCAGGAAGCCGCCTTCGCAGAGTCTAGTGAAGACTGTGACATTAGGATGCAATGGCTGAACTAGAGCTTGGTGATGCGGGCATCGCCCATGTCTCCCCCTCCTAGCTAGGGCTTGGTTGCAGGTGTTTTTATAAGTTTATTCCTTAGTAAAATTTCCTGATTCAAAGGGTTGATTCTTTTGTCCTATAAAAATTGAGCCCTTGCACATATTAGGGGATATATCACTAGTGCAGTAAAAGCCTAATAGCGGCATTCCTGAAACGTCGTACCAGCACGGAGGGGAGATGCAGCTGGTATGACGCTGCTGATCAGGGTTCACTAGCGGCATCGAGCACAGACGCCGCTAACTGGGAGCATATTACCAGTGTCAGCAGCCAACGTCACTGCTCATGTGGTTACTGCTGGCATTGGTGTTCAACGCCACAGGTATAGAAAATTTTAGTGGCGTCCCATCTATTCGAGCGCCGGAAGCTTATGATGATTTAGTGACATTTAACTTCTATCCGACGCCGATGATGAGTGTTGCCGGTTTAAAAAAACGCTTCCCCAGCCTACACAGATCAGTTGTACAAATATCATATGTGCTTTATGTACAGTACCATATAGCACTGTTACATACACTTAATTACGTACATTAACAACACTTAACATGACTGTAAGATACCATATATCACAATTAATTACGTACACTTAAATAATATGTTCAATGAAGTACTAATACGATAAAGCTAGCGTGCATGCATGCATACGATGGCAGAACACGTGAAACTGTGGTGATTCTAGGAAGTTATACCACACCAAGAAGTTATACCACACCAAGTTATATCACGAGCGTCTTCCCAGCTTTCATCCTCCATTCTGTTACAAGCTCTCTCCAATGAGGGCCACCAAGGCCGCGTTCGGATTCCCTTCGCTCCGCGCCGGAGCGGAGCGGCAATCCAGTTATAATCCACGGAGTTGGTTAAAGGCCGCTCTGCGCGCTCCGCTCCGCGGAGAACGGCCGAACAGGCGTTAAGAAAGGTTCAGTCCACCTCATTGGTCACAAAAAGGTACAAGGGTGTGTGCCTATTTTGTACATGGCCATTTGTACCTCTAATGTTATCTCCTCATCGATGCACACGTTCACCTTCTAAAGCATGTCATTCCTTGTCCAACAAGGGATGTACCAAGCATAATTAAAAGAAACAACAGGTTATTTAATTTTTGGCGCAACTGTGTATACTCATTAACCAGATAACATGTTGAATTGAGATCAAAGAATGTACCGTCATCGATAGGATCTCCGAAAGATCTATGAAGGTTTCTCTAGAGTAGATAACCAACTTATCACACACACCTAACCTATTTTCGCCACACTTGGGGCATGCGCCTCTGTTTGCTACATGCATTCGTGTTGACAAAATAAAAAAATGAACAAAATAAAGTGATCAGCTATACTGTCAAATAGAACAATGAAATTATTTGTATATGTGTAACATAACTTCCTATGTTTATTCTAAGTATTTCAACTGTTTTGCTCTAAAATTAGTATTACAAACTCTATAGAGACTATATAAAATTGTTGCCCATATACAAAATATCAAAATTTAGTAAATCTAGACTTAGAATCCCGGCTTTGAGTAAATATCTGACTAGTGCGCATTGCATCAAATAGTTCCCATGCATATTACACAGGGGAGGGGGCATACCGGGAGCGAGCGGTCGATGGCGAGCGAGGTGACAGAGGGTGGTGTAGAGCTGTCAGGGCCGGAGAAAGAGGCCGACTTTGGCGGTGGCTGCGTCAAGGAGGGGTGGTGGACGAGGCCATGGAGAAAGGTCATTGGTGGATGGGTTGAACCAACGGGCATCGGTTGTGGTGCTCGCCCTGCTTTGGGCGTCCGATGTGAGGTCAGCATTGGTTGATGGGGGAGGAGCGGTCGTCCAATGGTAGTCAGGGCACGACTACGCTGATCTGGTGGGGAGAGGTGCGGACAACACTAAGGCGCTAAGTGATCAACATGCGCGACAACGCCGTCGATCGATGGGGAACAGGGTGGGAGATTTGGAGAAGAAACCCTTAGTGTTGGATCAAATTTAATCTCCTACTTAAATTTGGGTTGGAGCGGAGCGGGGGATTTAGGGGCAGGGAACCCTTGGGGCTAAAGAACGCCTCCCAAAATTTCACATAATATGGGCATGGTGGCTCACAACATTTCATATATAACTTGAACATAGAAAATACATACAAAACTTGAAACATAGAAAATTATACCTACTAATAAAGCAAGGTGCATTTCTTCGGAAAAAAAATTATCCTTTCACCGCCAAAATGATTTTTTTTTCTATCCGAGGTGATACTAAATTTTTGTGTGTCCATCTGCTAGAGAAAAAACGTTTTCGTCTAGAATTTCGTTTGTGGGCTGCGCACGCTATGGCCCATCAAAGCCAGCCCACTTAATTTCCAGTCCATGCAGCTGAAAAAACCCTAATTACAGTGCATTGCGGTAAATAGTCAGAGTTTCGCATAGGGCGTCCAAGACCAGGCAAAAATGTTTCCATTTTATTCTATTTCAATATTTCTTTTCTTTCTTCCTGTCTATTTTTTCTTTCTTCTTTCTTTTTATTTATTTTTATTTTCTAGTTTATTTTTATTTCTTTCCTTTTTCACAACTTCAAAAATTTCAAAAAAGTTAAAACTTGTAATTTTTTTAATTTTTTTAAAATATATTCAGAATTCCAAATAACTGTTCCTGTTTCAAAAAAATCCTAGAACTTTAAATTTTTGTCATCATTCAAAAATTTGTTTAAAATTTGAAAAATGTTCCCATGTTTTGAAAAAACATTTGGGTTTTCCAAAATTGTTCAAGATTTTGAAAATAAAATTGCATTTAAAAATGTTCCATATTCTAAAAGTATTCATGCTTAAGTGAAATATTCACAAATTTAAATAATTTTCGTGTCTAAAAACACACATTTTCTAAAATTTCTCTGGATGTTCAAAACATGTTCTCATTTTTTGAAATTATTCACACACTGAAAAAACATTCATGTTTTTAAATATATTCATGCTTTCAAAAAACGTTTGTGAATTTCAAAAAATCTTTCCGTTTCATTTTTTGTCTTTTTTCGAAGGCTTCTATCATTTATGTCACTAGTTGTGTCCCACTACCCAGTTTTGCCACTAGGAACTTCAACTACTAAAACATGTCGTCGCTTTGTTAGGCGTATGCTCAAAGATGCCACTGGACATCATTATTGTGAGCTCAAATCTCGTTTGCTATTTTATAATGACATAAATATCTTTGGACCAACATGTCAGCTCTCCTTCTATCTCACTACAATAAAGTGTGGGTCCCACTTGATCCCAACAACGTTCTTATTTTTCTATAAAATTATTCCCTTGCTTACTCTTGACAATTGGGGCCACACTTATCATTGTGAGATAAAGAGAATTGACATGTGGGTCTAGGGGTATTTTTATTATATAACATGGTCAACGGGTTTGACCTGACAATAACGATGTCTAATGACATTTTGAGCAAACATCTAATGGAAGATGGCATTTTAGATATCTAATGGCATATTTGAGCATGCATCTCATGAAACGGTGGCATTTTTTAGCAGTTGTAACTTCTAATGACAAAAACGAATAGTGGAACACAATTAGTGGCATAAATGATAAAAACCTTTTTTTTTCAAAAATGAACAAAATTTCCAAAAATTTGTTCATGTTTTTAAAAATTGCTCGTGTCGGTGCACTAAGAGCGGGGTCCTTAGTACCCCGGACTTATGCACGGACAGTGGCAGCACTCCCGGCAAGGGGTCTCAACGGAGGCTAACCCAAGATTGAGGAGCGCATCAAGAAGACCAAGAAGTAGCATAAGACAAGCATCAAGACAGAACACTGGAAGCAGCCTTTGCCGGCAAGAGCGAGCCGACAAGGCAGAAGCCCAGCAAGTCCTGTGGCCAGCAAACCCCCGCCAACTACCAGCGGTCCACCTCACCAGCCAGTTGGTCGCTAATCGGTGAGGTATCAAGCCCGCAGGCAGCAAGGTGGCGTTTGCCGGCACATGTCGGCACATTGGAGAGAAGATTACCTTTATCGACACCCGTTCAAATGGCGTGTCAAGATAATAGGAGTTAGCTGGGCAAGCGATGCTGCATCCTTGCCGGGGCTTCTCCTCCTCATGGGACCTAGTGATACAATAAATGCTTCTTTTCCTAACTAGCAGAGTTAGGTATGATAGCACTGTATGTTATCTAATCATTATGTAATGACTTTTTTGCCACCGTGGTAACCTCTTGAGCTATAAAGGAGGGCCAGGGCAACCTTTACAAGGGTTCGAACCCGTTCAAACCTCACACACTGCTGCTCATGTAGCTGCCTTCTCCTAGCACCTTGCCGGGGGAGAGCGCTCTGTGTACTTGTGCTCCACATATCATCAATACACCAAAAGCAAGAGCAGGGTATTACACCTTCAAGGTGGCCCGAACCTGGGTAAAAACCTTGCGCCATCTGTTGTACCTGCTCTTTGCGTTTTGTGCAATTCCCTCACCGAACCACAAAGGGGCCAAACCACCCCATAGATATTCGACCCACACCGACAGCTCGGGATTTCAAAAATTGTTCACATTTACAAGAATATTCTGCTATTCATAATTATTACTTTATTTTTGAAAAGTTCAAACAAAATTTAAAAAAATCTAATCTAACATTGTAGATGTTCTTAAACATCCATGCCGACCATTGGTTAGTAGGACCCGTTTGTTTGAATGGCTAAAAACATGTGGTCGAGTTTTTGAGGTCGTGAGTTCGATCCTTCAACTTGTCATTTTTTTTGGGTTTTTTGCTCATGTCTTACAAACACAAGTCGTTTTAGTGCCTCCCAGTGGGTTGGCCTATGTGCAAACTATTGTGCGTCCCACACGCTATTTGGCGATAAAAAAGAATATGCTGGTTGACTATAATTGAAAGAAATTTCGAGCACATGCCGATAAAAGAGAATATGATGTTTTAGCTCTAATTAAAAAATGGACGCATGAGCGCTAAAATAATCAAAGAGAATAACTCTAATAAAGAAGGGATTGCATGGTTATGCGCCAATTATGAGAATGGAACGGAATTTATCTGTTGCAATTAGTAATCCATCCGGTTACGCCGTCGTAGCAGAGAGTGGTCGAAGCAACCGTGCCCAAAGGTCATCGTGCAACCATCAAATGAGGATGGATCCACAACCCCAACACGGAGACGGATCTGGAGGAAAATGTTGGAAATATGCCCTAGAGGCAATAATAAATTAGTTATTATTATATTTCCTTGTTCATGATAATCGTTTATTATCCATGCTAGAATTGTATTGATAGGAAAGTCAGATACATGTGTGGATACATAGACAACACCATGTCCCTAGTAAGCCTCTAGTTGACTAGCTCATTGATCAATAGATGGTTACGGTTTCCTGACCATGGACATTGGATGTCATTGATAACGGGATCACATCATTAGAAGAATGATGTGATGGACAAGACCCAATCCTAAGCATAGCACAAGATCGTGTAGTTCGCATGCTAAAGCTTTTCTAATGTCAAGTATCATTTTCTTAGACCATGAGATTGTGCAACTCCCGGATACCGTAGGAATACTTTGGGTGTGCCAAACGTCACAACGTAACTAGGTGGCTATAAAGGTGCACTACGGGTATCTCCGAAAGTGTCTGTTGGGTTGGCACGAATCGATACTGGGATTTGTCACTCCGTGTGACGGAGAGGTATCGCTGGGCCCACTCGGTAGGACATCATCATAATGTGCACAATGTGATCAAGGAGTTGATCACGGGATGATGTGTTACAGAACGAGTAAAGAGACTTGCCGGTAACGAGATTGAA
This sequence comes from Triticum dicoccoides, assembly GCF_002162155.2. Taxonomy (NCBI): domain Eukaryota; kingdom Viridiplantae; phylum Streptophyta; class Magnoliopsida; order Poales; family Poaceae; genus Triticum; species Triticum dicoccoides. The sequence goes on from NC_041388.1 coordinate 525,614,898, forward strand.
CAATGTATCAGGATACCGACGATCGAATCTCGGGCAAGTATCGTACCCCTAGACAAAGGAAATTGTATACGGGATTGATTAAGTCCTTGACATCGTGGTTCATCCGATGAGATCATCGTGGAACATGTGGGAGCCAACATGGATATCCAGATCCCGCTGTTGGTTATTGACCGGAGAGGTGTCTCGGTCATGTCTGCATGTTTCCCGAACCCGTAGGGTCTACACACTTAAGGTTCGATGATGCTAGGGTTATAGGGAATAGATATACGTGGTTACCGAATGTTGTTCGGAGTCCCGGATGAGATCCCGGACGTCACGAGGAGTTCCGGAATGGTCCGGAGGTAAAGATTATATATGGGAAGTCCTGTTTTGGTCGCCGGAAAGGTTTCGGGGTTTATCGGTAACGTACCGAGACCACCGAGAGGGTCCCGGGGGTCCACCAAGTGGGGCCACAAGCCCCAGAGGGCTGCATGGGCCATGTGTTGGAAGGGACCAGCCCCAGGTGGGCTGGTGCGCCCCCCACAAGGGCCCAAGGCACCTAAGGGGAGGAGGGGGGCAAACCCTAAGGGCAGATGGGCCTTAGGGCCCATGCCTGGTGCGCCTCCCTCTCCCCCTCCACCTGGCCACCACCCCTAGGGAGGGAACCCTAGGTGGGGGCGCAGCCCCTCCCCGCCCCCTATATATACTTGAGGTTTGGGCTGCCCAAGACACACGAGTTCCTCTCCTTCTTGGCGCAGCCCTACCCCTCTCCCTCCTCGTCTCTTGCGATGCTTGGCGAAGCCCTGCTGGAGTACCACGCTCCTCCACCACCACCACGCCGTTGTGCTGCTGCTGGATGGAGTCTTCCCCAACCTCTCCTTCTCCCCTTGCTGGATCAAGGCGTAGGGGACGTCACCGGGCTGTACGTGTGTTGAACACGGAGGTGCCGTCCGTTCAGCACTAGGATCATCGGTGATCTGGATCACGACGAGTACGACTCCATCAACCCCGTTATCTTGAACGCTTACGCGTAGCGATCTACAAGGGTATGTAGATGCACACTCCTTCCCCCGTTGCTGGTTTCTCCATAGATAGATCTTGGTGACACATAGGAAAATTTTGAATTTCTGCTACGTTCCCCAACAGTGGCATCATGAGCTAGGTCTATGCGTAGTTTCTATGCACGAGTAGAACACAAAGTAGTTGTGGGCGTTGATTTTGTTCAATATGCTTACCGTTACTAGTCCAATCTTGATTCGGCGGCATTGTGGGATGAAGTGGCCTGGACCGACCTTACACGTACTCTTACGTGAGACTGGTTCCACCGACTGACATGCACTAGTTGCATAAGGTGGCTAGCGGGTGTCTGTCTCTCCCACTTTAGTCGGATCGGATTCGATGAAAAGGGTCCTTATGAAGGGTAAATAGCAATTGGCATATCACGTTGTGGTTTTTGCGTAGGTAAGAAACATTCTTGCTAGAAACCCATAGCAGCCACGTAAAACATGCAAACAACAATTAGAGGACGTCTAACTTGTTTTTGCAGGGTATGCCATGTGATGTGATATGGCCAAAAGGATGTGATGAATGATATATGTGATGTATGAGATTGATCATGTTCTTGTAATAGGAATCATGACTTGCATGTCAATGAGTATGACAACCGGCAGGAGCCATAGGAGTTGTCATTATTTATTGTATGACCTGCGTGTCATTGAACAACGCCATGTAATTACTTTACTTTATTGCTAACCGGTAGCCATAGTAGTAGAAGTAATAGTTGGCGAGCAACTTCGTGGAGACACGATGATGGAGATCATGGTGTCATGCTAGTGACAAGATGATCATGGAGCCCCAAGATGGAGATCAAAGGAGCTATATGATATTGGCCATATCATGTCACTATTATTTGATTGCATGTGATGTTTATCATGTTTATGCATCTTGTTTACTTAGAATGACGGCAGTAAATAAGATGATCCCTCATAATAATTTCAAGAAAGTGTTTTCCCTAACTGTGCACCGTTGCGACAGTTCGTTGTTTCGAAGCACCACGTGATGATCGGGTGTGATAGATTCTAACATTCGCATACAACGGGTGTAAGACAGATTTACACACGCGAAACACTTAGGATGACTTGACGAGCCTAGCATGTACAGACATGGCCTCGGAACACAAGAGACCGAAAGGTCGAGCATGAGTTGTATGGTAGATACGATCAACATGAAGATGTTCACCGATGTTGACTAGTCCGTCCCACGTGCTGATCGAACACGGCCTAGTTGACTCGGATCATGTAATCACTTAGATGACTAGAGGGATGTCTATCTGAGTGGGAGTTCATAAGATGAACTTAATTATCCTGAGCATAGTCAAAAGGTCTTCGCAAATTATGTTGTAGCTCGCGCTTTAGTTCTACTGTTTAGATATGTTCCTAGAGAAATTTTAGTTGAAAGTTGATAGTAGCAATTATGCGGACTAGGTCCGTAAACTAAGGATTGTCCTCATTGCTTCATAGAAGGCTTATGTCCTTAATGCACCGCTCAGTGTGCTGAACCTCGAACGTTGTCTGTGGATGTTGCGAACATCTGACATACACATTTTGATAACTACATGATAGTTCAGTTAAACGGTTTAGAGTTGAGGCACCGAAGACGTTTTGAAACATCACGAAACATATGAGATGTTTCGAGGGCTAAAATTGGGATTTCAGGCTCGTGCCCACGTCAAGAGGTATAAGACCTCCGACGATTTTCTTAGCCTGCAAACTAAGGGAGGAAAGCTTAATTGTTGAGCTTGTGCTCAGATTGTCTGAGTACAACAATCATTTGAATCGAGTGGGAGTTGATCTTCCAGATGAGATAGTGATATTTCTCCGAAGTCATTACCACCAAGCTGCTAGAGCTTCGTGATGAACTATAATATATCAGGGACATATATGATTATCCTTGAGATATTCGCGATGTTTGACACCACAAAAGTAGAAATCAAGAAGGAGCATCAATTGTTGATGGTTGGTGAAACCACTAGTTTCAAGAAGGGCAAGGGCAAGAAGGGATACTTCATGAAACGACAAATCAGCTGCTGCTCTAGTGAAGAAACCCAAGGTTGAACCCAAACCCGAGACTAAGTGCTTCTGTAATAAGGGGAACAGCCATTGGAGCAGAATTACCCTAAATACTTGGTAGATGAGAAGGCTGGCAAGGTCGATAGGAGTATATTGGATATACATTGTGTTAATGTGTACTTTACTAGTACTCCTAGTAGCACCATGGTATTAGATACCGGTTCGGTTGCTAAATGTTAGTAAACTCGAAATAAAAGGCTGCGGAGTAAACGGAGACTAGCTAAAGGTGAGCTGGCAATATGTGTTGGAAGTTTTTCCAAGCTTGATGTGATCAAACATCGCACGCTCCCTCTACCATCGAGATTGGTTTTTGCGTTGAGCATAGACATGATTGGATTATGTCTATCGCAATACGGTTATTCATTTAAGGAGAATAATGGTTACTCTGTTTATTTGAATAATACCTTCAATGGTCTTGCACCTAAAATGAATGGTTTATTGAATCTCGATCGTAGTGATACACATGTTCATGCCAAAAGATATAAGATAGTAATGATAGTACCACCTACTTGTGGCACTGCCACGTAAGTCATATCGGTATAAAATGCATGAAGAAGATCCATGTTGATGGATCTTTGGGCTCACTCGGTTTTTGAAAAGTTTGAGACATGCGAACCATGTCTATTGGTGTATATGCATGAAGAAACTCCATGCAAATGGACCGTTTGGACTCACTTGATTTTGAATCACTTGAGACATGCAAATCATACACATGGGCAAGATGACTGAAAGCCTCGTTCTCAGTAAAATGGAACTAGAAAGCAACTTGTTGGAAGTAATACATTTTGATGTGTGCAGTCCAATGAGTGCTGAGGCGTGTAGTGGATATCGTTATGTTCTTACTTCACAGATGATTTGAGTAGATGTTGAGTATATTTACTTGATGAATCACGAGTCTGAATTATTGAAAGGTTCAAGTAATTTCAGGGTGAAGTTGAAAGATTGTCGTGACAAGAATATCTATGATATGATCATAGAGATGAATATCTGAATTACGAGTTTGGCACAGAATTAAGACATTGTGGAAATTGTTTCACAACTAATACAGCCTGAAACACCATAGTGTGATGGTGTGTCCGAACATCATAACTGCACCCTATTGGATATACCATGATGTCTCTTATCAAATTACCACGATAGTCTATGGGTTAGGCATTAGAGACAACCACATTCACTTTAAATAGGGCACCACGTCATTCCGATGAGATGACACCGTATGAACTATGGTTTAGAGAAACCTAAGCTGTCATTTCTTAAAAGTTTGGGGCTGTGACGCTTATGTGAAAATAAAAATAAAAATTAGGCTGATAAGCTCGAACCCAAAGAGGATAAATGCATCTTCATAGGACACCCAAAATAGTTGGGTATACCTCCTGTCTCAGATCCGAAAGCAATAAGGGATTGTTTCTAGAATCGGGTCCTTTGTCGAGGAAAAGTTTCTCTTGAAAGAATTGAGTGGGAGGATGGTGGAGACTTGATGAGGTTATTGAACCGTCTCTTCAACTAGTGTGTGGCAGGGCACAGGGAGTTGTTCCTGTGGCACCTACACCAATTGAAGTAGAAGCTTCTGATAGTGTTCATGAAACTTCAGATCAAGTCACTACAAAACCTCGTGGGATGACAAGGATGCGTAGTACTTCAGAGTGGTACGTAATCTTGTCTTGGAAGTCATGTTGCTAGACAACAATGAACCTACGAGCTATGGAGAAGCGATGGTGGGCCTGAATTCCGACAAATGGTTAGAAGCCATGAAATCCGAGATAAGATCCATGTATCAGAACAAAGCATGGACTTTGGTGGACTTGCCCAATGATCGGCAAGCCATTGAGATAAATGGATCTTTAAGAAGAAGACGGACGTAGACGGTAATGTCACCGTCTATGAAGCTCGACTTGTGGCGAAGAGTTTTTCACAAGTTCAAGGAGTTGACTACAATGAGATCTTCTCATCCGTAGCAATGCTTAAGTCCGTCGGAATCATGTTAGCATTAGCTGCATTTATGTAATCTGGCAGATGGATGTCAAAACGAGTTTCCTTACCAGTTTTCGTAAGGAAAGGTTGTATGCGATACAATCAGAAAGGTTTTGTCGATCCTAAGGATGCTAAAAGATATGCTAACTCCAGCGATCCTTCTAAGGACTGGAGTAAGCATCTCGGAGTTGGAATGTACGCTTTGATGAGATGATCAAAGATTTTGGGTTTATACAAAGTTTATGAGAAACTTGTATTTCCAAAGAAGTGAGTGGGAGCACTATAGAATTTCTGATGAGTATATGTCGTTGACATATTGTGGATCAGAAATGATGTAGAATTTCTGGAAAGCATATAGGGTTATTTGAAAAGTGTTTTTCAATAGAAAACCTGGATTAGGCTACTTGAACATTGAGCATCAAGATCTATGAGGATAGATCAAAAACGCTAAATGGTACTTTCAAATGAGCACGTACCTTGACATGATCTTGAAGGTGTTCAAGATGGATCAGTCAAAGAAGGAGTTCTTACCTGAGTTGTAAGGTATGAAGTTAAGACTTAAAGCTCAACCACGGCAGAAGAAAGAGAAAGGACGAATGTCGTCCCCTATGCTTTTGTCATAGGCTCTATACGGTATGCCATGCTGAGTACCGCACCTGATGTGTGCCTTGCCACATGTCTGGCAAGAGGGTACAAAGGTGATCCAGGAGTGGATCACTAGATAGCGGTCAAAATTATCCTTGGAGTAATAAGGACATGTTTCTCGATTATGGAGGTGATAAAGAGTTCGGCGTAAAGGGTTACATCGATGCAAGCTTTAACACCTATCCGAATGACTCTGAGTAGCAAACCGGATACGTATAGTGGAGCAACCATTTGGAATAGCTCCAAGTGGAGCGTGGAAGCAGCATTTATAATATGACCTAGAGATTTGCAAAGTACATACGGATCTGATTGTTGCAGACCCGTTGACTAAAACCTCTCTCACAAGCAAAACATGATCAGACCCTAGAACTCATTGAGTCTTAATCACATGATGATGTGAACTAGTTTAGTGACACTAGTAAACTCTTTGGATGTTGGTCACATGGCGATGTGACCTATGAGTGTTAATCACATGGCGATGTGAACTAGATTATTGACTCTAGTGCAAGTGGGAGACTATTGGAAATATGCCCTAGAGGCAATAATAAATTAGTTATTGTTATATTTCCTTGTTCATGATAATCGTTTATTATCCATGCTAGAATTGTATTGATAGGAAAGTCAGATACATGTGTGGATACATAGACAACACCATGTCCCTAGTAAGCCTCTAGTTGACTAGCTCGTTGATCAATAGATGGTTACGGTTTCCTGACCATGGACATTGGATGTCATTGATAACGGGATCACATCATTAGAAGAATGATGTGATGGACAAGACCCAATCCTAAGCATAGCACAAGATCGTGTAGTTCGCATGCTAAAGCTTTTCTAATGTCAAGTATCATTTCCTTAGACCATGAGATTGTGCAACTCCCAGATACCGTAGGAATACTTTGGGTGTGCCAAACGTCACAACGTAACTGGGTGGCTATAAAGGTGCACTACGGGTATCTCCGAAAGTGTCTGTTGGGTTGGCACGAATCGATACTCGGATTTGTCACTCCATGTGACGGAGAGGTATCTCTGGGCCCACTCGGTAGGACATCATCATAATGTGCATAATGTGATCAAGGAGTTGATCACGGGATGATGTGTTACGGAACGAGTAAAGAGACTTGCCGGTAACGAGATTGAACAAGGTATCGGGATACCGACGATCGAATCTCGGGCAAGTATCGTACCGCTAGACAAAGGGAATTGTATACGGGATTGATTAAGTCCTTGACATCGTGGTTCATCCGATGAGATCATCGTGGAACATGTGGGAGCCAACATGGGTATCCAGATCCCGCTGTTGGTTATTGACCGGAGAGGTGTCTCGGTCATGTCTGCATGTTTCCCGAACCCGTAGGGTCTACACACTTAAGGTTCGATGATGCTAGGGTTATAGGGAATAGATATATGTGGTTACCGAATGTTGTTCGGAGTCCCGGATGAGATCCCGGACGTCACGAGGAGTTCCGAAATGGTCCGGAGGTAAAGATTTATATATGGGAAGTCCTGTTTCGGTCGCCGGAAAGGTTTCGGGGTTTATCGGTAATGTACCGGGACCACCGGGAGGGTCCCGGGGGTCCACCAAGTGGGGCCACAAGCCCCGAAGGGCTGCATGGGCCAAGTGTGGGAGGGGACCAGCCCCAGGTGGGCTGGTGCGCCCCCCCCCACAAGGGCCCAAGGCACCTAAGGGGAGGAGGGGGGTAAGCCCTAAGGGAAGATGGGCTTTAGGGCCCATGCCTGGTGTGCCTCCCTCTCCCCCTCCACCTGGCCGCCACCCAGATGGGATCTAGGGGCTGCCGCCACCCCTAGGGAGGGAACCCTAGGTGGGGGCGCAACCCCTCCCCTCCCCCTATATATACTTGAGGTTTGGGCTGCCCAAGACACACGAGTTCCTCTCCTTCTTGGCGCAGCCCTACCCCTCTCCCTCCTCGTCTCTTGCGATGCTTGGCGAAGCCCTGCTGGAGTACCACGCTCCTCCACCACCACCACGCCGTTGTGCTGCTGCTGGATGGAGTCTTCCCTAACCTCTCCTTCTCCCCTTGCTGGATCAAGGCGTAGGAGACGTCACCGGACTGTATGTGTGTTGAACACGAAGGTGCCGTCCGTTCGGCACTAGGATCATCGGTGATTTGAATCACGACGAGTACGACTCCATCAACCCCGTTCTCTTGAACGCTTCCGCGTAGCAATCTACAAGGGTATGTAGATGCACACTCCTTCCCCTCGTTGCTGGTTTCTCCATAGATAGATCTTGGTGACACGTAGGAAAATTTTGAATTTCTGCTACGTTCCCCAACAGAAAAAAGGCACGAGTTGGGTGGTCGCCGCCACGTCGACCAACACCACCACTATCGATATCTCGTGGGCCAAACATGACCCGCGAGAATGACCCCCCGCTCATTGCCATGTCGGCACACCATTGCGGAGACCGTTTAATTATCTCTCCCGTTGCTTCTCGTAAAAAAATATGTCTCCCATTGCAACGCATGGGCATAGGTGCTACACATATTAAAAGAGGAAATACATACATATAAGACGATATCCGGCGCCGACCATTGCCAGAATAGTTATCGCGGACGTTGGTGCGAATCAAAATGCCTTTGATATATTTTCACTAGTGATTAATTTAGATGTCGAAAATGTTAGTGAAGTCAATAATTGATGAAACTTTCCGTGTTGTGTTACTATGATCGCTATGGACTTTGATTAAATTTTGAGCGTGTTGCATTGAGTTTGTGTTGTATATTGCATACAAAACTGATGCTTTGTTGTTAACGGAGACAGTCCAAAGCAGGAAAATTGATGTTTCAGTGCAAGACATTTGGAGTTCCATGTTGTTGTAAATGATAGATATCCGTCTAGAATTTTGCATGCCTAGTACTAGCATTTAACATAAGACTTATGTATATCCATATGCATTGCTTTATTATTTAATTAAGTCTTTAGTGCACTACTAGCCGCGTCTGGTGGAAACAAACGAGGCGCAATACGTGTCGTTACAAGGGTGTGAGCCCCATTCCACGCCACTAGTTTCTGGAATATGTTTGACCGGTCAACCACTAGTCTCCCACCTCTCTGTCACTGCAGCGTGGGCCTCCTGTATATTAAATAGCCAAACCCCTTACTTTTGTCACTCACACTCTCACTCTCTCATCGCTCTCCGACCCTCTTCCTGAGGAAAACCCGAATCGCCATCACACTCATCGTCGGCACTGAAATGGCCGGCCGCAATAAAGCCTCCAATTGCCGTACGTCGACCTGCTTAGATGCGTGCGACCTGGCACCTTGGCCTGGTCGACGCCTCCCCTCCGCCGCGGCGTGGATCTAGCAGCTTCGGTGGCTCCCCGCAACCTATTTGCCGCGCACCCCCGAGGCTTGGCTCGGCTGCCGACGCCACCGGGCCTTCCCGCCGTAGCCACTCAGTTCGCGTGCTATCACGATGCCCACCACGCCCCCTCGACCGAGAGCAAGCAAGCGGCACCAGCCCACCACTTGGCCCACGCAGACCAAGGAGCCATTGTCGCGGCGCGATTTTTGCACGCTCCGAGGAGGAGTTCACGCCCCCAATCCCACTGTCGGCGCCGGGCGCCGCCAGCTTCGTCTACGCACGCTCGGACCTGGAGGAGGCGGCCATGATCGAGGCAGGCATTGCCTAGTCCGAGCTCGATGCGGCCGCAGATGGCGCCGTATAGGCTACTGACGACGCGACACCGACCATAGTTGCCGCTATGGTGGCCTCCAGTCGCGACCACTCGGCCCCTCCCTGTAGGCGCGTGGGCACGCACAACGACCGCGCAACCGGCCGACCGACGAAAGGAGGAGGGTCGATGACAAGGAGCGGCCCCAATAGCGCACCACGCGCACCGTGCAGGTCTGTTGCGGTCTCCTGCACCGCTCTAAAGCGTCTAGCTAGTTAGTCTCTCCTTCTAGGTGTATAAATCATCTTATAAAAGAAATAAGTAATCCCAAAACACTTACACACAGTACATTAACTCCCATCTCGTTTTTTGTTTCGTGACATATCAATCAATAAAAAATGTGGACCGTGCATGTTTTTAATGACTTGAGAGTAGCAAACACGACATGTACATGCAATGCTATTAATTAGCAAAAAAATATCAAGTTCTCGCGTTTTCCCCTCCACCTTGGTCGTGGTGCACAACCTAAAATGACTTATTCACCTAAATGAAAGGAGATCGCACATTTTGTACAAGTCTGAAAGTATAGTAGGTCAGACCATCCTACTGCGGATTGTATGTTTTCTGGCAATACTGCAAATAGTACGTGTAAGGGCATCTCCAATGGGGACTCTCAAACCATCCGCGGACGTGTTTTGCCATCCAACA
>NC_041388.1:525625182-525647981 GCF_002162155.2 Triticum dicoccoides
GCTGCCATGTCCGCTTCTGACTGCACCGGCCCACCCAAATACTCTCACTCCACTACAAAAAAAGACACATTCGTGACATTTTGGGCTGAACAAATTTTTTTCCTGTCAAACTTATGACACTTTTATGACGATAATTGTGACAAAACCCGGTATCATCATAGATGTGGTGGGCTCCTACTTCTATGACAAAAAATTATGACAGAAAATGGGCTTTTCGTCTTGGGCGGGCGGAAGATGCAGCTGCATGGCATTCTTTGGGCCGTCCATGACGGAAAAACCCATGGTAGAAGCGAGGGCGAGGAAAATATCGGGGTGTTCCCGGTTAGGGTGGGTGGTCGGGGCCGAGCGATGCGCGTTTCTCTCGTATACGCACGCGCGGGAGTGCGAGGCGTTGGGCTCTAACTAAACCCGAGCGAGGCGTTCGCCTACTGAACCCGAGCGATTGCACTGCAGGCTACTTGTTACTGAACCCGAGCGATCGATCGATGGCTGTTAACTGAACCCGATCGAGCGATTCTTTCGTTACTGCTGCTAACTGAAGCTGATTGATACTGTCTCTGGATGAACAATGAGCGTTGCTGGGGGGTTTGGATGAACAGTTCCCGGTGGGGGTGGATGAACAGGACCCTGTGCTGTTGCCTCTGGATGAACAGGACCCCGATCGATCGAGCCGGTTGGGGCTGGATGAACAGGACCCCGTGGAGGGCTGGATGGACAGGACCACCCCGTGGAGGGTTGGATGGACAGGACCACCCCGTGGAGGGCTGGATGAACAGTAGCCCATGGAGAGGGCTGGTTGAACAGTAGCCGATGGAGTAGCGCGCGGTGGAGGCTGGATGAACAGGAGCCCGTGGATGAACAGTCACAAGTGAAGGCTGGAGGAGGTCGACGATGGATGAACAGTAGCCCGTGGAGGCTGGAAGGGGTCGACGGTGGAGATGAACAGTATCCTGTGGAGTCCCGTTTTGCGGTACGCCACACCCCTCCCGATGAACAGGACCCCCGTTTTGACCGTAGCACTCCAACACAAGTCCGTTTCCTCCGTTTTGCGGTACGCCACACCCCTCCCGATGAACAGAACCCCCGTTTCGACCGTAGGAGGTCCATTTCCTCTGTTTTGCGGTACGCCAGACCCCTCCCGATGAATAGGATCCCGTTTCGACCGTGGCCAGTCGAACACAAGGCCGTTTCCTCCGTTCTGCGGTACGCCAGGCCTCGTTTCCATCGGCTGTTCCGTCCAAGCCCTCCCGATGAACACGATGACACATTTCGTTTTGACCCAGCCGGTTGGCTCCCCATGAACACGACGATGACGCAGTTTCTCCGTTCCGACCCAGCCATGTACACGAACCCTGGCCGTACATATGCATGAGTAGGCGTTCGAGACCCTGCCCGTATGTTTGTACGTGGCCGTATTTTCTTTCTTGCACACTGGCCACTGTACGTACATGTACATGCTACATGCGCGCCTCTACTACGACACGTGCGCGCTCTACATCGACCAGTATGTAGGTACATGTTCGCGACCAGAATGACAACGCTACGTACGCTTCGACCAGGTTGGTCCCGTCTGTCAGGCACTTCCTTACGTGCGAAGATATAGCTGGTGGGTCCCAGCAGTCAGGGGGCGAATCGTTTTTTTTGCCCGGATGTACTTCCTTGCGTGCGAAGATGTAGCTGGTGGGTCCCAGCAGTCAGGGGGGAAACATTTTTTTCGTGAAATACGGTGGCCCGTCCGGTGGATCCCTGCTGTCAGGTGCAGGAATAATTATTTTGAGCGTATTAAGGAGGCACTTCCTTGCGGCTGTCGTGGACCCAGCTGTCAGCCTCTCCATGTACAGTACTCTTCCGATGGAAGTCGGTCATTGACCACATTGACCACGCCGCGCCGAGAGCACCAAGGCGTGGACGACGGCGAGGCCTAGGAAGGGGACGACACGGAGCCAGGGAAGACGCGGCAGTGGATGCCCATACGGAGAGGAGAACGAGGCTTCACTTCTTCGGCTGCGGTGTGAGGCTGCCATCGCCACAGAATAACATGGGGTGTGAGTGAGTAGAGGGATGGCCTGACCAGTGGTGGGAGTAGTAGGGGGCGGTGAGGCCTCCGTGGCTTCATAGCCGGCCACGGAAGGCAGGGGCACGCGACACGACCGACGCTGGTTTGGGCGGTTGGAGCAAGAAGACCAGAGGTTGAATAAGCACTACAGTCGTTGGATGGACATCGTACGGTCACTGGAGGTAGAATCGTTCATATATTGACTAAGTTCACAAAGCCCTCCGTCCCCGTCAACTTAGTAAGCCCACAAGTCAGCCTCCCACTATAGTGGGTCCCAGCTGGCAGGGGGTATTTATTTTTGTGTGTGCAATAAGGAGGCACTTCCTTGTGTGCGAAGATATAGTTTGTGGGTCTGACCTGTCAGCGAAGAAAACGTTTTTTCGTGAAATATAGAGGCCATTCCGGCAGGTCCCAGATGTCAGGTGAAGGAATCATTGTTTTACACGTAATAAGGAGGCATTTTCTTTTATGCGGTCGTGGACCCAGCTGTCAGCCTCTTCACGTACAATCCACTTCCGATGGATATCGTTTGTTGACCACGTTAACCACGTCATGCCGAGAGCATCAGGGCGGTGGACGACGGCGAGGCCTACGAAGGGAACGACACTGAGCCGGAGAAGACACGACAGTGACCGCCCACACGGTGGAGAGTACGAGGGTTGACTGGTTCGGCTGCTGTCGCCGAAAAATAACAGAAGGTGTGGGTGAGTAGAGGGATAGACAGGCTAGGGATGCGAGTATATGATGGGGCCATGAGGCCTTCCCGGTAGCACAGCCGGCCACGGGAGGCGGGAGCAGGCGGTTCCGACGACGCTAGTTTGGACGGCTGGGGCAGGAAGATCAGAGACTGAAGAAGCACGATTGCCGTTAGATTGACATCTAACGGTCTGACGCTGGTAGAGTCGATTGTTGACTAAGTTTCTTTTTTAAGAAACCTTGTGTACGCATGAACTTAGTAGGCCCACAAGTCAGCCTTCAAATCCGTGGCAGACAATATAGAGCACATTTGCTATTTTTAAATAATTTACAGCCAATTTGCTAATTCTTAAGTAATTTATTACGTCCCATTTTCTCCTCAAGACCACGGTCAAAAAGTTCAACCTTATTTTGCATATTTCAGTGGGGTCCGAACTTTTGTAACCCCGAAATGATAAACATTTTTTAAGAACTTATTGATTTGCTAAAAAAAATCGTTTTGTTTTTGTAAGAAAATAAGACGTGAGACAATTGAGTTGGTTTAGGGGAAAACCAATGGTAAAAAAATCAGCGCCGGGAGGGAAAACAACAACAAAAATAAGGATGTAAATATGAAAATGAAATTTTATGTATTTTCAATATAATGATACGTGTATATGAACTAGTAAAACTATAGGTAGAGATTAGAAAATAGATGTAGGACATGCGTTTCAAGAGGAAAATAGAACTGGACTGTGTGTTTGATTCAGTAAAAAAACTGTCTGCAGATGTTGCAAGACAAAATTTAACTAACGCTGGCGGGCCAGAGGGCAGTAGATACCTACTGGATCTTTGTGCCCGTTGTCGTCATGGGCTGGACCTGTTAAAAACAAACCAAGCCTGGGCAGTCTACAGCCCAGTTGAAACTTGCTTGACCTGAAAAAACAATATGTGTGCTCAATAAACGAGAGAATTCTGCAAGTACAGACTGATAACTGGAATGCACCAGGGATATTGTTTTTTTCATCGTGATAATAAGTGCATGCACTTGTTTCGAAAAATTTGAAGAACTGGAAATTCAAACGGCAGGTGCTTATGCTACCCATCAAATAAAAATCAGGTGCCTGAAAATTCGTTTCGAAACAAATGATTCAGCTTTATATCCACATCGACCCTCGGCATGATGGTTGAAAGTAAATGCAAAGTTCATACCAAAACATCGTTAACAACAATACCAACTTGCGGACGACAAGGTAGTACAAGTACCAATACCAAACTAACTTATAATCTTTTTAATCCTGGCCTAGTGTTCGCCTGGTAGAAAATCTTGTAGAGCACTAGCTCCCGCTCCTTCTCTTGCTTCAGGTCCCTGAGGTGGTACTGGTGCATCACCCAGTTGGTCCTCTGCTGGTTGAAGTTCTTGTTGGTGTGCAGCACCAGAACCTTTTTGCTGCCCGTCTGCCGGCCGTTGACCATCACCGGCAAGGTATTGCCGGTGGTGTGCCACATCACGTGCATGCCGTACTCCGACTGTATCTTGCGATGCGTCCACGTTTCCCTTTTGAACGCCCTAAAATTACAGTGGAAGAAATGCTTGCTTAGGCCACTCAGCGTGATACCTGCAGTATTGTCGAATACAGATTTTAGTGTACGTAGTTGGCATTTTCATAACATCTTTAGCATTTGCAGTCACTTATTTCACTTTTTATTAACTGTTAAATTGTAATTGCTTCACCAGGTCTGCGTCTAAAAAGAAAAATAGAGCTATAAAGAAAGGAATATGTTTGTGCAAGTAGATGGCCGATCGGTGTCTTACCTGGAAGTTTCTCAGGATGGGTGTAGAATATGTCGTGCTCGCTGTCGATGGTTCGTATGAACAAATCGATGAGAGGGTGAGATCTCGCGCTTTCAGCACTCACGTTGGCCTCAAGGTGCTCGATCAGCTCCTGATCCGTGGGATCGAATTTGACGCCAGCCGGCAGCACCGACCAATCCTTCTTCAATTTGCATCGGTTAATTCCAGTTATATGGTACTCAATGTATGATCAATTGATTATTTTAAGTGAATGATGAAATATTTCGATAAATAAGTAGTACTCCAAATCTGAAGTCCAGAATATCCGAGCATGCCGCCGGGATTCTTGTATCACCTCACACGCAGCGTGCTGTCACGTCAATTCAATGTGTGGATATGATGAATAATTTGACCGAGACATACGAGTACTGCTACTGTGCTACTTACTAGTCGTATTTTGTGTCACATTTTAACCATATGTTTAACTAACAAGTACGCACTTGAAGCCTAATTGATATATTATATATATATATATATATAGTGTTACTATTCATCACTCAGGGTGCAGAATAAGTTATTCTTCACCCTAGGTAATCTTAGGATCATTTTATAATTAGATTATGTTTGGAATTCAAATAGTTACATTCCTATTGATTCACTACGTAAAATTTGACATAAGAAAATAAAAACATAGATCATAAGACAAGAAATTTTGTAGTTTATGTGTATTTTAGACTATGTTTTTACGTTTGTAATTTTACATAACATATAATATTTTTTATGGCGATTATATATTTTCTTACTGTCTCTTTTTGCGTCGGAAATAAGATAAAACTTACGGAACGTAAAATTATGGTATATTAATGGTAAAATAAAGGGGGTGAAGAATAACTATTCCTCACACAGAAATACATACTCCCACCTCTTAACCGATTCTTCAGTTTGGATAATACCTAATCGCAAGAAACAAACAGCCAGGCAAGAAAAAACAATATTGTTGGATGCAACGACCACACGCATGCGTCTGGTTGATCCTAAAATTAAGGGATTCAATACCAGGTGCCTAATCCATCCATATGTATGCACCGTTCAACAAGAAGAAAATCCATACATTTTTTATGTCCCCGCAAGAAAAAAGAGATATATACTGTTTTTATTGAGTATATACTACTTTTATCCAAATGAGTGTGCACTGGACTTTTTTATTAAATATATACTGCTTTGTTTTGCTGGTACAGTATATACTGATTGGTTTCATAATATGGATATACTGGGATTTTTTCAGTTAGAATGAGTAAGTATTGCTTGTGATCAAAAGAGGTATGTATTGGTTTTATTGAGTATATACAGCTTTTATAAAAATGATCGAGTGTGTACTGCCTTTTGATCAGTATATACTGCTTGTTTTTGCGGGGCTAGAGTATATACTGCTTGATTTCATAATAGGCATATACTGGTTTTCTTTCCTTCAGAAGGACCATCTACTATTAGTACTTCATCGCCAAAAACTGAAAGAAGTATATACTGATTGGCAAATTCATCCGTGTATGTTAATCTAATGGGTATGTGCTACTTCCAAAACAAATGAGTCTACTACAATTTGAAAATAAAGGGATTGCCAGTTTTTAAGATCGGTCGAGTATGCATACTACTTAGTAACAAAGTAGTGTACTAATTTTTTTAAACATGTCAGGGACATATTTACTTAGCAAACACAGGTTCGTCGATTAGTAGTATATACTACGTTTCTTTGCAAGCAAAAAGAATACACAATGGGATATCTTTGATTTACCTCAAAAAGAAGTATCCATATTTTTATAACTGAACAAGGGGTATCACAGTACTGTTCACTATGCATGTTATACACTCCCTCCGTCCCAAAACAAGATAAGTGTCGCTGATTTAGTACAAAATTGGTTTTGGGACGGAGAGAGTATATAAAACAAAAGTCACTCTGCTTGTTCCATGGTTACTAAAGATACTCGACACATTGGTACATCATGTACATAAATTTTTATCTTTATACAAACATGTACACCGACTAAGCAAACTGGACCATGCAACTACTTCTACATCTTCAAAAAGGTTTAAATGCTAAAAACTGGAGAAGAAAAAAGTGGTATATCTTCCAGCAAGCTTCAGATAACACCACATGTACTTCTGGAGGGTCGAGTATAATGGAGCTGCTCCTCGGTCAAACAAATATACAACCTTTGCATACATGGATATTCAATGGAAAACAGTTAACAACATAAGTTAGACTTGATTCAAGAAACATTGATTAATTGTAAATTAGCTAATATCAAGCTACATATACAGAAAATACTGAACTGGGTACTATGAGAAAAGAAACAGAAGAAAAATCTTAAAAATTGTTTACACTAGCAGCTATAAGAGTAACCTGATTCGCAGACTTTGTTAAGGTGTTTAAGAATAAAAAATTAATTAGGTGTGATTGGATGAGACAAAGTGCTTCTCATCTGGTACTACAATCAATTTGGCCGGCCGGTGATGGCTTCACTTAAACAGAGAACTGGACAATATACTGAATATACTGCCGAACATACTCACTCGATTTACTAGATTTTGCACTAACGGGATGATGAATGGGTCTCATATCCTCAGTTACTCACAAAACTTGAGATGAGTATAACAATTAGTAGTTGGTATCGCTAATACATTAACCCCTTAATTATTAGAAGAAAAAATGCAGAAAATACTGCACGAAACCAAGTCGTACAACTCGTACCAGATCTATGATGGTTTCTGCACTGTTGCCTAAAAGACAGATTTAGAAGAAGAAGAGGGGCTAGAACATAGTAGCCGGAAACAGGGAACGGTGGGCTGTCCCTCGATCCGAATTCATCGATCCGGAATCAGATACGGGAACGAGGGTCGATTCGGTAAGATTCGATGCGGATTCGGCGTTTCCGTAGCCGGATCGTCGATTCAGGTTCGGCGACTCGACAGTCTTGGTTCTTGAATCGATCAAGTAAGCAAAAGGTCATCCATATCAATCACGAACTCCTCGTTTTACTCTCTGCCCCGTTCTTTTCCACTCCCCTAAATAACTCCTCGTTCTGCTCTCTAATTACTCCAAGGCTGCTAATTAATTTTCCATTGGGAAGGAGATGATGTATTTTAGTCTTCATGAAATCGACGATGTAGCCAGTTGCTCCCAGCCCAGCCAGTTGCTCCCCGCATCCGTAAAGATTCACGCTCCTCGTTCCATGGTACCGTACCGGATTCATCGTACCGAAATTGATTGGATCGCGTTTCCGCTTTAGAAAAATCGTTCTAGAGATGTATACTCCCACTGTACCCTATTTTTCTAGCCCTCGACTCTCGTCCCCCGTTCCCGTTCCTCGTTCCCACCGTACCGGAAACATGGCAACTATGGGCTAGAATCAATGCCGCTCGAGGAGAGGAATTGTGGATATGAGGAATTTTGTATCAAGATGATAGCGAGACAAATCGATGAGGTATCTAACCAGTGATTTGTGGACTCCAAAGCTGCTTGCGGTTGGAGAACTTGGAGTAGACTTTTACATCAAGTAGTAAGAACTGGGTTCCATTGTTCTCATGGATGGCACTCTGTTGTTGGAGATGCGGAAGGCAGTGGTTGCCTAATTCCAGCCACCTAGAAACCGGCAGAATCTGAGAGTTAAGTGCCTTGTACAAGATCTGATCTTGAAAGATACCTGGTCAGTCAGGCCGCTGTTATCCGGTGCTAAGATGACCTGCAGCCAACGGAGGCTGCTGCCGAGCGAGCTACTTCCCTCGGAGGCAGATGTAATCCTCCAGCAGCGGTGCGAGCCGCCGCCGCTGCATAACGCCAATCAGACGGGAGAAGATATGGATAAGCGCAGCGCATGTAAAAATGCCTGAAAAAAAGGAGCAATGACCTTTGTTTGTTTTAGGTGTAGTTTTTTTCTTTAACTAAAAGCTAAATGGCTCTGTGCAATAAATTCTATAGCGCTAGTGACCGCCACGTGTGTAGGAGTACGTACTCCTAAAAGTACCAACCCATTTTCCTATATATATACTGCACAACATCTTCACCATCATTATCAGTACATCCAGCGCAGGTGAGTTAGGATGCACTTGATCCCAGAAAGGTATCTATCCTTCAAAACAAAGGAGTGCTTCAAACTAACAACAGTAGATAATATCCAACAAAAGAGAGTTGTGCTACAGCAGCATAATACATGGCTCAGTCTAGATATCAGTATGAATCAAGTTGTGCATATTTGCTGTTGGCATGAACCACATCGCCGCATGTCGGGTTTGCAAAAGCCATCCATCGCATGAAAGCTTGATGCCTTTCACACACTGAAAATTATTTGGCAACAAGTTGTGTCGACGAATCTCTGGATATGGTGATTCATGAAATCCATGGTATGATGTGTAAATGATACGTCCATTTTGCATCATGCTTTTATATCGATATTTATTGCATTATGGGCTGTTATTACACATTATGTCACAATACTTATGCCTATTCTCTCTTATTTATAAGGTTTAAATGAAGAGGGAGAATGCCGGCAGCTGGGATTCTGGGCTGGAAAAGGAGCAAATATTAGAGACCTATTCTGCACAGCTCCAAAAGTCCTGAAACTTCACGGAAGTTATTTTCAAAATATATAAAAAATACTGAGCAAAACAAGTACCAGAGGGGGTCCACCCACCAGCCATGAGGGTGGGGGCGCGCCCTACCCCCTGGGCACGCCCCCTGCCTCGTGGGCCCCCTGGTGGCCCTTCGATGCCCATCTTCTGCTATATGGAGTCTTTCGTCGAGGAAAAAATCATAAGCAAGCTTTTGGGATGAGACTCCGCCGCCATAAGGCAGAACCTTGGCAGAACTAATCTAGGGCTCTGGCGGAGCCGTTCTGCCGGGGAAAACTTCCCTCCGGGAGGGGGAAATCATCATCATCGTCATCATCAACGATCCTCTCATCGGGAGGGGGTCAATCTCCATCAACATCTTCACCAGCACCATCTCATCTCAAACCCTAGTTCATCTCTTGTATCCAATCTTTGTATCCAAACCTCAGATTGGTACCTGTGGGTTGCTAATAGTGTTGATTACTCCTTGTAGTTGATGCTAGTTGGTTTACTTGGTGGAAGATCATATGTTCAGATCCATTATGCATATTAATACCCCTCTGATTATGAACATAAATATGCTTTGTGAGTAGTTACGTTTGTTCCCGAGGACATGGGAGAAGTCTTGCTATTAGTAGTCATGTGAATTTGATATTCGTTCGATATTTTGATGAGATGTATGTTGTTATTCCTCTAGTGGTGTCATGTGAACGTCGACTACATGACACTTCACCATTATTTGGGCCTAGAGGGAGGCATTGGGAAGTAATAAGTAGATGATGGGTTGCTAGAGTGACAAAAGCTTAAACCCTAGTTTATGCGTTGCTTCGTATGGGGCTGATTTGGATCCATATGTTTTCATGCTATGGTTAGGTTTACCTTAATACTTCTGTTGTAGTTGCGGATGCTTGCAATAGGGGTTAATTATAAGTCGGATGCTTGTCCAAGTAAGGACAGTACCCAAGCACCGGTCCACCCATATATCAAATTATCAAAGTACCGAACGCGAATCATATGATCGTGATGAAAACCAGCTTGACGATAATTTTCATGTGTCCCCGGGAGCGCTTTCCTTCATATAAGAGTTTGTCCAGGCTTGTACTTTGCTACAAAAAGGATTGGAACATCTTGCTGCACCTTATTTACTTTTATTACTTGCTACTAGTTACCAATTATCTTATCACAAAACTATCAGTTACCGATAATTTCAGTGCTTGCAGAGAATACCTTACTGAAAACTGCTTATCATTTTCTTCTGCTCCTCGTCGGGTTCGACACTCTTACTTATCGAAAAGGCTACGATAGATCCCCTATACTTGTGAGTCATCAAGAATCTTTTATGGTGCCATTGCCGGGGAGTGAAGCGCCTTTGGTAGGTGGAATTTGGTAAAGAAAAATTTATATAGTGTGTTGAAATTTACTGTCACTTATTACTATGGAAAGTAATCCTTTAAGGGCTTGTTCGGGGTATGTTCACCCCGACCGGTAGAGCAAATAGTTGATCCTCAACCTACTGAAATTGTTTACTTTGAAATTCCTTTGGGTATGATGGAGAAACTGCTAGCTAATCCTTTTGCAGGAGATGGAACATTTCATCCCGAATTACACTTAATCTATGTGGATGAAGTTTATGGATTATTTAAGCTTGCAGGTATGCCCGATGATGTTATCAAGAAGAAGGTCTTCCCTTTATCTTTGAAGGGAGATGCATTGACATGGTATATGCTATGTGATGATATGGGATCATGGGACTACAAACGGTTGAAATTGGAATTTCATGATAAGTTTTATCCTATGCATCTTGTTCATCGTGATCATAATTATATATATAATTTTTGGCCTCGCGAAGGAGAAAGCATTGCTCAAGCTTGGGGGAGGCTTAAGTCAATGTTATATTCATGCCCCAATCATGTGCTCTCAAGATAAATGATTATTCAAAATTTTTATGCTCGGCTTTCTGACAACAATCGCTCCATACTTGATACTTCTTATATTGGTTCCTTTATGATGAAGACTATTAAATTCAAATGGAATTTATTGGAGATAATTAAACGCAACTCTGAAGATTGGGATCTCGACGAAGGTAAGGAGTCAGGTATAACACCTAAGTTTGATTGTGTTAAACCTTTTATGGATACCGATGTTTTCCGTAAATTTAGCACTAAATATGGACTTGACTTTGAGATAGTAGCTTCTTTCTGTGAATCTTTTGCTACTCATGTTGATCTCCCTAAGGAGAAGTGGTTTAAATATAATCCTCCCACTAAAGTAAAAGTAGTTGCACCTATTAAAGTTGAAGGAAAGACTATCACTTATAATGATCCTGTTGTACCTACTGCTTATGCTGAGAAATCACCTTTCCCTATTAGAATAAAGATCATGCTAAAGTTTCAACTGTAGTCAACAAAAGTAATATTAGGACACACAAACCCACTGAGCAAGTTAAAGTTGAACCTAATATTACTATGATTAAAGATCTCTTGGCCGATAATATTGATGGGCATGTTATTTATTTCTGTGATGAGACTGCTAGAATTGCTAAGCCTGGTGCTAAGGATAAACATAGACCTATTGTAGGCATGCCTGTTATTTTTGTTAAAATAGGAGATCATTGTTATCATGGCTTATGTGATATGGGTGCTAGTGCTAGTGCAATACCTATTTCCTTATACAAAGAAATTATGCATGATATTGCACCAGCTGAGAGAGAAGGTATTGATGTTACCATTAAGCTTGCTAATAGAGATACTATTTCACCAATTGGGATTTTTAGAGACGTTGAAGTCTTGTGTGGGAAGGCTAAATATCCTGCTGATTTTCTTGTTCTTGGTTCCCCTCAAGATAGCTTTTGTCTCATTATATTTGGTAGACCCTTCTTGAATACTGTTAATGCTAAGATAGATTGCAAGAAGGATGTTGTTACTATTGGTTTGTATGATATGTCTCATGAGTTTAGTTTTGCTAAATTTCATAGACAACCTCGTGATGAAGAATTGCCTAGTAAAGATGAAATTATTGGTCTTGCTTCTATTGCTATGCCTCCTACTGATCCCTTAGAACAATATTTGCTAGACCATGAGAATGATATGTTTATGAATGAAAGAAGGGAAATAGATGAAGTATTCTTTAAACAGGGACCTATTCTGAAATACAACTTGCCTGTTGAAATCCTAGGGGATCCTCCTCCACCCAAGGGTGATCCCGTGTTTGAGCTTAAACCATTACCTAATACTCTTAAATATGCTTATCTTGATGAAAAGAAAATATATCATGTTATTATTAGTGCTAACCTTTCAGAGAAGGAGGAAGATAAATTATTGAAAATTTTGAAGAAGCACCGTGCTGCTATTGGATATACTCTTGATGATCTTAAGGGCATTAGTCCCACTCTATGTCAACACAAAATAAATTTGGGGGAAGACGCCAAACCAGTTATTGATCACCAACAATGGCTGAATCCTAAGATGAGAGAAGTGGTAAGAAAGGAAATATTAAAGCTCCTTGAGGCAAGTATAATTTATCCCGTTGCTGATAGTCAGTGGGTAAGTCCTGTCCATTGTGTCCCTAAGAAGGGAGGTATTACTGTTGTCCCTAATGATAAAGATGAATTGATCCCACAAAGAATTATTACAGGTTATAGGATGGTAATTGATTTCCTCAAATTAAATAAGGCTACTAAAAAGATCATTAACCTTTGCCATTTATTAATCAAATGCTAGAAAGATTATCCAAACGTACACATTTTTGCTTTCTAGATGGTTACTCTGGCTTCTCTCAAATACCTGTGTCAGCTCATGATCAATCAAAGATCATTTTTACTTGCCCTTTTGGTACTTTTGCTTATAGACGTATGCCTTTTGGTTTATGTAATGCACTTGCTACCTTTCAAAGATGCATGATGGCTATATTCTCTGACTTTTGTGAAAAGATATGTGAGGTTTTCATGGATGATTTCTCCGTTAATGGATCCTCTTTTGATGATTGCTTGTGCAACCTTGATCTAGTTTTGCAGAGATGTGAAGAAACTAATCTTGTCTTGAACCGGGAGAAGTGCCACTTTATGGTTAATGAAGGTATTGTCTTGGGGCATAAAATTTACGAAAGAGGCATTGAAGTTGGTAAAGCTAAAGTCAACGCTATTGAAAAGATGCCATGTCCCAAGGACATTAAAGGTATAAGAAGCTTCCTTGGTCATGCCAGTTTTTATAGGAGGTTCATTAAGGACTTCTCAAAAAAATTCGGCCTCTGACTAATCTATTACAAAAAGATATTCCTTTTGTCTTTGATGATGATTGTGTAGAAGCATTTGAAATACTTAAGAAAGAATTGATTTCTGCACCTATTGTTTAGCCACCTGATTGGAATTTACCCTTTGAAATTATGTGTGATGCTAGTGATTATGCTGTGGGTGTTGTTCTAGGGCAAAGAGTTGATAAGAAATTAAATGTTATTCAATATGCTAGTAAAACTCTAGATAATGCCCAGAGAAATTATGCTACCACTGAAAAGGAATTCTTAGCAGTTGTATTTGCTTGTGATAAGTTCAGACCTTATATTGTTGATTCTAAAGTAACTATTCACACTGATCATGCTGCCATTAAATACCTTATGGAAAAGAAAGATGATAAACCTAGACTTATTAGATGGGTTCTCTTGCTACAAGAATTTGATTTGCATATTATTGATAGAAAGGGAGCTGAGAACCCCGTTGCAGACAACTTGTCTAGGTTAGAAAATGCTCTTGATGACCCACTACCTATTGATGATAGCTTTCCTGATGAACAATTATATGTCATAAATGCTTCTCGTACTGCTCCATGGTATGCTGATTATGCTAATTATATTGTTGCTAAATTTATACCACCTAGTTTCACATACCAGCAAAAGAAAAAGTTCTTCTATGATTTGAGACATTACTTTTGGGATGACCCACATCTTTATAAAGAAGGAGTAGATGGTATTATTTGACGTTGTGTACCTGAGCATGAACAGGAATAGATCCTATACAAGTGTCACTCCGGGGCTTATGGAGGACACCATGCTGGAGATAGAACTGCACACACGGTATTGCAATCTGGTTTTTATTGGCCTACTCTCTTCAAGGATGCCCGTAAGTTTGTCTTGTCTTGTGATGAATGTCAAAGAATTGGTAATATTAACAGAAGTCAAGAAATGCCTATGAATTATTCACTTGTTATTGAACCATTTGATGTTTGGGGCTTTGATTATATGGGACCCTTTCCTTCCTCTAATGGGTATACACATATTTTTGTTGCTGTTGATTACATTACTAAGTGGGTAGAAGCTATTCCAACTAGTAGTGCTGATCATAACACCTCTATTAAGATGCTTAAAGAAGTTATTTTCCCGAGGTTTGGAGTCCCTAGATATTTAATGACTGATGGTGGTTCACACTTTATTCATGGTGCCTTTCGTAAAATGCTTGCTAAGTATGATGTTAATCATAGAATTGCATCTCCTTATCACCCACAGTCTAGTGGTCAAGTAGAATTAAGTAACAAAGAGCTCAAATTAATTTTACAAAATACTGTTAACAGATCTAGAAAGAATTGGTCCAAGAAACTTGATGATGCATTATGGGCTTATAGAACTGCATATAAAAATCCTTTGGGTATGTCTCCGTATAAAATGGTTTATGGCAAAGCATGTCACTTACCTCTTGAATTAGAACATAAGGCATATTGGGCTATTAAAGAGCTCAACTATGACTTCAAACTTGCTGGTGAGAAGAGGTTATTTGACATTAGCTCACTTGATGAACGGAGAACCCAGGCCTATGAGAATGCCAAACTGTTTAAAGAAAAAGTTAAAAGATGGCATGATAAAAGGATACAAAAGCGTGAGTTTAATGTAGGTGATTATGTATTGCTATACAACTCTTGTTTAAGATTTTTTGCAGGCAAACTTCTCTCCAAATGGGAAGGTCCTTACATTATCGAGGAGGTCTATCGTTCTGGTGCCATAAAAATCAACAACTTCGAAGGCACAAATCCGAGGGTGGTGAACGGTCAAAGAACCAAACATTATATCTCAGGTAATCCCATAAATGTTGAAACTAATATTATCGAAACCGTAACCCCGGAGGAATACATAAGGGACACTTTTCGGAACATTTCAGACTCCGAAAAGGAATAGGTACATGGTACGGTAAGTAAACCGACTCCAAAACAGTTCTAATGGCAATATTTCTTCGTTTTGGAATATTTAAGAAAATAGGAAAATAAGAAGCAGTCCGGGAAGGACACGAGGCTTCCACGAGGGTGGGAGGCGTGCCCTACCCCCCTGGGCGTGCCCCCTGCCTCATGGGCACCTCGTGTGCTATCCGGACTCCGCTTTCTTGCATAATACTTCTTTTAGTCAGTAAAAATTCATTATATAATCTCCCGAAGGTTTTGACCACCGTATCACGCAAATATCTCTTGTCTTTGTTTCAAGTTGTCTTTTGTCAGGGTTGTTAAGGCCAGGCATCATGTCGTCCCCTTCCTCCAACAATGGTGACAACGATGCTTGGATAATGAATATAGAACCGAAGAGGGAAGAACCTATGGAGATCAATGAGGATGAAGGGATCAAGAAGGCCACGGAGGACCAAGTTCCGGCAGCAGAAGACATCCTTCAACTTGATCACAATCTTCTTACCCCAACTAAGATCGAAGCTTTCAAGATGACTGAGCTAGCTCGTATACAAAACAAGTATCTCACACGTGAAAATATTTTGTTGAAGGAGCATATCATCGCACTCAAGGGCATTATCCGCAGGGTGGAGGACCTCCTACGCTCGATGTGCGACTATCCATCATCAACAACTCCACCTTCTTCACCAACAAAGAAGAACTGAGTATCTGGTATGGGCACTCCCCTTGGCAACTGCCAAGCTTGGGGGAGTGCCCCGGTATCGTATCACAATCACTTTTATCTTTACCATTTTTCTTAGTTTGATCCTTTTGATAATATCTTGATCTAGTAGAATAAAGTTTTAGCATAATCTAGTTGTGAGTTTAGCTTTATGATTCTTCTATGTAATCGAGTCCGTGAGCTATATATAATAAAGATTAGTGTTGAGTCAAGGGCTTGATTGTTTTGCTATGATCTTGAGGGAATAAAATAAAAAGAGAAATAATAAAAAGAAATAAAGAGATCATATGGATCTTATGGAGAGTAATGAGCTCACATATAAAGAGTATGATGAATGAAAGTTGTTGAGAGTTGACAAACATAGTTTTGGTCATCGTTGCAATTAATAGGAAGTAATAAAGAAAGAGAGGTTAACATATAAATATACTATCTTGGACATCTTTTATGATTGTGAGCACTCATTAAAGTATGACATGCTAAGAGTTGACGTTGGGCAAGGAAGACAACGTAATGGGTTATGTTCTCTTACATCTGAGATAAATTATATTGTCATGGATCATCCAACATGTTGAGTTTGCCTTTCCCTCTCTTGCTAGCCAATTCCTTTGCACCAAGTAGAGATACTACTTGTGCTTCCAAATATCCCTAAACCCAGTTTTGCCATGAGAGTCCACCATATCTACCTATGGATTGCGTAAGACCCTTCAAGTAAGTTGTCATCGGTGCAAGCAATAAAAAATTGCTCTCTAAATATGTATGACTTATTAGTGCAGAGAAAATAAGCTTTATACGATCTTGTGATATGGAAGAAATAAAAGTGATGGACTGCATAATAAAGGTCCATATCACAAGTGGCAATATAAAGTGACGTTCTTTTGCATTAAGATTTTGTGCATCCAACCATAAAAGCGCATGACAACCTCTGCTTCCCTCTGCGAAGGGCCTATCTTTTACTTTTATCTTCTACCTTACATAAGAGTCATGGTGATCTTTACCTTTCCTTTTTACATTTTATCTTTTGGAAAGCACAATGTGTTGGAAAGATCCTGATATATATAGCTAATTGGATGTGAGTCTTCATGAACTGTTATTGTTGACATTACCCTTGAGGTAAAACGTTGGGAGACAAAACTATAAGCCCCTATCTTTCTCTGTGTCCAATTAAAACTTCATACCCATAAATATTGCATGAGTGTTAGCAATTGTGAAAGACTAAAAGATGGTTGAGTATGTGGACTTGCTGAAAAGCTCTTATATTGACTCTGTCCTATGTTATGATAAATTGCAATTGCCTCAATGACTGAGATTAGAGTTTGTTGGTTCTCAATGAAGTTTATGATTCATACTTGAAATTGTGATTGAATTGTTACTTTAGCATAAGAGATCATATGACAAAATAAATATATGTTGCTGCTCTAAGAATGATCATGATGCCCTCATGTCCGTATTTTATTTTTATCGACACCTCTATCTCTAAACATGTGGACATATTTTTCGATTTCGGCTTTCGCTTGAGGACAAGCGAGGTCTAAGCTTGGGGGAGTTGATACGTCCATTTTGCATCATGCTTTTATATCGATATTTATTGCATTATGGGCTATTATTACACATTATGTCACAATACTTATGCCTATTCTCTCTTATTTTACAAGGTTTACAAGAAGAGGGAGAATGTCGGCAGCTGGGATTCTGGGCTGGAAAAGGAGCAAATATTAGAGACCTATTGTGCATAGCTCCAAAAGTCCTGAAACTTCACAGAAGTTATTTCCAGAATATATAAAAAATACTGAGCGGAACAAGTACCAGAGGGGGGGCCACCCACTAGCCACGAGGGTGGGGGGCGCACCCCCTGCCTCGTGGGCCCCCTGGTGGCCCTCCGATGCCCATCTTCTGCTATATGGAGTCTTTCGTAGAGGAAAAAATCATAAGCAAGCTTTCGGGACGAGACTCCGCCGCCACGAGGCGGAACCTTGGCGGAACCAATCTAGGGCTCTGGCGGAGCTGTTCTGCCGGGGAAACTTCCCTTCGGGAGGGGGAAATCATCACCATCGTCATCACCAACGATCCTCTCATCGGGAGGGGGTCAATCTCCATCAACATCTTCATCAGCACCATCTCATCTCGAACCCTAGTTCATCTCTTGTATCCAATCCTTGTATCCAAACCTCTGATTGGTACCTGTGGGTTGCTAGTAGTGTTGATTACTCCTTGTAGTTGATGCTAGTTGGTTTACTTGGTGGAAGATCATATGTTCAGATCCATTATTTATATTAATACCCCTCTGATTATGAACATGAATATGATTTGTGAGTAGTTACGTTTGTTCCTGAGGACATGGGAGAAGTCTTGCTATTAGTAGTCATGTGAATTTGGTATTTGTTCGATATTTTGATGAGATGTATGTTGTTATTCCTCTAGTGGTGTCATGTGAACGTCGACTACATGACACTTCACCATTGTTTGGGCCTAGAGGGAGACATTGGGAAGTCATAAGTAGATGATGGGTTGCTAGAGTGACAGAAGCTTAAACCCTAATTTATGCGTTGCTTCGTAAGGGGCTGATTTGGATCCATATGTTTTCGTGCTATGGTTAGGTTTACCTTAATACTTCTATTGTAGTTGCAGATGCTTGCAATAGGGGTTAACCATAAGTGGGATGCTTGTCCAAGTAAGGACAATACCCAAGCACCGGTCCACCCACATATCAAATTATCAAAGTATCGAACGCGAATCATATGATCGTGATGAAAACTAGCTTGACGATAATTCCCGGGAGCGCTTTCCTTCATATAAGAGTTTGTCCAGGCTTGTCCTTTGCAACAAAAAATATTGGGCCATCACTACAGGAATCAGCTACTTTTCCGTCTGCTTCCTGACGAGGACGGCAAAGAAAGCAGACGACAATAAACTTGCTGTTAGTCCGTTAGGTGGCTGACGACAAAGAGCATTAGGCCTTTGCCGTTTGCCACTGTAGGCAAATTGACCAAATGGTCAGCTGCCAGAAAACACAGGTGGTTGCCACGTGTCCTTTTTGCCGTCCGCGGCAGATGGCAAAGAGCCCGCTGTCGTTGGTGGCAGACGGCAAAGAGCCTGCATTGCCTCTTTTTTTTTTCTTATACTCAACCATTTTCACAACAAATAGACGATACATATGTATTTTGCACATGGCAAGTTGACAGCAAACATATGAGATATCCAACACATATAATTTCATCATAAATGTATAGTTCCATCAACCATACATAGCAAGTTCCACATACATACATCCAACCATACATATTACAATAGTGTCATCAAAGCATACATGCATAGTTCATCGATACAAAAGAAACATAGTTCATCCAAACAAGCACCCCATGTATGCAAGCTTCCGTGAAGCAAATGAATTCTGCAAAATGGGAAATAAGAAAGTTAGAAAAAGAAGATTAGAAGAAGAAGAAGATGATGAAGAAAATGAGGAATAAGAAGAATATATGACATTTATGAGCTAATTTAGGTGAAATTGATCGTTTGTGAGCTAACATAGGTGAAATGGATTGTTTATGAGCTAACCTAGGTGAAATGGATCGTTTATGAGCTAACTTAGGTAAAATGCATCATTTTAGAGCTAACCTAGGTAAGATGGATCATTTTGGAGCTAACCTAGGTAAGATGGGTCATTTTAGAGCTAACTTGGGTAAAATGGATCATTATGAGCTAAGTAAGGTAAAATGGGTCATTTTAGAGCTAACTTAGGTAAAATGGATCGTTTATGAGCTAACTAAGGTAAAATGGATCATTTTAGAACTAACTTAGGTAAAATGGGTCGTTTATGAGCTAACTAATGTAAAATAGATCATTTTAGAACTAACTAAGGTAAAATGGATCATTTATGAGCTAACTAAGCTAATTATGCCATTTTTGA
This sequence comes from Triticum dicoccoides, assembly GCF_002162155.2. NCBI lineage: Eukaryota > Viridiplantae > Streptophyta > Magnoliopsida > Poales > Poaceae > Triticum > Triticum dicoccoides. The sequence continues at coordinate 525,645,094 of NC_041388.1, forward strand.
CATAATTAAGCTAAGTAAATGTCATTATTGAGCAAACCTAGTTAACTAAGCATATTAGAGCTAACTTTGGTCATTTTGGAGGAAACAAAGCTAAGTATAGATCATTTTAGAGATAACTTAGGTAAAATGGATGGTTTTGGAGGTCAGTAAGCTTATTAAGTCATTTTGGAGGAAATAAAGCTAAGTCTAGGTCTTTATGCATTTGTTAAGCAAAACACTAGAGAAACTTACCGTGATCATGGAGGTGTGGGAGCGGGCTGGCTTGTGCCGATACCTGGAGAAGGATCGTGCGATGCTTGTCTGGAGTTACGCTGCACCAAAGATCATTTCCAATGTCTCATTAGCATGATGACACTCAAATGTTTAGACTAGCAAGTAGTGTCCATTCAAATTAAACTCACCGTCGTCCCAGGAGCAATCACTGGCATCAGCGGAGTGGTCTGACCGTACTTCTCGCACACAGACTGCACATTTGGTTTTGACGACTCAGTCATACTAGTTAGTAATGAGACAAACACTACATGAATGTTTTGGCTAATCAGCAGAAGAAACTTACCACAAGGAGCTCGTACATTGCCCTTTCCTGCATGTGATTCCGTGCCCTCTCCTCCTCCAATATCTTTGTCGTCCTCTCCTCCAACTCCCGTTGCCTCTCCGCCGCCTCCGATAGAAGTTTCTCCATTCTATCTCTCTCACTCTGTATAGCAGCCTGCAACACCACTCCTCATTAGCATTTGTAATCATTGATGGAAGCGCACATAATGTAATGTAGAAAGATAACTGAGTACGTATAACTAACCTCGAAGGCGAGTTGGACTGGCCGTTCATGAGGCCTTATCTCAGGAGTGGATCTTGACTGGCACGCCTTGATCTCCGGGAGAGTGCTAGGACAATGGATAAGTCCATCTCCAATGGCTATCGAGCCATGGGACCTCCCGCCACCAGCTATCATCACCAGCTCTGGATCAATGGGACCCTGGCTCGGGTTAAAGTCCTCCCCTTTCCTCGCCTTCCCTTCATCTCTATATTTCATGAGCTTGTCGTGGGAGGAGATGTTGGTGAAGTTGTTTGCATCATCAAGGTCAGACGGAGAGAATGCCTTGACTTTCTTGTAAGAGGCAGTATGGGCCATGGCATAGAGGTCATACACCTCTGGCACCTTATCCGCCTTATTGTAGCATGCCTGAAAGAGAGAAACAACGTAAATTAGTAATTAAAGGGCTCAAGCTAGCATGATGAATGAATTGCATGAATCATGAAGCAAACCACATACCCAGTTCCGCCCGAACTGATATAAGTTGGAGCTGCCTTGATGGTGTGGCACACCTTCCATTTGGGCACGTTTGTCCTTGGCCATGTTGTGGATGGCTAGCCATTCTTTTGAGCACCACACATTGACCAACACCTCCCAACAATCCATCCGATCCGCACACCATCTCGGAAGCGCCTAAGTTAGCAAATAGAAACTTGAGTGCTACGACTATGAATTAATAAATGAAGGAAGTAAGTACAAGGCCTTAAGAATTACCTTCATGTATTTCTCCTTACTCAGGGACTTCTCGCGGCACGTCGGCTTGGGCTTCTTGATACCACGCAAGGCGTAGTAGTCTCGAACAACCTGCACCCGAGCCTCGTGCCGTAAGTTCTGTAGTAGGCGCTTGCAGACGTTCTCGATAACATTTGCCTCGTCCTCCTCGTATCCCTCCTGACACCTGTAGAATGTTTGCAATCAAATGAGACAATATTGATTAGTACAATTAATAACTAGCTAGTTGAAGATTTTTAATTGTGTAAAGGAGAAATTACCCAGAACTTTCTGATCACCACGTCCGCCCTCGTGTTGCACAAGACACCATCGATAATCTCACCCGACGGGGCCGGGGCAGCCAAGTAGTGCTCCCAGCTCAATCCAAGCTCTGGAAGCCGACCCTCACCAGGCAACGTGACAAACCCCGGGAAGTTTTGCTGGCAAAGCACTCCAAGGACGGAGTTGGGCCGACGGACCTTCTCATGGTGGTCCCAACCAATGCAGCATGACAAGGCCAATGCATTAGATATTTGAAGAAATGTGAATGCAGAAGGTACAAAAATATTAAATGCACTTACCTCTCTCCATTAGGGAAAATCAACCACCTCTGCTCGCGGGTCGCCGGCACGGACGGGAGCCGTGTACAACCACGCTGGTAGACGGTGCCCCCTCCTCCTCAATATCAGTCGGCTCCCCGGCATCATCAGCATGGCCACTCGGCCCCTCAGGCTGATCCGGCCAGGTACCCCATCCAGACGTGTGCTCGTCTGGGGTCTCGTGGGCCCAACTATCGTGGGTCGAAGGCCCGTGGACCCAAGGCTCGTGGACCGGAGTCCATGTAGCCTCCTCCTCAGATGAGTCCACCCTAGTAGTCACGTGCTCGGGTGAAATAGCTGGGGTTGGCAGCGAGGAAGGCACCCTAGCAGCCACGTGCTCAGGTGAAACAGCTGGGGGTGGCGGCGAGGAAGGCACCCTAGCAGTCACCCTACCTCCTCTCCCGCGACCACGTGCTCCAGCTCCTCTCTTCTTCCCTCCCTTTCCTCGTCCCCTGCTGGGCACTGCGGTTGACGAAGAAGGGCCCGGCGGTGTTGCCATACTGTCCAACAACGCTCATCGGATTTGTGCAGGTGGAATGGAAGACCTCCCACCACGCGCCGATGAAGAAGGGGCCTCGGAGCGCTCCGGATCAGCGCCCACCATCTTTCAACACCTGCCATGACAAAGAGTAAACGAAATTAATACAACATAAAAAAATACCGACATGAATAATAATATATGATGTTTTTCATAACAAAATCAAAAAATATATATGGTGTCGGGGTGGCGTGTCGGGGTCGGGGTGCCGTGTCAGGGTCGGGGT
>NC_041388.1:525649111-525673559 GCF_002162155.2 Triticum dicoccoides
GTGGCGGCGGGGGGCGGCGGGGGCGGCGGGGGGCGTCGGGGAGGAGAGAGGGAGAGACACGGAGAGAAGTGGCGGGGTGGGGCTCGGCCGTTAGTTAGGAAGAATCTTTGCCGTCCGCCCACCCTTTGCCATCCACTTTGTTTCCTCTTTGTCGTCTACTAGCGGACGTCAAAGAGGGGGGCCGTTAAGTTTTCGTCAATTAACTCGTTTAGTGGGGACGACAAAGAACATGCTGATGGCAAAGACCTTCTTTGCCGTCTGTCAGTTCTTTGCCATCCGTTTTCCTTAAGCTGACTGAGGGAGTCCTGGATTAGGGGGTGTTCGGATAGCCGGACTATACCTTCAGCCGGACTCCTGGACTATGAAGATACAAGATTGAAGACTTCGTCCCGTGTCCGGGAGGGACTTTCCTTGGCGTGGAAGGCAAGCTTGGCGATACGGATATGTAGATATCCTACCATTGTAACCGACTCTATGTAACCCTAACCCTATCCGGTGTCTATATAAACCGGAGGGTTTTAGTCCGTAGGACAACGTACACATCAACAATCATACCATAGGCTAGCTTCTAGGGTTTAGCCTCTTCGATCTCGTGGTAGATCTACTCTTGTACTACCCATATCATCAATATTAATCAAGCAGGACGTAGGGTTTTACCTCCATCGAGAGGGCCCGAACCTGGGTAAAACTTTGTGTACCTTGCCTCCTGTTACCATCCGGCCTAGACGCACAGTTCGGGACCCCCTACCCGAGATCCGCTGGTTTTGACACCGACGTTGGTGCTTTCATTGAGAGTTCCTATGTGTCATCGCCGTCATGCTCGATGGGTCCTACGATCATCGATAGCGATGCAGTCCAGGGTGAGACCTTCCTCCCCAGACAGATCTTCGTCTTCGGCGGCTTCGCACTGAGGGCCAATTCGCTTGGCCGTCTGGAGCAGATCAAAAGCTACGCCCCTGGCCATCAGGTCAGATTTGGAAGTTTAAACTACACGACTGACATCCGCGGAGACTTGATCTTCGACGGATTCGAGCCACTGCAGAGCATGCTACACTGTCACGACGAGCATGATCTAGCTCTGCCGCCGAACAGTGCCCTGGAGGCCGCACCCGCATCAGCTCCGACCCTTAATTCGGAGCCAACTGCGCCGATCGAGGATGGGCGGTTGGACGCTACCTCGGGGGCTGCGACCCCAACGGCGATTGAGCCGAACACTAGCCCCGTACTCTGCGAGACTCGTGACTCCAAGGAGCCGGACTCCTCTCCGGACTCTGAACCCTCCGTGCCCCTGCCGATCGAATCCGATTGGGCGCCGATCATGGAGTTCACTACCGTGGACATCTTTCAGCACTCGCCTTTCGGCGATATCCTGTAGTCACTGAAATCTCTCTCTTTATCACGAGAGCCCTGGCCGGACTACGGTCAGCAAGGTTGGGGTATGGACGATGAAGAAATTCAAAGCCCACCCACCACCCACTTTGTAGCCACTATCGACGACTTAACCGACATGCTCGACTTCGACTCAGGCATCGGCGGTATGGACGCCAAGGAAGGAGATGATGAAGAACCAGCGCCTATTAGGCCCTGGAAAGCCACCTCGTCATATGACATATACATGGTGGACACCCCAAAAGAGGGAGATGGCGATGGAATAGCGGAGGATGACCCCTCCAAGAAACAGCCTAAGCGCCGGCGTCAGTGGCGCCGCTCAAAATCCCGCCAAAACAAATATGGTGATTCCAGCATGGGAGATAATAATACTCCGGAAAGTGCCAAAGAAAACCCCTCCAGCAAGACTTAGCATAGGAGGATGGAGAAACCAGCCCTCATGAGAGAGCCGCAGACAGAGAGGTCGAGGACGATAATTATATGCCTCCCTCTGAAGACGAGGCAAGCCTCAACGGTGACGAATTCGTCGTGCTAGAGGATCCCGTCGAGCAAGAGCGTTTTCAACGCAGGCTTATGGCCACGGCAAGAAGCCTCAAGAAAAAACAGCAACAACTTAGAGCTGATCAAGATTTGCTGGTCGACAGATGGACTGAAGTCCTTGCGCCCGAAGAGCATAAACTCGAACGCCCCTCCAAGATCTACCCAAAGCGCAGGTTGCTACCTCGATTAGAGGAGGAAGCACTTGATGCGGTCGACCGGCCACCTCGTGGCCGCGACAAAGAGGCCTCCCGGCCCTCCACTCAAGCCGCACCCCATACCAAGGCACGAGAATATGCGACGGACTTACGAGACATGTTGGAGGACAAGGTAAGGCAAACACGATCGATCTACGGATCGCATGGGCGCCCCATGGCTCGAGACGGTAACCGTCATGCTGGCCACAAATTCGACAGGGCCGAACACAGCTCATTGGAGCTACGTCATGATATCGCCCACTACAGAGGCGTCGTACACCCACTATGCTTACAGATGAAATAATGGATCATCAAATCCCTGAGGGTTTCAAACCCGTAAACATCGAATCATATGATGGCACAACAGATCCTGCGGTATGGATCGAGGATTATCTCCTTCATATCCACATGGCCCGCAGTGACGATTTCCACGCCATCAAATACCTCCCACTCAAGCTTAAAGGACCAGCTCGGCATTGGCTTAACAGCTTGCCAACAGGATCAATCAGTTGTTGGGAGGACCTGGAAGCCGCATTCCTCGACAATTTCCAGGGCACGTATGTGCGACCCCCAGACGTCGATGACCTAAGTCACGTAATTCAGCAGCCAGAGGAATCGGCCAAGAAATTCTGGACACGGTTCCTAACAAAGAAAAATCAAATAGTCGACTGTCCGGATGCTGAGGCCCTAGCAGCCTTCAAGCACAATATCCGTGACGAGTGGCTGGCCCGACACCTTGGACAGGAAAAGCCGAAATCTATGGCAGCACTCACGACACTCATGACCCACTTTTGCGCGGGAGAAGATAGCTGGCTTGCTCGTAGCAACAATATGACCAAGAACCCTGGTAATTCGGTTAACAATACGACGAGGAGCCCCGGCCGCCGAACAACAGTGGACAGAAGGGTTTCCCCCCACAAGTGCGGACGGTGAACATGATATACACAACCCACGTCCCCAAAACGGAGCGGAAGCGCGCGTTAAGGGATGTATATGCGGTAGAGCCAGTCGCCCCCAAGTTCAACCCATGGTCCTCCTGCCCGATCACCTTTGATCGAAGGGACCATCCCACTAGCATCCGTCATGGCGGATTCGCCGCAGTGGTCCTAGACCCAATTATTGACGGATTTCATCTCACTAGAGTCCTTATGGACGGTGGCAGTAGCCTGAACCTGCTTTACTAGGATACAATGCGGAAAATGGGCATAGATCCCGCGAGGATTAAGCCCACCAAAACGACCTTTAAAGGCGTAATACCAGGTGTAGAGGCCAACTGTACAGGCTCAGTCACACTTGAAGTGGCCTTCGGATCTCCGGATAATTTCCAAAGTGAGGTGTTAATCTTTGACATAGTCCCATTTCGCAGTGGTTATCACGCACTGCTCGGGCGAACCGCATTCGCTAAGTTCAATGTGGTACCGCACTACGCATACCTTAAGCTCAAGATGCCAGGCCCTCGAGGAGTAATTATGGTCAATGGAAACACCGAACGCTCCCTCCGAATGGAGGAGCACACGGCGGCCCTTGCAGCAGAAGTACAAAGCAGCCTCTCCAGGCAGTTCTCTAGTCCGGCCACTAAACGACTGGACACCGTCAAGCGCGCCAGGAGTAACCTACAACAAGACCGCCTGGCACGATCCGAGTAGGCGTAGCAATGCGGCCCCAACCCCAACCCTCGCAAAAAGGCGACGCCAGTACTTCGCGTACATAACTACGCTCTAGAGATACCATGGGTACAGGGGGAGGGGCACCGTCATGACACACCCAAAAATACAGGTTAAACCGTACCAGGGGCTGCTGATTTTTTATTTTTCTCTTACTTTCAGGACTCCATCCTTCGGAAGGCCTGTTCGGCAGTTCAATTGCCGCACAAACGATGCAAGAACCAGGGAAGCAAACAAGCCACGCCGCAGTACGGAACTCCCAGGTGGTCTCTATCACGAGCAGTATACCTGTTCCATATACTATTCCATAGCTTGCCCCTGGAACGGACATGTTAACTAGTCCAACCTTCCACTTATCGCATTATTCGTATCGTTCTGCTTTGATCGCAGCCCTTTTTAATAAACAATGCATAGCTTTCGTCTATTTTTGCATCACCTTTTTCTTTATATATGTTCCTTAACGACATGTTGCACCCGTACACGTTGGTACGGCCAAAATACGCCAGGGGCTTTAGTACCCCTCAATATGGTGTGAGAAGTCCGAACACTTTAACAAGTGCGGCACCCCGAACTTATAGCATTATATGCATCGGCTCCGAATCATGTCTTGGGTCAATAGTTGGGTTTGCCCGGCTCCTATGTTTTGGTGCCTTACGTTCCGTTATATCGGCTAAGGTAGCACTAGGAGAACCACTGCGATTGTGCCCCAGTTGAGCTGGGTCGAGCACCTTAGTGGAGAAAGCTAAAACTGACTGTCATGATGAAGCGAGAGCTGGTCGCTGTTCGAGAGGTTTTTCGAGTCCCTAAAGACTTATGCCGCTTAGGGCGAGGAGCCGACTCTGTCCGGCCAAGGCGTCGATAGCGCCCTGAACTCGGTCTTCCGAATACCAGGGGCTTTGCCGAAATTTAAAATTATAGAATTCTATGGCTAAGTGAGAGTGTTCACGCATTATAGTCCGATTGCGTTGTTCGTTGGGCTGAGCGCCTCCCTCGAAGGATCCAAACATGGGAAAAAGAGCGCTCAGGTTTATCCCCGAGCACCCTAGCACTAGCGGCATGGGGGCAGAAGCCGACGACTCGCCATCTCTCAGAATTGATAAACAGTCGCACAGAAGGTAATATTTTAAATTCCAACAACATTGCTTAGCGCATATAAACAAGTTTTCAGCGCACAGGACAAAACGGGCAAGTTTCACTCAAAAATTACATCCCTACAACATTCATCCGCCACAAGGCAGGCACCCTTCAGAACATCCTTATAGTAATTATCGGGCTTGCGATGCTCTTTCCCCAACGGTGGCCTGTTCTTCACCAGCTTCTCAGCATCCAGCTTGCCCCAGTGCACCTTAGCACGGGCAAGGGCCCTACGGGCACCTTCAATGCAGACGGAGTGCTTGATGACTTCGAGCCTTCGACAGGCCTCCACCAACCGCCGCACCAGCCCGAAATAGCTCCCAGGAAGAGCCCCTCTAGGCTACAGCCGAACAATGAGGCCCTTCATGGCCTGTTCGGCTGCCTTGTGGAGCTCGACCAGTTGCTTCAGCTGGTCGCTCAGGGGCACGGGGTGTCCGGCCTCAGCATACTGAGACCAGAACACCTTCTCTGTCGAGCTTCCCTCCTCGGCTCGATAGAATGCGGTGGCATCGGACACACTCCGGGGAAGATCTGTGAACGCTCTTGGAGAGCTTCGGATTTGGGTAAGTAACAAGTAACTCACGTTTATGTGTTTGCTTTGCATAAAGAATGCCTTACCCGCCGCTATCTTCTTCACCTCATCCAACTCCTGGAGGGTCTTCTGGGATTCGGCCTCGGCAGACTTGGCATTTTCAATAGCCACCGCGAGCTCGGACGCTCGCGTCTTTGAGTCAAGCTCCAAACTCTCATGTTTTTCCATGAGAGCCTGGAGCTCTTGCCGCACCTTGCCAACCCTGGCCTCATACTTCTCCTGCTCGGTGCGCTCCGAGGCCGCCCTCTTCTCGGCCTCGACCAGCGCTTGCTTAAGGGTCGCCACTTCAGACATGGCCCCTAAATAGCCACGATAATCCTATCATTCTTTGAAATTGCACCTTTTTATATATATATTAAAAAACAAGGTATTTCTTACCTTCATTGTCCTCGAGCTGCTTCTTGGCACGCCCGAGCTCTTGCTCGGACCGCTCAAGGTTCTGCTTTAGCGTGTCCACTTCCACAGTCAGTGCGGCGGACGCAAGCAGGGAAGCCTGCATATGCATATTGACTCATTTTTGTTAGACTCCTGCGAATTCTATTTGATCCTCTATTCGGCTTTTCTTCCCGAACGCCAAATAGAGCATCAGGGGCTACTGTCTATGCGGTACTATTATTTACACATTCTTTACTTACCTCAAAGCCTGTCAAAAGGCTAGTACAAGCTTCAGTCAGTCCGCTCTTGGCGGACTGAACCTTCTGGACCACTGCACTCATAATAGTGCGGTGCTCCTCGTCGATGGAGGCGCCTTGGAGCGCCTCCAACATATTGTCCGGCGCCTCCGGTTGGACGGGGGCCGCCGGCACGGTGGACTTGCTCCTCTTGGAAGGAGGTCCCCCGCCGGACTCTGGAACCTTTGAAGGTTCCAGAGCGGTGTCCGGCCTAGAGCTGGACTTGGAGCCCTGAGGGGTTTCATCCCCTTTACTCCTGGAGTCCGGGAGGTCGCCTTGCGACGCCTCCAGGACCACCTCCTCCCGGCTTGGAACCTATTGGGACAACACTTCGGTGTCGTCCGTAGGGCGGGGGGAGGAAGCCGTCGGAAGCGAGTTCACATCCGACGAGTCCAGTGAGCTGCTCGACGACGCGTCGAGCCGGTCTTTGGGTGGGCTGCATAAACATATTCTACGTAAGGGAAAGCCGTGCAATAAACGAATACTATGAATTACTCTGGTATCCGGATACTTACGATTTTGCCAGGGGCTTGGCCCTGGGCTGCCACTCCTCTCCGCCGTCGGTGTCGGTGGAGTAGTCCGGAGGAAGGGTTTTCCCCTTCTTGGACCCTCCGGCCTCCCTAGAGAGGGCGGCCTTCCTTTTCTTCTCTCCTCCCGCTGGAGGGGGAGAGTTCTCCTCTTCTTCCTCCTCGTCTTCACGGGAGGAATGCGCCTCGGAACCATCGGATGATGGATCCGACACCTCCTGGCGCCGGGCACTCTTTCGAGTCCCCGCGGCCTTTTTCACGGCCTTCTTCTCCGGCACCACATAGGGTGCCGGAACCAGCAGCTTCGCCAAGCGAGCGTCCGCTGGGCCTTCGGGCAAAGGAGCCGGACAGTTGATCTGTCCGGACGTCACCTGCCAATCCTGTCAAAGGTAAGGGAGCTTAGATCCCGCATGGAGTCAAACTATGAAAAACTGATACCCTGTAAAAGGAAAAAAATAGCTTACCGCGAGAGCGTGATGCTGCGCACTGAATCCGCGATCCTCTGTAGCGGATGCGGGAGCCTCGGCGCCTTTGAAAAGCACCTTCCAGGCATCTTCGTATGTCATGTCGAAGAGCCTGCTCAGAGTTTGGTGCCGCGCTGGGTCGAACTCCCACAGGTTGAAATCCCGTTGTTGACATGGGAGGATCAAGCGGATGAGCATAACCTGGACTAAATTGACAAGTTTGAGCTTCTTGTCTGCCAGGGTTTGGATGCATGTTTGGAGTCCGGTCAGCTCTCCTTTTTTACCCCAAGACAGGCCCGTCTCCTTCCAGGAGGTGAGCCGTGTAGGGGGTCCGGATCAGAACTCGGGGGGTGCGACCCATTCGGCGTCGCGCGGCTCGGTGATGTAAAACCACCCCGATTGCCACCCCTTCAGGGTCTCCACAAAGGAGCCCTCGAGCCATAGGATGTTGGCCATCTTGCCCACCATGGCGCCTCCGCACTCCGCCTGGTTGCCGCGCACCACCTTCGGCTTGACGTTGAAAGTCTTGAGCCATAGGCCGAAATGGGGGCAGATGCGGAGGAAGGCCTCGCACACGACGATAAACACCGAGATGTTGAGGACGAAGTTCGGGGCCAGATCGTGGAAATCCAGGCCGTGGTAACATGAGCCGCCGGACAAATGGGTGGAGAGGGAAGCTCAGTCCGTGGAGGAAATGGGGGAGGAACACCACCCTCTCATGGGGCCTAGGGGTGGGGATGAGCCGCCCCTTTTCGGGGAGCCGGTACGCGATGTCGTTAGACAGGTATCCGGCCTTCCTCAGCTTTTTGATATGTCCCTCCGTGATGGAGGAGACCATCCACTTGCCTCCCGCTCCGGACATGGCTGGAGAAGGTTGAGGTGGGGAGTGCGTACTTGGGCGCTGGAGCTCGAGTGCGCAAGAATGGATAGGCGAAGGAGGAAGAAGGCGTAGGTGAAAAGGTGGATCTTTATCCCCTTATATGGGTGGACGCAACTACATGTCCCCACCAGCCTGGTAAAACTCGCTTATCTCCAAGCACCGTAATCAATGGCGCGGTTGGGTTACCCACGCCCGTATTGCTAAGAATCCCGGGATAAGGGGACACGATCTCTGCTTTAACAAGACGTGCCAAGGAAACCGCCTCGCATAACACGCTGAGGTGGGATAATGAAATGACCCGGATAAAGGCTTGGCCGTGGTGTGTCACGCTACGGAATACGTCAGCAGATTAGATTGGTGTAAATATTATTCTCTCTATGGAAATATGTGGAAACTTATTTTGCAGAGCCGGACACTATCTTTGTGTTCAAAATCTTCTACGAAGTACTTGGAGGAGGAACCCGCCTTGCAATGCTGAAGACAATCTGCGCGCCGGACTCGTCGTCATTGAAGCCTGTTTCAGGGGCTACTGAGGGAGTCCTGGATTAGGGGGTGTTCGGATAGCCCGACTATACCTTCAGCCGGACTCCTGGACTATGAAGATACAAGATTGAAGACTTCGTCCCGTTTCGGGAGGGACTTTCCTTGGCGTGGAAGGCAAGCTTGGCGATACGGATATGTAGATCTCCTACCATTGTAACCGACTCTATGTAACCCTAACCCTATCCGGTGTCTATATAAACCGGAGTGTCGTGGAATTGTCACGGCAGATGTCCTTAGTGTCAGGACTTAGTCATGAGGCCAACGCATCTATGTGGTAGCTTGAGAGGGGTTGAGCGGGACGAGAGACACGATGTTTTACCCAGGTTCGGCCCCTCACGGTGGAGGTAAAAGCCTACATCCTGCTTCATTGATATTGATGATGATGATCACGGTTACAAGAGTGCTCTATCTTGAGAGCTATTGTCTAAACCTAACTTGTCCAACTTGTGGAACTTGTAAATCTTGTCCCTCTTGGGGAGCCCTGCCCCTCCTTTTATATGTTGGAGGGGCGGGTTACATGTAGAGTCCTATTAGGATTAGGACTAGTCTATCTCTAATACAAACCGGATACAAGTCCAGGTCTTAGCTCCTTGCAAGATAATGTTCCTCATGCCTTTCCTCTTAAACCGGCCCACCGTTAAACGTGAACCGGCCTTCTGGGCTTTGGGCCTTGTCATCCGTCGATCCCGCACGTCGGATCACCAGTGAGTCATAATGACCAGGTGGGTTGCTTGTAAACTGCCAGGTCAGGGCGGGTCGCCAGTAACTCGCCAAGTGTCAGCGGGGTCTTCAGATAAATCGCCAAGTCCGGCCGGGTTAACTTCCGGCCGGTTTACACCGCGGGGTATATCCCCGACATTAGCCCCCAAGTTTAGCTTGTATTTATTCATGGTAAACTTATGCTGCAAAATAAACACAAGAACAAATTTGACAGGTTATGCTCCGGGTTAAAAAAATTGTAAACCGGTACCTAATCATCCTTAAGTCCTTGTTATTTCCTCCTTCTGGGAAATCCGGGTCAACAGACCAGCTTCATAATCAATTTTCCGACATTGGTTTGTCACCGAGAAATATTGTGAAGAATAACTCCTTTGACTCAGCTCCCAAAGCGTCGGTTTAAGAAATATGGGTCTGAAAATACTTATCTGATATTTAGCCGGTTTTAAGATGTAAAACTTGCCGGTTTAATATTACCAAAATGGCCGGTTTACAAATATTGATGGCGCCGGGTTAGAATTGTTGTCGACACCGTGTCATGTAATTGATCTTCCTGATTTGCTCAAAACTGATAAAATGAAGATGTTCCTTCTTTATATGCATAATACCTATAGCCCCCAAGTCATAAGAGGAGAATATAGTGATAACTTAAGACTTGCTCCAATAAGTGTTTCAACCTTGAAGAAATCCGGTTTGTTCATCTCAATTATATAAACTGAATACTCCATATATGTAGCCCCCAAGTGCTGGGTTGTCATGCTTGCAGCAACCTGGGACTTGTAATTGCTTATAAAAACTTCAATCAGTGTAGCCCCCAAGGGCCGGTTTAGTAAGACAATATTGAAAAGCTAACTCAAGGGGTAAACCGGACACGACCAAGCCCCCAAGTGATATAACATGATGCTTTTGAAAAGCTAACTCAAGGGGTAAACCGGAGGCCGCTTTAGAACAACTCCGTGTAACAACACATGATGTAAAAGAACAGAGACCCCGCTTTATGAAGCAGAAGCCCCCATGTGATCAATAATATGTCTGGCCAGTAAGGCGGGATACCCATGCTTGAACCGCGCATCATGGCAGCAGGTCCTCTTTGGCAATTTTTAACTTTTTGCAAGAGATAAATTCTTCTTGAATCGGGATCTTGAACCGGATATTAAGAGCTTCAAAGCTTTATGGGAGACATCTTTCCCTTGAACCGGATTTTAAACCGGAATCTTCATTTTCAGCCGGAAAATTTTCTGACGGCCTTTAAACTCGAGTTTGCGAGAAGTTAATTCCTTTTTGAATCGGACATTGTTAAACCGGATTTGAGCGCTCCAGAGCTTTGTGGGAGAACAGATTTCCCTTGAACCGGACTGTAAACTGGATATTTTGAGAGCTGCAGTTAGACTGACTTCCCTTGAGCCGGATTTTAAACCGGAATCCTTTCTGATGACCCGGATCTTCTTCATTGAGCCGGGATTTTGTAACTGCCATATACTTTCTAAACCGGAAATTTTCTGACGGCCTTTAAACTTTCATCAATATAACAGTAGCCTCCAGGACTGGGTTATCTTTCCCTCCATCATCCTGGGGTTCTTAAACCGGCTGAAACTGGCAAGATTTGCTGAGTCATGTCATCGTAGCCCCCGAGTCTCAGAGGTGACTCAAGGAGTTGGCTTGAGACTCTCCATATTTGACCATGATATAAACCGACATAACTTGTATATCATTGGCGTTGATAGCACGATGTGAATCCATAGAAGATTGCGGTGACTGCGGCGGGTTGTAAATGATCCCATATGAGCCATATCAGCAACTCGGCCAATTGTTCTTTCCAACTGGCGATTTAAAGTTAATCAAAACTATAGTGGCGGCGACTTGTGCGCCCAATAAACAGCTCATGCAGACAGGTGCGGCCCGGTATGTTGATGTAGACCAGGCCGCGAGAGACGGACGGTAAAAATGACCGCAACATCAGATACAGCACAGCCAGATGAGTCGGCCGTGGCGTAGTAAGTCGGTGCGGACGGGAGAGTCGGCCGCGGGAGTTGTAAACCGGTGCGGACGGAGAGCCGCCTACGGGTATTGTGAACCGGCGCGGACGGGGAGTCGCCTGCGGGCATTGTAAGCCGGCGTGATGGAGAACCAGCCGCGTGTTGATGTAAACCGGACCACAGGCAGCTTGTGCGCGTCCGTTGAGCAGTTCGGAATGGTCAAAAGCCAGTATAATGATGCTAGTGCGCGCTCCATATGCATGGTGTAACACCAATGTTGTGGCAAATAATTGTCATGCATATAAAAATATGCAAAACCAATGTAATTGTTCTTTTTATAAAAGCAATATATGTCAAAAATAGACTTAGATAGATGTCACCTGATTTGTTCGGACGACGGATGATCATTATATGGTGTTCGTAGATAACCAAAAAACTTTTGTGTTGATCCTTTCAAGGGCCTTGCCAGAGTTTGCCGTAATTTGTATAACCTGGAGACTGGCACATGCACCTGTGGCGGCGAACTGCACTATGTGGCAACGAGGTCAACCCGGGCGGCACTGCGCGTCAGAGCCAGACTGGGGACACCGAAGAGATGAAGATCAAGGCCGGCCACCAAGGCAGGATGAGGTCAGGACAGCGGAAGCGGGTGATTCGCGGCTGCTTTGGCGGGTCGGAACTGCGAGCACTAATGAACCCAACATTAGAGGCGGGGCTTGCAGTAGTGTTGACTCGCTGCGCGGCTAGAGACATGGCAGAGGTGGAGGCGATTCAAGGCGACCGGAGATGTCGTATCGATGAGTGACAGCAGCTGTGGAGGCAGCCCATTAATCTTGGGCGTTTCTGTATAATAAACCAAAGTCATCTGACACACTTGTCTCCGGTAAATATTTCCTCCATGTACTCCCGTATAAGTTAGCCTGAAAAAACCGTTTGACTGATGTATCATGAAGAAACGACAGGGATCTAGCTGCAGATTTGGCTGGTCTTTGATTCGTGCTCCTCCCAAAATTACTCAACGCACCCGCGGCAGACACGGCGACTGAGTTCCAATGCGACCGCAGAGAGTCAGCAATGGAGTCCGCGGGGGCGGTTCAAGTTGCTCGACGGAGGTGGAGGTTGACGGTTCAGCAAACAGCCGGTTCAAAGTTGACGGACAATAATCACGGCCGTGACCCGGCAAGGCAGCACCGCAGCAGACGTAGATGTCGAGGCCGTGAACTGCTCAAAGCGAGAAAGTACATCGGCGCAGCCCGACGGAAACAAGTTGAGGCGACCGGCGGCTCAGAAGTAACTCGGGGAAGATTTTTTTGATTTGTTTTCGTATTTGACCCAGAGTACTAGTATTAGACTGACCAACCAATTTGCTGGTATACATACAGACCAAGTCCAACTCATATTCGGATCACCCTATGCATCACGTCACTGATTAGGAAAACAAGATCCATTGACCCGTAGGTGACGGACAGACAGCAGTAGCAGAGGCCGAAGGAGGGCCGTGGCAGAAGTGGAGTTGCTGCAAGGTAGCATTGCTTCCTTCGGATCGTTTTTGACTTTGGCGAAAACATCTTGAACCACCGACAAAATAAATCTGAACCAGTACTTAAACTGATTGGACCTTGATGCGCCTTAAATCTCCCAAATCTTCAATCTGGATTGATGAACTTGATACTGATGTAAATCCTTTCAAACCATCTTTTTATCCAAAAAGTTGCAAATTCCTCGATCCTTAGGACAGATCCCTCCAAGAACTCAACACCACCGTGCGCAGGCCCCACGGTGGGCGCCAACTGTCGTGGAATTGTCACGGCAGATGTCCTTAGTGTCAGGACTTAGTCACGAGGCCAACGCATCTATGTGGTAGCTTGAGAGGGGTTGAGCACGACAAGAGACGCGATGTTTTACCCAGGTTCGGCCCCTCACGGTGGAGGTAAAAGCCTACATCCTGCTTCATTGATATTGATGATGATGATCATGGTTACAAGAGTGCTCTATCTTGAGAGCTATTGTCTAAACCTAACTTGTCCAACTTGTGGAACTTGTGAATCTTGTCCCTCTTGGGGAGCCCTGCCCCTCCTTATATATGTTGGACGGGCGGGTTACATGTAGAGTCCTATTAGGATTAGGACTAGTCTATCTCTAATACAAACCGGATACAAGTCCAGGTCTTAGCTCCTTGCAAGATAATGTTCCTCATGCCTTTCCTCTTAAACCGGCTCACCGTTAAACGTGAACCGGCCTTCTAGGCTTTGGGCCTTGTCATCCGTCGATCCCGCACGCCGGATCACCAGTGAGTCATAATGACCAGGTGGGTTGCTTGTAAACCGCCAGGTCAGGGCGGGTCGCTAGTAACTCACCAAGTGTCAGCGGGGTCTTCAGATAAACCGCCAAGTCCGGCCGGGTTAACTTCCGGCCGGTTTACACCGCGGGGTATATCCCCGACACGGAGGGTTTTAGTCCGTAGGACAACGTACACATCAACAATCATACCATAGGCTAGCTTCTAGGGTTTAGCCTCTTCGATCTTGTGGTAGATCTACTCTTGTACTACCCATATCATCAATATTAATCAAGCAGGACGTAGGGTTTTACCTCCATCAAGAGGGCCTGAACCTGGGTAAAACTTCGTGTCCCTTGCCTCCTGTTACCATCCGGCCTAGACGCACAGTTCGGGACCTCCTACCTGAGATCCGCCGGTTTTGACACCGACACTGACGGAAAAGACCTTCTTTGCCATCCGCCAGCGGATGACAAAGAACTGGCAGACGACAAATAAGCTAATTCCAGTAGTGCATCTTGCTGCACCTTATTTACTTTTATTACTTGCTACTCGTTACCAATTACCTTATCAGAAAACTATCTGTTACCGATATTTTCAGTGCTTGCAGAGAATACCTTAATGAAAACGGCTTATCATTTTCTTCTGCTCCTTGTTGGGTTCGACACTCTTACTTATCGAAAAGGCTATGATAGATCCCCTACACTTGTGGGTCATCAGTAAACACAGTCCTCCCTGCCGAATGGAAGTTGCATAGCACGGTAATCATCGCCGGTGATATGATCGATGATTGGTTGGATGATCGGATAATTGAGCCCGAGGAACATGGACTGGTTGCCGAGGCTGTAATCCCGCCTCCAGTTGAATACGCCTGGCCCAATGGAGCTAGGATCTTTCTCGAACACGAAGCAGCCATAGCCATCAATGTCACGAATGCCCCAGGCATTGTACTGCATTTGGTTTGATGTAATGGTTTGGTCAATTTGGTACGTGCGAATGAGCATCAAATGACCGCCGTCAGCTGAACGAGCGATAAACCACCACCCATCGGCTGGTATGATTCCAGGTCCTGGAATCATGAAGGCCAGCGCATTTGCGTCCACTGCAACAATTCAAATTGGAGACCAAAAGGACAAAAATAAACAATCATGTTCAGAGTATGTGTGGAATTAAGATTATTATAACAATGACACATATCATAGTCAGAGAATTGCAATGCCGTGGTCATAATCATACCCCACATTAAAAAATAAGCCAATGGCTTTCATATTCTAGCAATTTGTCATGGTTCAAACATCATGTAACAATGAGAGGAAAACAACTATGACAGAGCCTACTCATATTCTACCATAGCACTTACTACTACTATTCTCATATCAACTCTAAGCAATAACATGCGTTGTTATAAAAATCTTGGAAATGAGAGTAACATATAGCAATCATGATGTTATGCTCATAATATCTATTCTAACAATCATTAGATGCCAATTGTTCTCATATCAACTCTAACAATAACATGTGTGGTCATAAAAATCTAGGAAATGAGAGGAACATATAGCAATGATGTGGTTATAGACATACTATCTATTCTAAATTTGTAACAATGAACAGGCAGTCGTATTCAAGGTAAAGATGAGATGAGATAAAACAATTACACGACGATAGATTCCACCAGTATAGGCAGCTAATCTGTGCGTCGACCGAGTAAATGATGCCATCGTGCACTATAGCATCAGACAGAAATGTTGTCTCAACAGGATTGACGATGAGCCATAACCATGTATGGCGACCGGATTCCGGATAGACTAATACCATGTTGAACAAGGCAATGAGCTTGTAATCCATGTAGTCTTATGATGGTGTGGGCACTTCGTAGATTACAACTTTCAACAAACAGAGGTTGAGCCAGAAGCTTGACGCGTCTCATGCGTAGTAGGCAGGAGTGTCCGGCGGGCCGCGAGGCTCGATGGCGGCGGTATCCAACGATGGAAGGGTGATCTATCAATGGGTGTAGATATCCACGGGACGCCACGGACTACCAGATTGGTGGATGAGGATGATCCAGTTGGCCTTCATGCCCACCGAGTAGTGGCCGCGCATGAAGGACAGGTGGACGGGTAGTGGTAGCATGTCAAGGGGCACCACGACAACCTCTGTCGGATTGTCAAGTCGGTGTCTGGGCCACCTGCGAGGATCGGGCATCAGCAAGCAGGGTGTCTTGAAAAGAGCCGGCCGTTTGCAGACGAGTAGATGGTACAAAGACACCGAGCATGCGTCCAGACGGACGGTGCTAAGTAGGTCCATACGATTACAGATCTGCTCCAAGAGAACATCGGGAAGGGAATTCCTATTGTGGCTCTGTGTGTCAGTTGGTTTTGCCATTGGGGTTTTCGGTGCCTGCGAGCCAGCGGGGAAGTGGATTCGGGCGGGCGAGCGAAGAAGCTTCTCCTTGTGTGGCCGAGCAGTGAGCGGGGGGATATGGTACGCGCGAGCTAACAAGGAAGATAGCACGGGCAGGCGAGCAGTGAGCGGGGGGAAATGGTGTGCGGCCAACGATGGGGAAGAGAGGAGGAAGAAGAAGAGAGGAGGAAGAAGAGTGAAAGACGGGGAAGAAAGTGCATTAAATCTCAATTCTACTACTACTACTACCAGGATATACCGTCCTTCGGAGTGTAAATAGTTACACCGATGATATGTGGTTCTACCACAAGAGGGACCATATGTCAGTTAATGGAGGACAAAAGCGTGCTCTACTGGCAAACATGATGGCAGTACTGGGTAAGGCTGATTTAGTAACACCAACACGCTGGTTCAACTTATTAATTAAGTGTCCCATCTGCTGCAGTGTGTATTGTCACTTCACTGCGAAGACTAGTTGAATAGTTCTCTGTGACCGAGATGGGGAATAATGGATCGCGAAGACTTCCTTTCTACATTATCCCTATGCCTCTACGCTCACTTCACTCACTTTGCTCCGTACGTAGTCACTTGTTGAAATCTCTAGAAAGACAAATACTCCATATTTGGGAACAGAGGGAGGATTTTACTCCGTATTTGGGAACAGAGGGAGTATCACCATATGGAGGGAACAGAGGAAGCTTGAAATATGAACATGTCAATGGGAGGGAGTAAGCCCCATGCATGCATGCATGCATGCAACATGCAACACTCACACGTACACATGGACGCACGCAACACTCACGCACCCATGCGGCACATAGCACACGACGCAACACACACACACTCACGCTCAAGTTCTCAACCTACTCCCTACGTCCGTGAAAGACTATACATTTAGAGATTTACACATTGACCAGGGCATAATTAACGCCCAAAAGTAGCAGACTTATGTGTGGATGCGACCATTGAGAGAAGAAGATTAAATGAAGGTCGTTGCATCCTGTAATTAAGGATAGACATGTAGCCTATACCTAGAGCACAAGTTGGTGCATTAGTCAATCAATATCGATTTAGATTAAAGGCTAAATGCATTGGAAGTGTAGGTGTACTACACTCTTTGTTTTTTAGCCGATGTACACTCTTTGTTGGAACACCGAGGGAGTACACGTGCATGCACTCAAATACACAGCCAGGGTGGTTCACGTGCAAGGGTTGGACTCCTGTCGCGCCTGCCTAAAGTTTTGTTTAACTGATTTCTTTGCTCTGCCAACTGACAGGTGGGACCCAGAAACCAGGTGACAATTTATCCAGTCAACAATGTGCCACATTGACTATGTGGCCGGTCAGTAGGGTGCAATACGGTGCTCTACGATGAGCTAGTGATCATATAATCCCCGCAAAACTATATATATAGTGACCGTAAAGAGCATATTGTTACATACGTTGACCGCCAGTGTATTTTTCTCGTCTCAAATTGAGCCATATTAACCAGAAAGGACGTAGTATGGACTAGTACTAGTACTGCTTTGATGTGTCCCGTCAACTCACCGAACAAGGAGAAGCTTGCTTACTACGGCTCTCCCTCGCCCACACGCACGGTGGTTCACAGGACGAGGAGAGGGTTTTGACTACAGCGCCCTCTCCCTCGCCCTCGCCCTCGCGGTGGACGTGCAACAGTTCAATTGGTGTCATATTGCCAAAAGCATATTGTACTGTAGTATCATCATTGTTGGACCTTCCGAAGAGGCGAAGAGCCAAGTGCAAGGTTCACACGAGTACGAACTGTTGAACCTCCCGAAGAGGCAAAGAGCCAAGCGCAAGGTTTTATAAGAGTTGTCGTCCTAGTAGGAGTGTACTACAACTATAGCGAACGATGCTACTGTATGATGCCGCCACGTCACATATATCCAAAGCTGTGCCACCTTTTTTTCTCAAAGAGCGTGTTGGAGCCCGTGCAACAACCACACAAGTTGCACGTACACATAACACATTTACTAGTAATAAATTCTAAAGGACAAATGCCAGTATGCCACACAAGTTCATCTCCAATTCATGTGATAAATTTGTGCATGACTAGTATACATACATTCACAGCGCTACCGTTCACAATTTACCGTACTCCACTTACATGTTATAGATGGGCTACATGTCCTCCTCCAGTTTCCAGTCCCAGGTGTTCTTCATGGATAGCACGATCCATAGCGGTGGGCAATGGGAATCATTGTCGCAGCTTTCTAGTCCGGTTCCATACGATGGAGACACAACCGTGCTTCATGAACGACAGGCCTTACGTGTCTTGCACGAAAGGTGGCATCCGCTTCACAATGGGGTAGCTGCCCCCAATGAAAAGCGAGTACTCTCCAAGAGTGTTCCTCGGCACCCATGTAGCATCACGGGGTCGAACTCGGCGCCGTTCATCTGGTACATGCGGCATCTCATATCTGGACACATGGTGACGTACATAGTCAAGGTCCATGCATAATAATGTTGTGCTCAAATATGGCGGTCAGTAATACTGTGCAGCAAATAGTACTACTCCGGTATAGAGGAAGTAAAATAACCAGCTTATTATATATAGCCACTCTTGGCTACATGGATGAGATAGTAAGACATGGGAAAAAAATGGTGGCAACTAGTGGGTTCAAGTCTTCAAGGGCCTAGCTAGCTATACGCGTCCTCCAAGGTAAAAAGCACTCCTACTAGTACGTAAGTAGAGTACGAGTACAACAATGAAAGAGAAGGAGAGAGGGTTAAAAAATGGAATACCTGGGTAGATGGTGACGGTCCGATCGTGGTAGATTGTGTGACCATATTGCACATCAGTGGTACCATGGGTAACGACTGCTAAGATAGTTGATCCCAATATGCCAAAGTCAGCTACAAGGTTCCAGGTTCAACCGAATGGCGGATGCAAATGCACATCTAGGATCGGCGATCTTATTTTGATCGCGGGATGACTGGTCCCTGCAAAATAATGGAGTACCGTTAGGGATGCAAATGATGGTTTGTGCATTCCGTTTGTAATCTCCCGTACCATAGGATGGCAACCAGATGAAACAAGTCCCCTGGCTTGTCACCGCAAAGATGTGGCCTAGATGGTGCATGGCGTCTTCAAATGTGTAGGGGTACAAATCTGCCGCCGCCAACATGCGCCAGCCTCTGCCGTTACTGCCTCTTGCATTGATGGCAATCCTTATGTCGAACACCAAGATGAGATAGTAATCATCATAGCCGCGTCGCTTTGTCGGCGGGTCCGCGATTGCTATCTTCTTCAATCTCATGTAGGCATCATCATACGTATTCAAGCCCAGCCAGTCCGGAAGGCCGATCCCAATGGTGGAGAAGGGGTCTAGGGAACGGCCGCACTACTGTGGATGTTCTGCAAAATGATGGCGGTATCCGGCCGAAGGTATGCAAGCCAATCTTCGTTGGCACCGACCTAGACCTATATATAAGATGGTGGGCAGCGGAGAAATTACGGGATGGGAATGGAATAACTAAGTACTACATGATCAAACTCCATTACTGACCTGCTCATCGGACAAAATCCGACTACCTCTCAACATCGGCAACTCTAGCGGAGTCAACATGCAACCATGGACAGGGAGCGGTGGACTGTTCAAAGGATTGTCCCATAGAAGAACCTTCTCCTCAAGGACGCATGGAAGACCAACACGCATGGCCTTTTCCCAAGCCTTTTTAAGCACCGTCTTGAAAAAGTTGGTGCAGGAAGCACCGAGTCTTGCGGCAGTGAGGACGTCGGAGCGGCGTGCGATTTCTCCCAGAGGATCGTCGTCCAAGGTCTCCCAGCCTCGACGAGGAGGAGAACTGCATGGAGAATCCATGGGAGCAGCGACGAACTGCCTTCTCTTCGGGGGAGGGGAACTGGCGAGGAGGTGATAAGAGCGTAGTAACCGCAGGGCCTCGTCCCTTCCAACTGTAGATCGTTCCTTAGTGAAGGGGTGGGGGTATTATTTACTACTAGTACTAGCATTATGGGACGTTATGGGATTGCATTATACTGTAAATAATAGCACCAGTAAGAAATTTTTGGCACTAGCTAGTAGTTTTTTGGCGTGGATTAAGAAATTTTGGGTATGTTTTTGCTATTTTTTGTACACGCCAACTAGTGTCAAAAAACGTCATACATTATGTGACGGAGGAGTATGTACTCATACTATAGTAGTACTAGTACTACTTTCTCAACTAGTAGTGCGATGTACTGTACTTCTAGTATAGTGCACTAGTTTTAAACTCTTGAATCTCAGGGCCAAGGAGCTAACAGTTGGAAGTGGAGGGTACTACTGTTCTCTAGAACCATCGCTGTACTATCAATGCAGGCAAAGTACACCTGCGTAGTGGCCTAGTGGGTATTCTCGGTGCTCTATTCAGCCACTCCTCTCACATAGCTGGCCTACTCAGCCGCTCCTCTCACACACACTAGCAGCCTGTTTATCAGTGACAGTTACCGCGGGGGCAGAATGTTTGAGTTATTTGATACAACGAGACTAGGCTTTTCGCTTCCATTTGTGGAGGTGTAATGGATCTCGTCGAACTTTGTTAGTAGTTCCTTCTTTATGAATGAGATGAAACAAAGCTTTCGCCTCCGTTTAAAAAAACACGTCAAGAGGAATTTCTTTTATAGTAGAGCCGATAATGGAGTGAAGTCCATGCGTGCAACGCCACAAGCTACAGAGTAGTAGTAGAGCACTTTACGTACAGAGCCATATTGGATAGTTCCCAATGCCCCTCCAGGCTTTTCCGGCTCCTCGGGCTTAATTGGGAGGCGCCAGTTTAAATATGCTACTAGCTGATGAGGAAGCTGCAAGCGAGGTGTGGCTAGGGCAAGCACGCGAGCCATGAGATGCTAGGAAGGAAAACCCATTCACGTGGCTAGGCTATCCAGTGCACCCAGATTGTGGTGCCGCATGTCCGTTTGACTTCAAAACTCAAACTACCCGTGTAAAATATTGGCTCACAGCAAAGTTACTATTTTAAAAAAGGTTGCCATGCGTTCGGCTGGGATCGAACCCACAAAACGAGGTATACACTCCCGCGACCACTAGTAGTACTTGTTGGAGTACAATGCAACCTAGAATTGCCTTTTGTCGCTAGTAGTACATTGTTCCTTACAAGAAACCCCTAATAATGCAAGAAACCACTAATAATGCCAAGAAACTACTACCACTTGCATACGTGGTAGACTTAAGATAAGACTACCTTATCAACCATTGTACATGCTCTTACCAACCAGCCCTACCAAGAAACGACTACAATACAAAGTGCCATTATAGGCACATTTCAACTCATGGCCCTGTTTGGATATATTTGTTGTCAATCTAACCTTGCCATCCAAACACCATTTTGGTTAGAGGTAGTTCAGGGTTAGAATCTAACTCTAACCTCTGACTTAGAGTATCCAAACAGGGCCCATGTTGCCCATTAAGTCAACGCCTTCTATTCGACTGGGCGTTATGACTTGTGGGACCTACATGTCAGTCTGCACAAAAATCCCCGAGTGACCTCCTACCTCTGGCCCGTCCACCAAGTCATCCTCGGCCATGGGACGTAGCTACCGCCGCCGGCAGAAGGCGAGGTCAAACCGTCGGTGGTGCGGAGCCCATCTTGCGGCAGCCCGGATGCCAGCTCCGTCCGGCGCTCGCGGCCGCTAGCTAGCCAAGATAGCTCTGTCCAGCTGCTTGTCTGCAAGGTTTGCTAGCTAGATTGGCACGGCAGTGCGGCGGCTTACTCGCGTGCTCCATGCTAAGGCCAACCATCTGGCTCGAGGGAAGGCCAGTGCGGCGACTTGCTCGCTCATGAGTCACGCTCGGGCCAGCCTGCCAACCCGTGTGGAGGCCAGCACGGCGTCCGACCTGTCCGGCGGAGTGGCGGCCAACTCTCTCATCACCGGCGCCATCGACGAACACGCATCAATACTGTTTGAAGTAATGTTCAGGAAAAATAATGATTTGAGGGGGAATAATAGGATAGAAGGTCAGATGTGGGTCCCTCATGTCAACGGTCAAACAAAATGTGTTGGTTTAAGCTGCCTTGTCAGCATGGACGTGTGGGCCAACCCTGTCATAAATGGGTTTAAACTAACCTAATCAGTACCCCCTCTGTCCCATAATATAAGATGTTTTTGCAAGCTAAACTAGCTTGCAAAAACGTCTTACATTGAGGGACGGAGGGAGTTCTAGGTAGTAGTTTTTGGCGTGGATTAAGAAATTTTGGGTATGTTTTTGCTATTTTTTGTACAATAGATTCTTCCTAGGGCTGGTTGAAAGTGGTAGTTTTTTGTTAAATACTCTACATATTGTAAGTAGGAGTGAAAGTTAAGCTTTGGAACCCAATAAGCAAGGCTAGTTACATAGTGCATATGTGTACATGATTGAAAGTAAATATCAACCATGAGTGACTAATATCTTGATGGAAAACTCGAAACTATAGAATACTAGGAAAAAATTGCATGGTTGGAAATACTAGCAATGTTCATGTGTGTTGCAACGAATCATAATTAGAATAATACTTATTCACAAACTTGGTACAAAACACTCTAATTTTGATATACATATATCACTAGAGATATATTATGTTTCAATTAGAATATATTCCTTGGGCTGTTTTGGTGAGGTCAGGGAGGGATGTGGTTGGTTTTAAGATACTAATTATGGGCTTTTTCTGCAAATTGGTAGACAAGTGGGATGTTGGTGAGAAAAGGCAACAACTTACCTCACAGTCGTTAGATGTAGATCTAATGGTCACAAACGACGGATGGCAGACACACCATCATCACCAACTTAGTCTTCTGTAGGAGTACTAGCAAGATTCGTGCATTGCATGGAACATCAAGGTGCATTTTTTTATAAAACACTTGTTGTGATTGGCCCATGCGGGAGTAATCCCATGTGTAAAAACTAATGATATCTCGAGAAATAGGAGATAAGGTGAAGAGGAGTGGGGCATGGTGGTGATTGGTGGTTGGACTGAGAGGAGGCATGGGGATTGACGACGCCGGCTGCGACCACCAGGCCAGTTTGTTCTAGAGGCTTCCTTTCTTAATTGCTCAACAATGAGGTTGTTGGAGATAAGGATGAACTAGGGAAGGCCTTGTCTACAAATGTGGAGAGGGGTGCAGGTATCTATTAGTTTAATTTTCATCCGTCAGATATAGATCGGACGGTCTATATTGCAAGATGGCACGCGTACCATCATCACCAACTCAGTTTTTATAAGAGAATAAATATAAGTGTGGAGATACAAACGTATTATCGATACTTGTTTCCGTAAACTAGCCTCTACATTCTATTCAACGCCTCAGCATGTGAGGCCTTAGCACAATGACTTCTCGACTATGTAAAACAAAGGTTTTCCCGTCACCGATAAGGAGGGGGTGATGGCGGCGCGCTTTTTGTCTTGCTCTAGTCCTAGTAGTCATACTAGGTGGTCTAAGCACGTGTAGATTTATTGTTTTTCACGTCTCGTGTACGCCGTACTGCCATGACTGTTGATGAATATACGGTAAGTTATTCACGGGGAAACCCTTGTTGAGCGTGTTTGCGAGAGAGAGAGAGAGACAGTGTGCGTGTGTGATATGTCTAGAGACTAAGGCAATGGTAAAAGATTCTTTGTGTCTATGTGTGTGGAGGATAGAGAGAGACATGTACATGGGGCTTTGTGTTGTGTAACATGGAGACCCATATACATATTTAGAGAGTGAGTGTGTGAGATACACATGTGGACATGGGGAGAGATGAGGATCCAGATTAATGGGTGTTTGTGTGTGAGAGGGAGTGTGTGTATGTGGAGTAGAGAGACTAGTAATGATGTAAACCTAGTATAAGGGAAGGGGGAATGGTGTGACATGTGTAGTAGCGGGATAGCATGGGTGCGGGCGGGGGGAGCAGACTATTTGGAAGAGACATCGAGTGTGTGTGGGAGAGGGGTGTGAGAGCGAGAGAGAGAGAGAGAGAGAGCTAGCGACGGAGAGAGAGAGAGAGAGAGAGAGAAAGAGAGGGGGCGAGAGAGGGGGCGTTTGTGTCCATAAATGCCATATAGATAGGGAGACAATGTTGATGTTGTTTGAAATTGGCCTATGTGCGGAGACGCAAGGGAAGCGAGTCATCGTGTGTGTGATAGGGACTTCATGAGAGATCTAGAATAGTTGGTGTAGAGAACAATGTGCGAGATCGAGAATGATGATACATTAGGGAGCTATGGAAAGAGTCACGACATATATGTATACAGGGAGGAGCTGGGGTGGGTCCGCATGTGGGAGAGATAGAAAGAGGAGAGTGGTGCACAAGGAGACAAAGTGTGCTTGTTTGCAGTGGGGTGGGTGTGTGAGGTGAGTGTGCGAGAACCATATAATTAGGGATATGGACATTTGCGGGCGATGTTTTGTGTGTATGGGAAATATACACTCTACATAGTGCGTGTGCTTGGGAAAGTGTGTTGGTGTTTGGGGGAGAGAACGACT
>NC_041388.1:525673820-525697182 GCF_002162155.2 Triticum dicoccoides
AGGGAGGGGGTTGGCTTCAGATAAAGAGTGAGCTGTCTATATTTGAGGGACTTTAGCCTAATTGAGATATACATGGTCAATAGTGTGTGCACTCATGGTTGATCAATTTGTTTCACAGTTTGGACTATGAGATAACGATACTTTTGAACATGCGTGATATACCTTGATGTACCAGAACTACAAACCTAAGATTGAAATTTTGGAATTCAACTCCATCATTAGCTTTTATAATTCATTTAAACGGAGGTACATTTTTTAAGCCGGGATTTCATGATTTCAAATTCATATATCAAACCTAGAGATATACACATACATGCATGTTCAAACTTTATAACCATCCACTTTATTCATACACATTCACATTTTTGCTTTTGTCATCATATTTAGTATAAACACATTTGGAATTTCATTTGAATTGGACCGTATGATGGTATTTGCTTGTAGTAGCTCAATGATCCATATTTGAATTGAATGGACAATCTAAGTTTCGAGTTGGAGACATTGATTTTCAAAACTTGCACTTTTTTTGCATGGAAAACAAACAAATTCTTGGCCATGATATCATAGTCGGCCGTACAAGAGCAGAATATAATTTCAGGAGCCAAAAGCTTTCAAACTTCCCGCTCACATCGAAATATCTTGCGCCCAAAAGTTTAGCCCTGCGATATTCCTATTTTACACTGCCACATGAACGGAAAAGGGCTGCTTTGGTAAATCCACTGTTTTCCCCTCTTTGCCCCCAACATTCTTCCCCAGAGCCCCTCCCCTTGCCCTCCCCGACCCCCCAACCACGGGAAGCCGCCGAATCTAGTCCTCCGCCGCTGCGGTGGACCTCACACCCCGACGGATCTACCTTCCGCACCTTGGAACCCCCAACTCCCAACTCACCACTTCACCGGAGCCGCTTCAGCGACCGGCTTATCCACCGCTCCAGATCTCCTTGACCGCCATCATGGTGCACCACACCGGATCTGCTTAACCGGCGCATAATGTCTACTACACAACCTTCTTCTTGTAGACGTTGTTGGGCCTCCAAGTGCAGAGGTTTGTAGGACAGTAGCAAATTTCCCTCAAGTGGATGACCTAAGGTTAATCAATCTGTGGGAGGCGTAGGATGAAGATAGTCTCTCTCAAGCAACCCTGCAACCAAATAACAAAGAGTCTTTTTTGTCCCGAACACACCCAATACAATGGTAAATTGTATAGGTGCACTAGTTCAGCGAAGAGATGGTGATACAAATGCAATATGGATGATAGATATGAGTATTTGTAATCTGGTAAATATAAAAACAGCAAGGTAACTAATGATAAAAGTGAGCATAAACGATATTGCAATCCTAGGAAACAAGGCCTACGGTTCATACTTTCACTAGTGCAAGTTGTCTCAACAATAATAACATAATTGGATCATATAACTATCCCTCAACATGCAACAAAGAGTCACTCCAAAGTCACTAATAGCAGAGAACAAACAAAGAGATTATGGTAGGGTACGAAACCACCTCAAAGTTATTCTTTCTGATCGATCTATTCAAGAGTCCGTAGTAAAATAACATGAAGCTATTCTTTCCGTTCAATCTATCATATAGTTCGTACTAGAGTAACACCTTAAGACACAAATCAACCAAAACCCTAATGTCACTTAGATACTCCAATGTCACCTCAAGTATCCGTGGGTATGATTATAGGATATGCATCACACAATCTCAGATTCATCTATTCAACCAACACAAAGAACTTCAAAGAGTGCCCCAAAGTTTCTACCGGAGAGTCAAGACGAAAACGTGTGCCAACCCCTATGCATAAGTTCATGAGGTCACAGAACTCGCAAGTTGGTCACCAAAACATACATCAAGTGGATCACATGATATCCCAATGTCACCACAGATAAGCACGTGCAAGACATACATCAAGTGTTCTCAAATCCTTAAAGACTCAATCCGATAAGATAACTTCAAAGGGAAAACTCAATCCATTACAAGAGAGTAGAGGTGGAGAAACATCATAAGGTCCAACTATAATAGCAAAGCTGGCGATACATCAAGATCGTACCACCTCAAGAACACGAGAGAGAGAGAGAGAGATCAAACACATTGCTACTGGTACATACCCTCAGCCTTGAGGGTGGAACACTCCCTCCTTGTCATGGAGAGCGTCGGGATGGTGAAGATGGCCACCGGAGAGGGATTCTCCCCTCCGGCAGGGTGCCAGAACGGGTCTAGATTGGTTTTCGGTGGCTTCGGAGGCTTTTGGCGGCGGAACTCCTGACGTTTCTGATCCCCGATGGTTTTAGTGTATATGGACATATATAGGCGAAAGAAGTCGGTCAGGGGAGCCACGAGGGGCCCATGAGGGTGGGGGGCGCGCCCAAGGGGTAGGGTGTTCCTGCGTGCCTCGTGGCTTCCTCGAAGCTTCCCCGACGTCTACTCCAAGTCTCCTGGATTGCTTCTGTTCCAAAAATAACTCTCCCGAAGGTTTCATTCCTTTTGGACTCCGTTTGATATTCCTTTTCTTCAAAACACTGAGATAGGGAAGAAAACAACAATTTGGGCTGGGCCTCCAGTTAATAGATTAGTCCCAAAAAATAGTATAAAAGTGTATAAATAAGCCATTAAACATCCAAAACAGAATATATAATAGCATGGAACAATCAAAAGTTATAGATACGTTGGTGACGTATCAGCGCACTCATCCACCATAGTGTAGGCCCATCACTGACTCCCTCGTTCGTCCCTTCGTTGGCCCTTCATACAAGCCCTCATTCGCCGCAACAGATCCGCCTCACCGAAAGCACTGTACAACGCGCCAGCCGAAGCCTTCATCCACTGCACCGGACCCGCTCCGCGGATGCCATATTCAATTCCACCAGCCTTACTTTGCCGACACCGCAGCCTTATTAGGTTATTTCAATTTGTACTCCTTAGGTTTTTCTCTTTATCATGCAACCGTTCACTTACCACAGATGAGCTTTCTTGTATGTCGACAGGCGCCGCAACCGTAGCACCGGAGCCGCTTCAGCGACGGCGACAGCCGGCCCAAATTCAACCGCAACACAAGCACCATCGACGATCCTTAGCTATCAAGTATGCCAACGATACCCATACGGCGCCGAGAATCAGGTACTATTATCCAACGACCGGCGCCTACGTTCACTTTCTTAGCATAAGCACCGCACCTTTGAATTTGTTCAGGGCATCATTCAGTTTTTCATGAGACGTGTTATTCTGCTTGCACCTGTAGGGCCATACTTCTGGCAGCAAACATGTTACATGTGCTAAATTACATACCAATGCACATATAGTCAATATGCTTTAGTTTTGTCCTAATTATTACTTTACTTCCTAGATATCACCGTCTACTATTTTACTTCTTGCATGCTATATTTATGATAATGGTGTTGTTCTGATGCCACCTGTTGGTTCCATCAGACTGCTTCATGTTCTCTATGCTTAATTACACATCAGCAAACTAACATGTGGTTCCGCTGGTTTTTGTTTGTTTTACCCTACATTTTCTGATGCTAGATATTACATCACTTCTCTGAGCCTTTGTTCATTAATTTTTTGTGTGTTCTTAATCTTCCCATGTTGCATGACTAATTTGATGCTTCTATTAATTATGGAGCTGTCAACCCCATCAAGCAAAATATTTGTTCTTTTGGGGTTGGCACCTCGAACAAGCATAAAAATAGAGGGACATGGATATATTGTCGTGTATGCACACACCCTTCTTTCATTAGTTTATATGAACCATTGATGATCAATTCGAACTAGTGCATGTGATTAAAATTAATTTTACCTAAATAGAGGGTGCAGAATAAACTACAACAAGTAGATTTGCAACCACGGGATGCTGACGATATCTTCAAAGAACATTGCAACAGCAGCGAGGCTTCACAAAAACATATGGTAAGCCAGTGTGTTTTAGTACATGTGAAATGTAATGCATGTGGGCTACTTTCTTGGCTTGTGCCCTCAACCTGTAATCCTACAGAATAACAAATAGTGTAGTTGTCTGCTTTGCTGTATTGCTTGATTCAAATGCTTGTTTGTTACTTGTTATGCTATACCTGAGTTGGCCAATATGTCAGTAGTGCCTGCTGCACTATCATAAAGAAATGCATGCCTGGTTCATTTGAGTCCTTAACCTTTCCTTTGAACTTCATCACAAGACTGTCTTCGTAGTTTATATGAGGCCACATTGTTAAGTGCTCTCTCAGATTATTTCAGCTGCTTAGATGCCTTGGCAACTTGAATATAGTGGTGCTATACTCCCTTTCAACTAGGGATGTCAAGTGGGTCTTGTTTAATCCCGATTAAAGTCCACTAGTGGTATGATAGTTCAAAAGAGTTTTTGTTTTTTGAGGAAAATGAACCAGGGAGCTAGCAAAAACTAACTAGATGGGACTGGCGAATGTCGTTTATTTGCCACTTACATCCCTATTTTCATCTTGCCATTTTAATTTCTTTTCGGCTGATGCTGCTTCGAACCATTTAAATATAGCTTACCATGCTCGGCAATAATTCGTATGTCGTTTACCATGTAAGCTTACAACCTGGATCATGCGGTAACTATCTTTACTTATGTCCAACGGAAACCTTTCAGGATGGCGTTCACACTAGGACACAATGTACAACCCCAGAATCTATTTGTGGAAGGAGTGCGCCATCCATGTTACCAGATGGTAGCAGTTCAGAGGCAACACCAACAGAGAGCAGTCTGAGCATAGATATTATAGTTGTGGCTGCCATGAATGAGGTAATCTCGATCTTGAAGCTGGAAATTATGCAATTAGCTGCACGCATTATGCAAGCAACCTAAGAATTGGAGGACGAAGGAGGTCCTGCTACTTCTGCTATCTGAAGCCCAGGGTAATCCCAGTTCTTCTTTAGTTAGCAGTTGAAATTATCATTAGATTATTGTACTTGCATGTTGTGTCATGTCTCTGAATGGATTATGTTGTAAGACCCCCTATGTTGTCCATGTGTTGTAATGATCCAATTTTTTAGGTGAGGTAATCCTCAGTACTTGTATGATTGACATAAGGTGAACTGTTTTTCGTGTGAGCATATTGTATTGGATGAAATAACTATTTTACTCAAAGTGTATCCAACCTACTGAATTCAAAGATCACATCATTTCTAAATCATAATCATATATAAAGGTGGAATAAATCTTTGTTGTGGTTTTGAAGAAATAAATAACAAAAGGTAGAATTATCTGTGGATATTCATAATCGAATAAAAATTGGATTTGGATTTAGTTGCCAGGGCCCAGGGCAAACGTGAATGCTAATTCTCCCAAGTTTTGAACAAAGCAGCTAAACACCCACTATCATTGGTGGGCTGCCGAAGCAAGTGTTTGCGAGATGGAAATTACTGTCTACCCCTGACACTTGACATCCTTATCGACCGGATTTACACTGCTGTCGATAGGGGTAGACTAGTAACTTCAATCACACGTGACACGATAGTCTCTAAGCCCATTCATACACGGTGGGCACCAAATGTGGGCAGCAAAACACATTTGATTCAAGCTCGTCCGAAAGACATGTGTCTCTCCCTCCATTTCCCTATTCATCCATGGTGGGCGGCAAAACAAACTCTCCTCGTCCGAAATCGATGTAGGCTAATATGTTAAATAGGGGCCGATGTGTAACTTCCCTCAGATGTGACACAACCGCCCTACCAGTCAGCCCCGTTCATACACCGTGGGCGCCAACCGTGGGCGACAAAACACCCTCTCCTCGCCCGAAATCGTTACCAGCAAATATTTGGGAGATGCGAGATTACCATCCTATCCCCAACCGACGTGATGTCCGAAATTTTAAATGGGGGATAAGTTCGTAACTTTCCCACATTTCAGACAAGCGCATCCCAAAGTTTGAGATCCCCTCCCCCCATTTCCCCATTAATACACCATCGGCGCCACGACAACCTCCCCACTACGGTCAATATCCTCCGTCTCCCACCCCATCCTCCACCTTGCCAGAGCCGCTACCCCTACCCCGTCGTCCACTGCAAGAGATGGATGTCTCTCATCCATGACGCCGGACTAGGATCCTTTCACCGCGTCGTCTCGCTTCATCGGCGCCATCGTCCACCTTGTCGTTGCCGCTCCTACGACCGCCTTGTCCACGGCAACAGGATTTATCCCCCTACCCGGCTGTCTTCCATCTAAAGTATTCTTCCCCGCCGCCGACAGCCATCGCACCCGCAACACCCTCAACGTACCAGCAGGGGCCTACATGGCGTCACAAGAGAGGTGGTACTCTTCCATATGTGCTTAAGTTATTGATCTCACCCAGAAAATAGATCTTAAATTGTTTACTGTACTTTTCTTGTCCATACCAAATCATAGTGGCTAGTTGAATGCAAACATTGGTTTTGAAGTAGCTTTGTCCGGTTTGCGCCGTCAGATCCGCCATGTCACGGTCACTATACTCGTAAAGCTTATGGTTTCTGTGGCACCCCAGCTCAGAGCAACCGGTTTACCCTACATTGCCAGCCTAGAGATCGAGTCTTCTGGCAATACACAACAACATGGTACATAAACAACCGCTTTATTGATGCTAGCGGACTACATAGGTCTGATATTACATCGAGATATGAGGCCAAGCAGCACACACGGTGCTGCTGGACAGTATGTACATTATTTAATGAACATGATGGGGCCTCAATCACACGAACTACGCAGCAGCGGAAGAACGACGAGGTGGCACTCCATAGCATAGGGACAACAACGTGGAGACGGCCTAGACGCGAGATGCGCTCCGATGCGAAACGACTTGCCTGAAAGCTGGCATAACATGCCAGGTCAGTACATTGAATGTACTTGCAAGCTCACAACAAACATAAGCACGATGACAGACAATATCATGATAATTAATCCGGTTAAATCAATGCAAGAAAAAGTACAGATGCAATGCAAACCATATGTGCCCCGAGTCTCACGGACTCGCTTACCAGACGGTTAACTCATAACCAAACGGTGACCATACCGGGGTCACACCTG
This sequence comes from Triticum dicoccoides, assembly GCF_002162155.2. Taxonomy (NCBI): domain Eukaryota; kingdom Viridiplantae; phylum Streptophyta; class Magnoliopsida; order Poales; family Poaceae; genus Triticum; species Triticum dicoccoides. The sequence goes on from NC_041388.1 coordinate 525,680,835, forward strand.
AAACCAATCACTCATGAACACCTCAAGAGTTCATGATCCACCACGAACCAATGCATCACAACAATCAATTAGTTTGCAAGATCTATTTGAAAAGTTGATCCATGGTGTGACTTACTCACGAGTTATGCCCATAACCGAGGACGCGACTATTGTCGTGGATCTAAGACTGACAGTAGAATGGGGGGTAGGTATGAGGAGGCAAGATCCTAGCTATGGAGTAGTTGTACGCACGAGTTTTACGAGTTCGGGCCCTTCTCGGAGGAAGTAACAGCCCTACATCTCGGTGCCCTGAGGCGGTTGACTGGATTATACGTGTGTGTGTGTTTACAAAAGTGCGAACCCTTGTCCCAGAGGAGGGGGTGGCTTATATAGAGTGCGCCAGGATCCCAGCTCCCCTCCGTTACACAGGGTTCAATGTTCATAAAGGTGGGGAGTTACTGGTAACGTCTACAATAAAGTGTTATAAATGCCCATAATGCTATGGTTTAAGTCGCGACCGTTGCAGAGTGGAGGGCTTCTCGTCTTCTGGTGGTCGAGTGTCTTCAAGGTGGTCGAGTGTCTTCAAGTAAGTCGGGTGAGCACATCTTCATGGTCGAGTGGATGATATTTTCTCTTCGTCTGCTTCTGATTCTTTGTAAAGATGTCCTCGGGGAGGGTATGCTGGACAGGTCCATGACCCTACCCTAGGTACATAGCTTCATCATTAGCCCCCGAATGGATCAGGGTTCGAATGAGGAAGGGGTTGAGAACACTTCTGACCCACTCTTTGTGCTATGAATATGCATTGTCCTGAAACAATGAGTTGAGGAGACGACGTCGACTCCTTTCTCAATCGCCTTGGTCCATTCTTGGTTGTTGTCGAGTGAACTTTCATGGTTGAATTCCGAATGATGATGTAGAGGGTGTTTGTCTTCAGTCTGACAGGTTGTTCCACTCTTCGTGGATCTCGCGGGATTTGAATTTTGGGAAGCGCGCCAGACGGGAGGAAACGAGGTCATCGGGACGGATTAGGTAAGTCTCCTCGATCCCCGCGCCACCTTTTTCGCCACATACTGCGCGCGCAACTGTTGCAGGATTTGTTTAGATCGCTTTGGTCCACTAGTCAGTCACTTGGCGGAAGGTCTTATAAAAGGTCTCGGGCCAAGCCTCTGCTCCGCACGCCACCATTCTCTCTTCTCTTTCTCCCGATCTCTCCGCCACTCTCACTTCCGCCTCGTCGCCGGACCTCCGCTCGAGATCGATCTGCCACCATGGGGAAGGATAAGAGGCGGTGTTGGAACGCGCGAAGAAGGCGACCGCGAAGGCGAAGGGCAAGCGGACCAGCCGGGGCGGATCCTCGTCGAGGTCTGGCCTACTGGCGGGCTGGATCCAGGGCAACTGGATCCACTCGGCAATCACGCAGGACGACCTCGACGACCTGGTGGAGGGGGGATTGACCCCCCACAAGTCGGCTCGGCTCCCGGCGGACGAAACTAAGCTGCAGCCTAGAGAGGGTGAGTGTGTCCTCCTAGCAACCCATGTAGATCGCGGATTCTCGCTGCCTCCCCACCCTTTCTTCCGAGGTTTTTTGAACTTCTTTGGGGCTCATCTCCACCACTTCACTCCGAACACCATAGTCTATCTGACCGCTTTCGTGTCCATGTGCGAAAACTTCTTGGGCTGTCGACCGCACTGGGGGCTTTTCAAACACATCCTCACTTGCCATTCCCAATCGGTCAAAAAGGCCAAGTCGAGTGACGAGAGGACGCGGGTGATCCAGATGTGCGGTGGTCTGGGGATCCAGATGAGGAGCAAGAGTACTTTCCCAATGATGATCCTTCCTGACTCGGTCCAAGGCTGGCAGTCAACTTGGTTTTATTGCAAGGATCAGCCAACCCCTGGCCAGTCGACTGGACTTCCTCCTTTCTCCTTGGCTTGAGTGGAGAAGCCTGCTCCCCTGAAGGTAGTTCCAGAAGAGAAGGCGCAGGTCAAGGAGCTGGTCGAATGGGTCGTCCAGCTTGTCCACGACAGAGTGACCGGGATGGATCTGCTGGAGGTCTTTCTCGTTCGACGCATCCAACCTCTTCAGGCGCGTGATCATCCGATGTGGATGTACTCTGGGCTCAAAGATACCACTCGGATCCACCCGGAGGAGGCCAGCGAGGATATCTTGGAGAACTGGTTAAGGGGAATCACTGGCAACAAAGACAACCCTCGGGGATCCAGGAGGGTGATTCCATTCGACAACTCGCGCCAGCCGGAGCAGGTATATTTCTGTTTTATCAAGTATCTTTCCGATTCACCACGTGATGTCCCGTTTGTGGTCGACTGAATGTCTTTTGATTGTTATCCTTTCAGGCCCTCATTGAAATGTACTCGATGCCCAACGGAGTGCAGGACCCCGGCGCTGAAGAAGAAGGGAGCGGGGGCAAGAGCGGCGAGGAGCATTCGGAAGCCGAGGAGGACGAGGAGAGCGATGAATTGACCAATGAGGAAGAAGTCGACTCACCTCCTCGCAGGGAGAGGAGGTCCAAGCACACTCATGACCCGGCACGCGCTCCGGACTTGGTGGCTGCGCCGATCGGGAAATCCTTGAAGTGCCCCAGGATGTCTTCCCCGACGCCAACTGAGAATCCTCCAAAGCAATCCAAGGTCGCGCCGCTTCCAGCACCGAAACTGCCGAAAGCCATCTCTTCCAAACCGCCCAAAGCTTTGCCTCGGATCAAAGTGACTGTTCCTACTATCTCCGGGTAACCATCTGACTTGTCCTTTATGTGGATTCAATTAACTGGGTGTAACCGATTGAATGCGGGCCTTTGCAGTGCTGCTACGTCAGGGACCTCTTCATACCAGTACCGGGACGAGGAAATGGAGGATGCGGTGACCTCCAACCTAGGTATGAACTCTTGCGATTTCGATTCTTGATCCTTTTAGGGTCGAGTGGTTCACTTGGGGTCGAATGTTCTGTCTTGCAGCTCCACCCAACATCATTGACCTTCCAGACGACGACGAAGATGTGGCTCCCAAGCCTAGGAAGAGCAAGAAGGTAACAGCTGGCAGGGTGGCTCGACAGGAACCAACTGCAACGCCTCCCGTCTGTCAAGCTGAAGATGCGGGCAGGGCCGCTGTGACGTTCGCTGCACCCTTGCCGAGTGGGCACCCCACGCGGTCGACCGCGCCTGTGGTTCCTGTCGGATTGCGGGTTCCGGCAGACCCTTGAGGTTCGAACACTGGGGTGCGCGCAGAGATTTCGCCTCCTACCTACCTGCACCCCTCCGCCTTGCTAAGATCTAAGCTATGGAAAGAACAACACGAGAGACACAGGGTTTATACTGGTTCGGGCCACCGTTGTGGTGTAATACCCTACTCCAGTGTGTGGCGTGGTGGATTGCCTCTTGGGCTGATGATGATGAACAATACAAGGAAGAACAGCCTCGCGAGGGTCTGTTCTTGGCTGGGGCGATGAACTGCTTTTGAACCTATCGATTGACCTGTCTCTTGCCTCCTGCAGAAGTCTTGTACTCTTATCTCCAAGTTTGCCGAACTCGAAGAGAAGCATAGGCAACTCAACTTAGACTTGGAATTGGCTCAGCAAAATCTGAAAAAGCTCAAGACGAGGCCGCTGGTATGAAAGGTAACTGATTGCCGACTGAATTTCAATATATCTCTTTGATCTCTTTTTCGATTCGATTATTTCTTTTGCAGAGAAAATGAAGTTGGCTCTGGACAAGAAGGACTCAGACCTTGCCGCCGTGCAAAAAGCAGCCCAAGACAAAACTGCTCTCGCAGAGACGAAGCTTGCTTCAGTCGGAACGCTTGAAGGAGAGGTGACTAGACTGACATCTTGTCTTAATGAAGCTAACCGCGAAGTGACCATCCTGAAGAAGGATAAGGTCGCCCTGAACGAAAAGTTGGAGTCTGCGATCCGCAAGAGGAACGACACAGAAGCTTATATGAGGACCCTCGCCAAGAAGCTTTATCTCGTGATGGGAGGTATTTCTTTTAATCCGACTGTGTTGATGTTTGCCATCGGATTTTGCTCGGTTGATTGAACTGACTCTTGGCTGCAGAACTTTGTCAAGACTTTGATGATGAAACTGGGAGGATCGAGACAGGCCTGGACCCTATCGCTTCCCCGGTCTGCGACGAAACTGCGATGAACGTGCTCCGACTGGAGTCCCGTATCGCCAGCGCCACAAGCTACCTCGCACGCCCGAAGGAGGTTGTCTCTCGAATCGACTCGACGCTTTGGCCGGAGGTGACGCTTCATAATGATCTGGAATCTCTGATGACTCGACTGAACGAGATCCCTGACCGAGTGCAAGAATGGAAGAAATCCTCCGCCCGGTGTGGTGCTGACGTGGCGCTGTCCCTGGTGCGAGTCCATTGCAAGGAGGTTCATGAAGACAAGCTGGCTGCGATCAAAGTCGCTAACACCAAAAAGCACGACTTCCAGTCCTTCATGGAGACTTTCATTGCTGCCGCCACTCGGATCGCTGATGGGATCGATCTGGACTCATTCGTGGAGCCTGCCAGTCCTCCTCCGGCTGAGTGAACAATCTTATGAAACTTGGATACGCTTTAAATTTTCCTCGGAATGCCGAGTGGTTTCTGTAACCGTTAAACTCCTTCGGGCTTGGTGCCCGAGTACTTTTGATTCGCTGCTTGGAACCTTTTAGTATTTATCTGAATTTGGTTTATCTCCGAATGTGCTTGTGTTTGCCTTCGGATGGACTTTGCTTGCTGCACCTCTTCTTCCTTGCGGATAGGGATGGAGCGGACATTGTATTTGTGCCGCAGCTCCAAAGGAGAGGGTGGCAGTCGACCTACACCTCGTCGTCCTTGCGGATAGGGATGGAGCGGACGTTGTATTTGTGCCGCAGCTCCGAAGGAGAAGGTGGCAGTCGACCTGAACCTCGTCGTCCTTGCAGATAGGGATGGAGCGGACGTTGTATTAGTGTCGCAGCTCCGAAGAAGAAGGTTGCAGTCGACCTACACCTCGTCGTCCTTGCGGATAGGGATGGAGCGGACGTAGTATTTGTGCCGCAGCTCCGAAGGAGAAGGTGGCAGTCGACCTGCACCTCGTCTTCCTTGCGGATAGGGATGGAGCGGACGTTGTGTTAGTGCCGCAGCTCCAAAGAAGAAGGTTGCAGTCAACCTGCACCTCGTCGTCCTTGTGGATAGGGATGGCTATCAAACTTAGGCGAGTACTGGACTGTAGCTAAGCCCCCGAGTGGGAGGATTGCTCTCCACTCGGTAGGATTTTGTAACATCCCAAATTTTCAATTTGGAATGTTATACATTAGATCATCAATGCATATCATATTTTATTTTGCATTTTGGTTGATCCTAGAAATTCTACGCAGCTCAATGACCCACGGAGAGAGTTGGGGATTTCGCTATTTTCATATTTGAGTTTTCTCAAATTTTGAGAATAGGATCATTTGATTTTATTTATTTTATCATCAATTATTTCTATTACAAAAATATGAGAGAGGGAATAAAATGACTTTCCCAAAATAAAGAAATATTGAGGATCAAATAATAAAATCAAATAAGATTTTATTTCGGAGTTTTTCGGTGTTTTATTTGAATTTAGGAAAAATGTGCGTTTTTCAAAATTGCATTTAGGTCCCAAATAAATGTACACCTTGCGCGGCTTGATTTTAGAAGCCCGTGAAAATTTATTTCGGAATTTTTGTAGTCCGTTTAGTATTTCTTTTTATTTTTCTTCCGCGCGTAATATTTTTTTTAAAAAAACGAACCGACCTACGGGCCGTGTCCGGATAGGACTCCGGCCCGAGGTGGCTTTATAAGCCAGCCCACCCAGGAACCCTAGCCCCAGCCGCCCGACCCCGCCGCCACCCGCGTCGCCACCGCCCACCGCAGCCGCCGCCGCCGCCACCGGATTCCTCGTGCCGAGGTTTGCCGCGCCTCGACTTCTGTACCATCGTTTTTTTTAAAATAGATCGGTTTTCGTCGTTTTTTTGTTAGATTCGGTTTTTTTAAATAGATCGGTTTTTCCGATTTATTTAAATAGTGAGCGTTCATCCGTTCGTTCATTCTAGCGAGCGTTTGTCATTTTTCTTTTTCTCGGATTAAATCCGCGATTTTTCTGATCGCGATTCCTGATCCGATTTTCGTTTTAGTATAACTTTTCGCTCGTTCATCGGAATTAGGCGATTCAAGCGCCTAGAGTTTCGTCTCGAAACCCTCTATCCGTTTAACCAACTTAAACAAGATTTTGCTACTATAAAATTTGCCCTAGATCCAGATTTGTAGAACGAAGTTGTTTTCTTTCGCCGTTTGACTTTCGTTGCTTCGTTCGATTTGATTCTTTTTGCAAACCGGAGTTCTTAAGTTGAACCTTCTGGTTAGATCTCTTATTTGAGTTTTACCCGTGCATTAGATGAGTACTTATTGTATGCTTGTTTGTTTGTCTGCGATAGAATACCCGGAGTGCGCCGCCTGTTACTTCGAATCTCTAGGTTTCGCGGATCATCAGCAAGGCAAGTAACACTTTGATCATACCTTTTCTACAACCCAGTTTTATTGCATTAGATCAATCCTCACACATTGCATGATTAGGATCTAATTAAATTGTGGTATGGGAAGTAGATGAGGTAGTACCTATTACCTATTATTATCAAACCATTGGGAGTTACTTCTACGTTCGCTTATTATGCCATGCTATGCTAGTAGACGTGGATTGGGTGAGTGATATCCATGACAGATGTGAGTTTGTTAATTAATGGTTTATCTAAGGTGGCAACTTAAACACACATCTGGGTGGATTGAGGCACCTGGGTATTCCCGGACTTGCCTGTTTTCTTTTGGACCGCCACCCAGTCTCAAAGGGATCATGAGACTATTCATACTAGAAACTTCCGTGTGCATCCACAAGCTATTATGGGCTCTAGCATAGTTAACTAAGTCGTGCGAACTCTTACAGTGGTAGACTAGCAGATGTAGGGGATGTAGGTGGTACGGTCTACCCAATCGTAAGGTGCTAGCGCTTCTGGAAGACTATGTCTCGGTCATCCGTCTTCTTAAACACCATGTAGTGCGAGAAACCAAACGGAGGCGATCGAGTCTTGTGGGGAAAAGTGCGCAAACCTCTGCAGAGTGTAATAAACTAATCATGATTAGCCGTGTCCCCGATTATGGACACTTGAGTATCTAGTACCTGGATTATCATGTGAATCTCAACATGTTACTCTAAATTAATTTTGTCGGGTTATGTTTAATGATGATGCCTAATTGGGATTGAGAATGCTGTCAACCATTCTCAATGTTTAACAACCACCATGATAGTAATTAAATGTATTCCTTTGCAGTAGGGAAAAATTGGCTTTACACAAAACTGTAACCATAGAGCTTTCCACCAGCCAAATATGCATATAGAATAGCTGTTTCATTCCATTACTCTCTATGTGTTACCTTGCCAGCATATTCCATGTGCTGACCCATTTCGGGCTGCAACGTTAATGTTGCAGACTTTTCAGACGATGATTAAGGAGTTTTTAGGTCGTGGTTCTATACTCAGTGATGCCATTGGAGTTGATGGACTCACTTATCTTCCAAGCCTTCCGCTGTTATCGTTATTAGATGGCCTTAAGCCATATTTATTGTAATAAGTTCTCTTTTGAGACACTCGATGTAATACGTGTGTGATTGCTACTCTGCTATAAATCCTCCGAGTACTATGTGGTGTCAGCATTACTGATCCAGGGATGATACTGGAGCACAGAGATCAGACTGTGTGGTCGCTGCAGAGATGGTATCAGAACACACGCTGACTGTAGGACACGACGACTAAGCTAAAGACCTAGATCACTTTTCACTCTCTTCTCTTCTGACTTCTCATCTTTTCTACTCTTTAGGATGGCGGATGCAAGGAACAAGTTCATGCAACCGGATGAAGATACACCCTTTGGACGTCACTTGAAGGAAGTCACTAGATACCTGAATATAGGAGTACCAAGCTTCACAGGAACCTATAACGCCACTTTACCTAAAGAAGAGCGCTGGATGATTCAAGTTCAAGTTCCAGGAAGGACGTTCATGCCAGTCACTGAGCCCATAGAGTTTTCTTTTGATGCACCAACTTGGAGTCTAGGACAGAGCATGGCAGCTCACATCGCCATGGGATGCATTGGAGAAGTCTACCGCAAGGATCTCAAGGATACTATCTACCAGATTTGTGGGTGCCGAGATGAGCACTGGGAGATGACCAGCACCAGGAAGGATAGATCAATCGCAGCTTTTATCTAGGAGCTAAACCAGCACATTCGACGACAGGAGAACCAGAAGTGCGCCGACATGATAGATCTGGAGAAGGCTGAGACTAGAATCAAGGAACTGGAGGAAGAACTCAAGGCTACACGTGAAGATTATGAAGAAGAAATTGAAGTATTGGTGGAGAAGACTGATGACCTGATCAAGAAGATTGGAATATTTATGGGAGGCCCTACGCCAGTGGATGAAGACGAAGAACCCAAGGAAATTAGCCCGGAAGACTACATCATCATCGACGTCACCGACTCGGAACCAGATAGTAGCGATGATGACAATGTTGATGAAGCTGGAGCAGATATCATGAAGTCTGCAACTGAAGAAATATTTCTAGTAGATCACCTCATCACTAGTAGTAGTCCACCATGTAAATATAGTAGTCCGAGCACTTTTGCAATAGATAGATCGATTGTATGCCCTTGTTTGATTGAATGAAGTGAATTGTTTGTTTTGCCTCATGTGCATATGGGTAGTGTTTTCTCTTTAGACCCCCTCTATTCTTACATCTCATCTTTTCTAAACCCTCAGATGCCTCCGAGACGTGACCCCGGATTTGCCTTTCCACCAGAGCTCACCCAGTTGATCCAGCAGCAGAACACATTGATACAGTTGCTAGTCCAGAATCAGAATCAGGGGAACAACAACAACAACCCACCACCACCACCACCACCTGTTGACCACTTAGCCCGTTTTCTTAGGCTGAATCCATTGGTGTTTTCCAGTAGCACCGAGCCGATAGTAGCAGATGATTGGCGCCGCAAGACAGCTAGGGAGTTGACCACAACAGGATGCACAGATGCGGAGAAGGTGAAGTTTGCCGCACATCAGTTAGAAGGACCCGCAGCATCATGGTGGGAGAATTTCACAATCACTTTCCCAGTCGACACTGTCACATGGGACCAGTTTCGGCAGGCTTTTCGTACTACACATGTTTCAGCAGGAGCTATGGCCATGAAGAAGCGTGAGTTTCACAACTTGCGCCAAGGAGGAAGGACAGTTGGCCAGTATGTGGAGGACTTTAGTAAGTTAGCACATTATGCACCAGATGACGTCGCTACGGATGCAGCTAAGCAAGTGAAGTTTCTAGAAGGACTGAATGATGAGTTGAGCATGCTGTTGATGGTAGCCACCTTCAACAACTACCAGGAGTTGGTAGATCGTGCTCTCATGATTGAAGGCAAGCAGCAGCAAATTGAGAATCGCAAGAGGAAGTATGGACAAGGAAAGTACAATTCAGGAGCTCAGCAGAAGCCACATTTTACCCCTAGACCGGGAGGACATTTTCAGCATACCCATGGAGGAGGTAGCTCGCACAATCACAATGGCACCAAGAATGGAAATGGCAATGGAGGAAGCAACGGCCAGAACCGCACCAACCCATCAACCCCAGCCAAGAAGGACCTGAGCCAAGTCACTTGCTTTAAGTGTTAGAAGACCGGACATTATGCTAATGAATGTCCTGAAGGCCAACATGGCAATGGAAGTTCTGGGAAGAAGCCGAACCCTTTCAACAGGGGACAGGTGAACCACGTTAGCGTGGAGGAGGTTGAAGCTCAGCCCGATGCAGTAATAGGTAAGTTTTTGGTTAAGTCATTTACTGCACTCGTTCTTTTCGATACTGGTGCATCGCATTTATACATCTCAAGGGGATTTGTGGATAAGTATAACCTATCAACCCAAGCCCTTAGGTCACCCATGTTAGTAACCTCGCCTGGAGCAGAGTATGTGGCTAGCCTATGGTGCGATCGGTTACCATTAAGGATTGGTAACTATGTTTTTCCCTCAGACCTAATAGTATTGGAATCCCAAGGATTGGATGTGATATTAGGCATGGATTGGTTATCAAAGTATGAAGGGAATATTGAATGTGCTAGTAAGTCAATTTTTCTTACCACCCCAGAAGGGAGAAGAATCAAGTATGTATCCCGGCATGTGCCAAAGAGGACTCAAGTAAATTGCCTAACAGGAGTTGTGCAGGAGGAAGTACCAGTGGTAAAGGATTTCCCTGAAGTATTTCCAGAAGAGTTGCCAGGCATGCCACCGGATAGAGATATTGAGTTTTTGATTGAGCTATTGCCAGGCACAGGGCCAATATCAAAGAGACCATATAGGATGCCAGCAAAGGATTTGGTAGAAATTAAGAAGCAGATTAAGGAGTTACTGGATAGGATATATTCGCCCAAGTTCTTCGCCTTGGGGATCGCCAGTACTTCTAGTGGAGAAGAAAGATGGATCGTTAAGGATGGTTGTTGATTATCGAGGATTGAATGAAGTAACGATCAAGAACAAGTATCCACTACCGATGATAAATGATCTGTTTGATCGATTGCAAGGAGCTAAGGTATTTTCCAAGATCGATCTGCGATCATGATACCACCAGTTGAAGATTCGAGAACAGGATATTCCGAAGACAGCTTTTACCACCAGGTATGGGTTGTACGAGTATACCGTTATGTCATTTGGTCTGACTAACGCACCTGCCTATTTTATGAACATGATGAACAAAGTGTTTATGGAGTTTTTGGATAAGTTCATCGTAGTGTTCATTGATGATATCCTGGTTTACTCAAAGAATGAAGAGGAACATAAGGAGCATTTGCGTTTGGTACTTGGAAAGCTCAGAGAACATCAATTATATGCCGACTTCAGCAAATGTGAGTTTTGGTTGAAGGAAGTAGGATTCCTCGGACACGTTATATCCGGAGAAGGAATAGCAGTAGATCCCGCTAAAGTTGAAACCGTGACCAAATGGGAAGCACCGACCACATTTGGAGAGATCCGGAGTTTTCTTGGACTTGCAGGATACTACCGGAGATTTATTGAGAATTTCTCAAAGATTGCGAAGCCTATGACTGAGTTGTTGAAGAAAGATACCAAGTTCATATGGACGGAGGAATGTGAGGCTAGTTTCCAAGAGTTGAAGAAACGTTTGGTTACCTCACCAGTGTTGATTTTGCCAGACCAGACCAAAGATTATGAGGTGTATTGCGACGCTTCACATCGAGGACTTGGAGCAGTGCTTATGCAAGAAGGGAGAGTTGTTTCATATGCCTCAAGACAACTGAAGCCTCATGAGTTGAATTATGCCACGCATGATTTGGAGTTAGCAGCCGTAGTGCATGCATTGAAAACATGGAGACATTTTCTGATTGGAAATCATTGTGAGGTATACACGGATCATAAGAGTTTGAAATACATCTTCACATAGAAGGAGTTAAATCTCAGACAAAGGAGATGGTTGGAGCTTATCAAGGATTATGATATGAAATTGCATTATCACCCCAGAAAGGCTAATGTAGTAGCTGACGCATTAAGCCATAAGAGCCATGTTAACACGCTAATGACGGGAGAAGTACCCAAGGAGTTAGCAGTAAATCTTCATGAACTATGTGTGGAAATAGTTCCGAGAGGCTATGTAGCGGCATTGAAGATTCAGTCAACATTGATGGATAGAATCAGAGAAGCTCAAAGGACTAACAAGGAGATTGCCGTTATAAAGGAGAAACTTAGAAAAGGAAAAGCTAAGGGATTTCGTGAGGATGAGCACGACACCCTATGGTTTGAAGACCGTATTTACGTGCCCAATGACCCGGAGATCAGAAAGTTGATTCTGCAAGAGGCACACGATTCACCATATTTGATTCACCCAGGAAATACCAAGATGTATTTGGATTTGAAGGATATTTTCTGGTGGACCGGAATGAAGAAGGATATTGCGGAGTATGTAGCAGTTTGTGATGTATGTCAGAGAGTAAAGGCAGAGCATCAGAAGCCAGCAGGATTGTTACTACCCTTGCCGACACCCGAATGGAAGTGGGATAAGCTAGGCATGGATTTTATCACGGGATTGCCCAGGACTCGTTCAGGCTATGACTCAATTTGGGTTGTAGTTGATCGATTGACGAAAGTAGCTCATTTCATCCCAGTAAAGACCACTTACACCAGTGCTAAGTTGGCAAAGATATACATGACCAGGATCTTATGTCTGCATGGAGTTCCAAGGAGTATCGTATCAGATAGAGGAACCCCGTTTACCTCAAAGTTCTGGAAGCAGTTGCACGAAACTTTGGGAACTAGGCTAGAATTCAGTACAGCTTTTCATCCACAAACAGATGGACAGACCGAGAGAGTCAATCAGATTTTGGAGGATATGCTGAGAGCTTGTGCGCTAGATTACGGATCTAGTTGGGACGATAATTTGCCATATGCAGAGTTCTCTTACAACAATAGTTACCAAACTAGTTTAAAGATGGCCCCTTTCGAAGCTTTGTACAGAAGGAGGTGCAGGACACCGTTGTCATGGAACGAAGTTGGAGGCCGCCAGTTGTTTGGACCTGACTTGATTAAAGAGTCTGAATAGAAGGTGAAGCTGATTCGCGATAGGCTCAAGATAGTCCAGTCCAGGCAGAAAAGTTATGCAGATTCTAAACGCAAGGAGACAGTTTACGAAGTCAGAGATAGAGCTTATCTTCGAGTATCTCCACTTCGGGGAACAAAGCGTTTTAGAGTTAAAGGAAAAGTTAGCGCCACGATTTGTAGGACCATATCGAGTTTTGGAGCATATGGGAGAAGTGGCCTACAAGTTGGAATTGCCCGAAGGATTGTCAGGAGTTCATAATGTGTTCCACGTTTCTCAGTTGAAGAAGTGCCACGTGGAGATGGCTGACATACCTTTGAGAGACACAGTGCCATTGGAAACTATTCAGTTGGATAACATTTGACCTATGAGGAGAAACCAGTAAAGATTCTCGAGTTTGCCAACCGAGTCACTCGCAGCAAGGTTAACAAGTTTTGCAAGGTTCAGTGGAGCCACCACACAGAGGATGAAGCCACCTGGGAGCGAGAGGAAGATTTTCTCAAGGACCACCCTCACCTATTTTCTAGCCAACCCGAATCTCGAGGGCGAGATTCATCTTAAGGGGGGTAGGTTTGTAACATCCCAAATTTTCAATTCGGAATGTTATACATTAGATCATCAATGCATATCATATTTTATTTTGCATTTTGGTTGATCCTAGAAATTCTACGCAACTCAATGACCCACGGAGAGAGTTGGGGATTTCGCTATTTTCATATTTGAGTTTTCTCAAATTTTGAGAATAGGATCGTTTGATTTTATTTATTTTATCATCAATTATTTCTATTACAAAAATATGAGAGAGGGAATAAAATGACTTTCCCAAAATAAAAAAATATTGAGGATCAAATAATAAAATCAAATAAGATTTTATTTCGGAGTTTTTCGGTGTTTTATTTGAATTTAGGAAAAATGTGCGTTTTTTCAAAATTGCATTTAGGTCCCAAATAAATGTTCACCTTGTGTGGCTTGATTTTAGAAGCCCGAGAAAATTTATTTCGGAATTTTTGGAGTCCGTTTATTATTTCTTTTTATTTTTCTTCCACGCATAATATTTTTCTTCCATTCGTTCGTTCTAGCGAGCGTTCATAGTTTTTCTTTTTCTCGGATTAAATCCGTGATTTTTTTGATCGCGATTCCTGATCCGATTTTCATTTTAGTATGACTTTTCGCTCGTTTATCGGAATTAGGCGATTCAAGCGCCTAGAGTTTCGTCTCGAAACCCTCTATCCGTTTAACCAACTTAAACAAGATTTTGCTACTGTAAAATTTGCCCTAGATCCAGATTTGTAGAACGAAGTTGTTTTCTTTCGCCGTTTGACTTTCTTTGCTTCGTTCGATTTGATTCTTTTTGCAAACCGGAGTTCTTAAGTTGAACCTTCTGGTTAGATCTCTTATTTGAGTTTTACCCATGCATTAGATGAGTACTTATTGTATGCTTGTTTGTTTGTCTGCGATAGAATACCCGGAGTGCGCCGCCTGTTACTTCGAATCTCTAGGTTTCGCGGATCATCAGCAAGGCAAGTAACAATTTGATCATACCTTTTCTACAACCCAGTTTTATTGCATTTTATCAATATTCACACATTGCATGATTAGGATCCAATTAAATTGTGGTATGGGAAGTAGATGAGATAGTACCTATTACCTATTATTATCAAACCTTTGGGAGTTACTTCTATGTTTGCTTATTATGCCATGCTATGCTAGTAGACGTGGATTGGGTGAGTGATATCCATGACAGATGTGAGTTTGTTAATTAATGGTTTATCTAAGGTGGCAACTTAAACACACATCTGGGTGGATTGAGGCACCTGGGTATTCCAGGACTTGCCTGTTTTCTTTTGGACCGCCACCCAGGCTTAAAGGGATCATGAGACTATTCATACTAGAAACTTCCGTGTGCATCCACAAGCTATTATGGGCTCTAGCATAGTTGACTAAGTCGTGCGAACTCTTACAGTGGTAGACTAGCAGATGTAGGGGATGTAGGTGGTACGGTCTACCCGATCGTAAGGTGCTAGCGCTTCTGAAAGACTATGTCTCGGTCATCCGTCTTCTCAAACACCATGTAGTGCGAGAAACCAAACGGAGGCGATCGAGTCTTGTGGGGAAAAGTGCGCAAACCTCTGCAGAGTGTAATAAACTAATCATGATTAGCTGTCTCCCCGGTTATGGACATCTTGAGTATCTAGTACCTATATTATCATGTGAATCTCAACATGTTACTCTAAATTAATTTTGTTGGGTTATGTTTAATGATGATGCCTAATTGGGACTGAGAATGCTGTCAACCATTCTCAATGTTTAACAACCACCATGATAGTAATTAAATGTATTCCTTTGTAGTAGGGAAAAATTGGCTTTACACAAAACTGTAACCATAGAGCTTTCCACCAGCCAAATATGCATATAGAATAGTTGTTTCATTCCATTACTCTCTATGTGTTACCTTGCCAGCATATTCCATGTGCTGACCTGTTTCGGGCTGCAACGTTAATGTTGCAGACTTTTCTGACGATGGTTAAGGAGTTTTTAGGTCGTGGTTCTATACTTAGTGATGATGTTGGAGTTGATGGACTCACTTATCTTCCAAGTCTTCCGCTGTTATCGTTATTAGATGGCCTTAATCCATATTTATTGTAATAAGTTCTCTTTTGAGACACTCGATGTAATAAGTGTGTGATTGCTACTCTGCTATAAATCCTCCAAGTACTGTGTGGTGTCAGCATTACTGATCCAGGGATGACACCGGAGCACAGAGATCAGACTGTTTGAGGTCTGGTCGCTACAGAGATGGTATCAGAGCACACGCTGACTGTAGGACACGACCACTAAGCTAAAGACCTAGATCACTTTTCACTCTCTTCTCTTCTGACTTCTCATCTTTTCTACTCTTGAGGATGGCGGATGAAAGGAACAAGTTCACGCAACCGGATGAAGGTACACCCTTTGGACGTCACTTGAAGGAAGTCACTAGATACCTGAATATAGGAGTACCAAGCTTCACAGGAACCTATAACGCCACTTTACCTGAAGAAGAGCGCTGGATGATTCAAGTTCAAGTTCCAGGAAGGACGTTCATGCCAGTCACTGAGCCCATATAGTTTTCTTTTGATGCACCAACTTGGAGTCTAGGACAGAGCATGGCAGCTCACATCGCCATGGGACGCATTGGAGAAGTCTACCGCAAGGATCTCAAGGATACTATCTACCAGATTTGTGGGCGCCGAGATGAGCACTGGGAAATGATCACCACCAGGAAGGATAGATCAATCGCAGCTTTTATCCAGGAGCTAAACCAGCACATTCGATGACAGGAGAACCAGATGTGCGCCGACATGATAGATCTGAAGAAGGCTAAGACTAGAATCAAGGAACTAGAGGAAGGACTGCTCTCCACTCGGTAGGATTTTTTCAAACTTAGGCGAGTGCTGGACTGCCGTTAAGCCTCTTAGTGAGAGAACTTAGGCGAGTGCTCGACTGCAGCTAAGCCCCCGAGTGGGAGGACTGCTCTCCACTCGGTAGGATTTTTTCAAACTTAGGCGAGTGCTCGACTGCCGTTAAGCCTCTAAGTGAGAGAACTTAGGTGAGTGCTCGACTGCAGCTAAGCCCCCGAGTGGGAGGACTGCTCTCAGCTCGATAGGATTTTTTCAAACTTAGGAGAGTGCTGGACTGGCGTTAAGCCTCTAAGTGAGAGAACTTAGGTGAGTGATC
>NC_041388.1:525698209-525756671 GCF_002162155.2 Triticum dicoccoides
TAAGCCTCTTAGTGAGAGAACTTAGGCGAGTGCTCGACTATAGCTAAGCCCCCCGAGTGGGAGGATTGCTCTCCACTTGGTAGGATTTTTCCAAACTTAGGCGAGTGCTGGACTGCCGTTAAGCCTCTTAGTGAGAGAACTTAGGTGAGTGCTCGACTGCAGCTAAGCCCCCGAGTGGAAGGATTGCTCTTCACTCGGTAGGATTTTCTCGAACTTAGGCGGAACGGATTCGCCACTAAGCCCACCCACTGGGGGATTTCAGGAGTAAATAAGAACAACACAATCGAATGAGAGAATCGTAAGCTCTTGTCTTTGATAAACGAATTACAAAAGGTGGTGTTTATTACATTTATTCGAACGAGTGTTTAAGTATAAAAGGGGTGGAGCAGCGCCGCGTTCCAAGCCCGTGGCTTGTCTTTCTGATGCTCGATACTGTAAAGATGGCATGCTCCATTGTGGAGAACTTTGGTGACGATGAAGGGGCCTTCCCAAGTTGGAGCGAGCTTGTGTGGTTTCTGCTGATCCACTTGAAGAACCAAGTCTCCTTCTTGAAAGGCCCGACCCCTCACATTCCTGGCGTGGAATCGACGCAAATCTTGTTGATAAATGGTCGAGCGGATCAAGGCCATCTCTCTTTCCTCCTCTAAGAGATCGACTGAATCTTGTCGGGCCTGCTCTGCTTCTGCTTCGGAGAAGAGTTCAACTCAGGGTGCGTTGTGGAGCAAGTCACTTGGCAGGACAGCTTCGGCTCCATAGACTAAGAAGAAAGGAGTTCTTCCAGTCGACCGATTAGGAGTTGTCCTTAAACCCCACAGAACTGACGGAAGTTCATCAACCCAAGCACCTGCTGCGTGTTTGAGATCACACATCAGTCGGGGCTTCAGTCCTTTGAGAATTAGGCCATTGGCTCTTTCTGCTTGTTCGTTCGACTGCGGGTGAGCGACAGAAGCATAGTCGACTCGAGTGCCCTGAGAGGCGCAGAAAATTCTGAACTCATCGGAATCGAAGTTTGATCCGTTATCCGTCATGATGATGTGTGGGACTCCATATCGGAACGTCAATTCTCTGATAAAACTGACAGCGGTGCTAGCGTCAAGGTTCTTGATGGGTTTTGCTTCGATCCATTTGGTAAACTTGTCGACTGCAACGAGCACGTGAGTGAATCCACTTCTGCCGGTCCTCAGCGGTCCAACCATATCTAGTCCCCAAACAGCGAAGGGCCAGATGAGGGGGATGGTCTTCAGGGCTGACGCTGGCTTGTGAGACATATCAGAGTAAAATTGACAGCCTTCACATCTGTCGACTATATCTTTCGCCATCTCATTTGCTCGTGGCCAATAGAATCCAGCTTGTATGCTTTAGCCACAATGGCCCGAGAGGACGCATGGTGACCACAGGTCCCCGAGTGGATGTCATTGAGGATCATTCGACCTTCTTCTGGTGTTATGCACTTCTGACCGACTCCAGTCACACTTTCTCTGAACAGTTGCCCTCTTATCACAGTAAAAGCTTTAGATCGGCGGACGATCTATCGAGCTTCTTCTTCATCCTCTGGGAGCTCTTTCCTGAGGATGTACGCAATGTAGGGCACCGTCCAGTCGGGAGTAATGGCCAGAACCTCCATGATTAGGTCGACCACAGCTAGGACCTCGACTTCAGTCGGATCCGTGGTGCTCTTGGGTTGTGGGGGCTCTTCAATGAAAGGGTCTTCTTGAACTGTCGGTGTGTGAATATGCTCCAAGAACACATTGCTGGGAATGGCCTCTCTCTTGGAACCTATCTTTGCCAATTCATCGGCTGCTTGATTTTTCAATCGGGGGATGTGGTGGAGTTCTAACCCCTCGAACTTCCTCTCAAGCTTTCTCACCGTGTTGTAGTAACCAGTCATGGCTGGGCTTCTGATGTCCCACTCCTTCATCACTTGATTAACTAGCAAATCTGAGTCGCCATAGACCATGAGGCGACAGACGCCGAGTGAGATGGCCATGCGCAACCCATACAGGAATGCTTCATACTCTGCTTCATTGTTGGAGGAATCAAAGTGAATCTGGAGGACATATCTGAGCTTGTCTTCTCGGGGGGATACCAGAACTACTCCAGCACCAGAACTGTTCAACATCTTGGATCCGTCAAAGAACATGGTCCAGTGCTCCGAGTGAACTTGAGTCGGCAGTTGATGTTCGATCCACTCGGCGAGGAAATCTGCTATTGCTTGGGACTTGATAGCTTTCTTTGCCTCAAACTTGATATCCAAGGGAAGGAGTTCAATCGCCCATTTTGCCACTCGACCAGTTGCATCCCTGTTGTGCAGAATCTCTGACAATGGAGCGTCGCTAACGACTGTAATAGAGTGATCTGAGAAGTAGTGTGCAACCTTTTTCGTGGTCATGTAAATTCCATAGAAAAGCTTATGATAGTGAGGATATCTCTGCTTTGACGGGGTCAGGACTTCAGAAATATAATAAACTAGGCGTTGAACTTTGTACGCTTTTCCTTCTTCTTCCCGCTCGACCGTAAGTACTGTACTGATGACATTTTCAGTGGCTGCTATATAAAGCAAAAGAGGCTCTTTGCTGATTAGAGCAGTAAGCACCGGTTGGGTGGAAAGCAGGGCTTTTAGCTCTGCAAATGCTGTATCAGCTTCTGGAGTCCACTCGAACGCATTTGATTTCTTCATCAGTCGGTAAGGAGGCAGGGCCTTTTCACCGAGGCGAGAAATGAATCGACTTAGGGCGGCCAAGCAACCAGTAAGCTTCTGGACATCATGCACATGCACAGGGCGTTTCATCCAAACTATAGCGCCTACTTTCTCTGGGTTAGCATCGATTCCTCGTTCGGAAACAAGAAAATCGAGTAACTTTCCGCCTGGAACTCCAAACGTGCACTTTGATGGATTGAGCTTGATATCATACCTTCTGAGGTTGGCAAAGGTTTCAGCAAGGTCGGTCAGCAGGTCAGAACCTTTACGTGACTTGACCACAATGTCATCCATGTATGCTTCCACATTCCGACCGATCTAAGTGAGCAGGCACTTCGGAATCATTCGCATAAATGTGGCTCCGGCATTCTTCAAGCCGAATGGCATTGTGACATAACAGAAGCACCCGAACGGGGTGATAAAAGCTGTCTTTATTTCATCGGGTCCGTACAGACGGATCTGGTGGTATCCGGAGTAGGCATCCAAAAAGGACAAACGCTTGCATCCAGCAGTTGAGTCGACTATCTGATCGATGCGAGGGAGAGGGAAGTGATCTTTCGGGCAGGCCCAATTGATATGCTTGAAATCAATGCACATGCGGAGTGAGTCATCTTTCTTTGGGACCATGACAACATTGGCTAACCACCCGGAGTGGTAAATCTCTCGGATAAACTCAGCTGCCAAAAGCCGAGCCACCTCTTTGCCCATTGCTTTTCTTTTCTGGACGGCGGACCGTCGAAGATGCTCTTTGATTGGTTTCACTTTCGGGTCGACTCGCAAACGATGCTCAGCCAGTCCCCTGGGAACACCTGGCATGTCAGAAGGCCTCCATGCAAAGATGTCCCAGTTCTCACGGAGGAACTGGATGAGCACTTCTTCCTATTTGGAGTCGAGTGTGGTCGAAATGTGGGTCGGAGCTGCATTGGGGTCCGTCGGGTGAATGTGAACAGACTTCGTCTCGCCAGACGACTGGAATGCTGAATCCGTGGCTGGCTTCTTGGCTCGCAACTAGTCACTTGGGTCTGCATTTTTCTGGTATTCTTGCAATTCTGCCACGGCCATCTGGGCATCGGCGATCTTTGAGTCCTTCTGGAAACACTCTTCCGCCTTTTTCCGATTACCAGAGATAGTGATCACTCCTCTGGGACCAGGCATCTTCAGTTTGAGGTACACGTAACAAGGTCGAGCCATGAATCGTGCATAAGCTAGCCTGCCCAAAATTGCATGATACGCACTCTGAAAATCCACGACTTCAAACGTCAACTTTCTTTGCAGTAATTTTTGGCATCACCGAAAACCACGTCGAGTGCAATCTGACCGAGGGACGCAGCCTTCTTGCCTGGGATGACCCCATGGAAACTCATGTGGCTTTCACTGAGTCTGGACATCGGAATGCCCATTCCTTTCAATGTTTCTGCATACAGAATGTTCAGGCCACTGCCACCGTCCATCAGGACCTTTGTCAGTCGAGTGCCTTCGACCACCGGGTCGACCACAAGCGCTTGCCTCCCAGGGGTGGCGATGTGTGCTCGGTGATCAGACTGGTCGAACGTAATGGCAGTCTGCGACCATTTCAAGTAATTGGGTGTCGCCGGAGCGACCATGTTCACTTCTCTGTTGATGACTTTCAATCGACTCTTGTTTTCAACATCAGCAAAAATCATCAGAGTGGAATTCACGTGAGGATAACCATCATCATCTTCCCCTTCACTCTCAGCCTTGTCTGCCTCCTTCTCCTTTTCCTTGGGTTGTTTCTCTCGGAACTGCTGGATCAGGAGCCGACACTGTCGAGTGGTATGCTTCAGGTAAATGAAATTACCTTCTTCGTCTTTTTTGGTGTGGATATGGCACGGCATATCCAACACATCATTTCCAGCTTGATCTTTTACTTTCTTGGGGTTCCACGGCCCTTTGGGCTTCCCCTTGAACTTTCCTTGAACCACAGCCAAGGCCTCACCTGGAGCAGCTGGTTCGGCCTTGCATTTTTGTTTCCGACTAGAGTTTCCTCCTCCAGCTTCGTGGGCGACTGCTTTGTGCTTGTCGCTCCGCAGTCACTCCTCCTCTTCACCATTGGCATACTTGGTGGCGATTTCCATCATCCGAGTCAAAGTCATGTTCCCTGTCCGACGGAATTTCAGATTCAACTCTCGGTACCTGACGCCTTCCTTGAAAGCACAAATTGCCTGATGATCAGACACATCTTCCACCGTGTGGTGCAGGGTGATCCACCTCTGGATATAATCTCTCAAAGCTTCATTCGGTTTCTGGATGCAACACTGTAATTCCGTCAAACCTGCTGGCCGCTTGCAAGTATCCTCAAACATTCTGACAAACACTCGGGCGAGATCTTCCCAAGTATAGATACTGCTAGGCGCCAACTGATTCAGCCACGCCCTAGCCGAGCCCTCCAACATCAGAGGAAGGTGTTTCATGGCCACCTCATCATTGCCGCCACCAATCTGGACAGCCACTCGGTAGTCTTTGAGCCAGGTGTCAGGCTTGGACTCCCCGGTGAACTTACTGACTCCAGTCACCAACCTGAAGTTGGGGGGAATCACTGCAACTCTGATAGCTCTGCTGAAGCACTCTGGGCCAGAGACATGCACCCTGTTGCTGGTTTGCGGGCCTCTGTCATGGCCATCTTGGTGAGCTCTATTTCTGTCGACAAAGCCTTGTACAAGAATAGATCTCGTATCAAAGCCTGGCCCCCTAGGGTCGACTGGAATACCTCTTCCGACACTGTTAGGGCGCCTGTCTTCATGTGGCCGCGGCACGTACAACCCACTCCTTGGAGGAGGCGTGGGCACTCGACGGCGACCATCGCGATCGGCTCGACGATCATACTGCTCCTGGTTTCTATACTGATCACGCCGCTCTCCACGTCCCTCACGCCTTGGGGGCGATCTCGGGCTATGGTCCGACTGGAACGTATCTGCGACCACAGATCTGCTATGGATCCTATCCCGCGACTGAGACACGGCCGTATTCTGCTCTCCTGCTGCCCAGAGCAAGGCCCTGATCTGCGGCAGACCTCGGCCAGCTTCTGACTGGGAAGGTTGAATCAACTCTGCTATCCGGGCCGCAGCTGCTACGTTTTGGATCGATGTTCGGTATACCTGAGCCGGAGGTGGAAAAAGTTGGCATCGGCTGGACTCAGGAGCATGTTGACGAGCGCGATTGTCGAGTGCGCGTTGTAAGTTCTCCAGCCGAGTGCGCTCAGCCATATTGGCCAAGCGAGCCTGTTCCAAGGCCTGGGCCTCGGGCGTTTCTCCAACTATAGGAGTATGAAGGGCATCCATGTTTCGGCGATGAAGTTCTTCTCTCTGCTGCGAGGAGAGAGGCTCGGGGCGGTACTCCTCGTGAACGTGCGATGGATCACCATTCCCGTCACCTCCGTCTTCACGATCGAAGCCAGGAGGGCCGCGTGGTCGATTGACCATCAGGACTTCCGCTGCCGAGTCATTGCTGCCGCACTCAGATGCAGTCTCTACGGAGCCAGTCGACAGATCGAACATGCTGTAGAGAGACTCATCGGGCTCGAGCGCCACGACTTGAGGGGTGGCCGACTGGCGGGCCACCGCATGCTTCACCCACCATTGAACCCTTGACCGGCCGGTGCGCTTGTTCTGGTGGGTCGCAGGGAGGGGGAAAGCCGTAGGAGTCGACTGGTACAGGGTCGACGGTTACCGCAGGAGGACACCGCAGACGCATGCGTGAAAGTGCGTCGCCCCGCGGGCGGGGAGCGCATCGACGTCAAGTGGTGCCTCCTGGAGCCAAGCGGAGTCGTCAGCGACAAACACGAGCGCGCCGAGACGGATCTCACGGCCCTCAGCCAAACCTCCGCCTGGAACCATGATGATGGGGATCGGAAAAATTGCAACTTCTCCAATAAGTCGCTAAGACACCTGCCCCATGGTGGGCGCCAACTGTCGTGGATCTAAGACTGGCAGTAGAATGGGGGGTAGGTATGAGGAGGCAAGATCCTAGCTATGGAGTAGTTGTACGCACGAGTTTTACGAGTTCAGGCCGTTCTCGGAGGAAGTAACATCCCTACGTCTCGGTGCCCTGAGGCGGTCGACTGGATTATACGTGTGTGTGTGTTTACAAAAGTGCGAACCCTTGTCCCAGAGGAGGGGGGTGGCTTATATAGAGTGCGCCAGGACCCCAGCTCCCCTCCGTTACACAGGGTTCAATGTTCATAAAGGTGGGGCATTACTGGTAACGTCTATAATAAAGTGTTATAAATGCCCATAATGCTATGGTTTAAGTCGCGACCATTGCAGAGTGGAGGGCTTCTCGTCTCCTGGTGGTCGAGTGTCTTCAAGGTGGTCGAGTGTCTTCAAGGAAGTCAGGTGAGCACATCTTCATGGTCGAGTGGATGATATGTTCTCTTCGACTGCTTCTGATTCTTTGTAAAGATGTCCTCGGGGAGGGTATGCTGGACAGGTCCATGACCCTACCCTAGGTACATAGCTTCATCAGCTATCGATACATTAAATACACTCTGCAGAGGTAGCGCACTTTACCCACACTACGGAACACCTAGCCTCGCATTCCCATTCGGGTGGACCAAAGTATTCCGACGAAACCCTCCCTTTGTCATGCACTCTCCCCAGCCACTCCGACCAACTCCCTCTCAGGGCTAGGTCTTAAGTGGCCCCGTGTCTACCAAAGACACCAACGACCACCGTCGTGGCAAAACGGTCCCAAACAGGGACAAGGTACCATAAAAACAAAAACGAGCACACAAGGTTATGTCTACCTATCGGGCCAGGGTATGCATGCCCATAACCTTCCCTCACGGGAGGCACCGGTGAGAGCCACAACAAAGGACCGAATCAAGACCTTCCCACAAGGTAAATGTGGTCGCACTGAATTAAAAACCTGATTCCGTGGCACCATGATGTGATCAACATCATATTCAAGTTGAACTTAATCAAGTTTAGCTTTGATAAAAACTTTTTATGATCAACATGATATAATGCCACAATCATGCACTATTCGTCATGCAATGCAAACAAATAAAGTCATGGATCCAACTTAACAACATAACATCTTGCAATACTAAGAACCAAAACTTCTCTGGTTATAACTAATTTTATTTACCAAGCAATATTTTTATTAGTTCTTTATTTAAATGAAAATATCGTTTAGTAAATTAACTACCATTAGTTTCCATAGCAATATGCACAGTGCAAAATCTTACTCTACTTAGCCAAACAAGTTCATGCATTCAACCAGTAACTAAAACAAGCATATCAAGCATGTTAAAGTAACTAGAAATTAACTAAATTTATTTATCTAATTTTCAAATGCAAATAAACACTCGTATTCAAGTAGAATATAATAGATATTGAAATAACACCATCGAAATGCTGGTGTGTCTTGCCTTAGTGTAGAGGAGGATCACACCCCTCTTGGTTTGCTTAAAGACAAGCTTCTCCTTCTGAAAAAGAATTTAAAACCACAAACATAATTGTCAAAACACATTCTGAAAATCACCAGAAATTATAGACAACAAGGAAAAATCCACCCTTTGGTGTGCTACTAGAGCTTTCTGAGACAAAGACAATGCAAAAAGAATCAAATCATTTGGACTTATGGTTTAGAAATGGTGGCTGGTCAAAGTTAGGTAAAAATTCTGAATAATATTTGAATTAAACAGAAATCCTGCGCGGTGACGTCGAAGCCGTAAAACAGAAATATGCCTCCACTCATACCGCTTCGGGTGCGAGTGGTGAGACCGACAGGTGGGTCCCACGCGTCAGGAGAGAGAGGGGGCAAGCGAGATCAGAGAGAGGCGAAGCTTCGCTGGAGCTTACGCCGGTGACGAGGGGGTTTGAGGATAGGCTAGAGGGATAGGATTGGAGAGGGGCTCGAGGCGCACCTGCCCATACTCGTGGCTTGGCGAGAGGTGGACGGAGCTGCTCATGGTTGAGCTCGCAAGATACGGTGGCAGACGGGTTTCACCGGAGAGGTTGAGGACGACGGCTAGGGGCAGCTTCGAGGGCTTGGCAGCGTCCAGGCAGCACCAACGGACCACCATGGCCCCGCCCAAACAGCTGCTTGAGCTCGAGAGGCCCTGGAGAGCGGCGGCAGGCCTGCGGGGATCACCAGAGTCCTCTGGTCGGGGCGACGGCCAGAGGCCTGCCCACCGAGCTGCGGTCTTTCTACGTGTTCGTGGGGGTGGTGTCGAGTGGTGCTTGGCCAGGATTCGAGGCGGGGTCGCTTTATATAGCCGAAGCAAGGGGGGACGTGTCACCGCCGGAGCTCTCTGGACAGGCGGCGAACGGTGACGAGAAGCTCCAAGATGAGGCGGCAAAGGCTCAACGTCAACGCAGGAGCTTGCCCACGCTCGTAGACAAATACATGAGGCGGTTGGGGAAGTGGACAAGTGCACGCGCGCACTATGGCGTTTTGGCCGCGACGCACCCGTGCTTGCTGCGGCAGCTCCGGCATCGGCGAGCGCAAGGGGGCGGTCAAGGGTGATGGGTCGGAGCTTGTGGCATGGTGCGGCAGTCGACGGTGAGCACTGGAACGAGCACGCGCGAAACAGAGGGGAAAGCACTAGCCATAGCGCGTCGAGACGATGCCAGGCGCAGTGTCCTCGTGCGGTCACCAAGCTGGCATGGTCAAAACAACGCCCAGGAGAGGCCAAACCTTGTCTACACGCTCGACTGTGCAGTGTTTAGTCTAGGAGAGGTGATGCTTCATGCCCAGGCCGACCAGACTTGACTCTACTAAGCTGACAAGTTTCTGTCCAGAAACTTGGTCGCCAAGTTTGGCCACCTTCTATACGACTCATGCTCGACCTTTGGTCTTCTGTGTTCCGAGGCCATGTCTGTACATGCTAGGCTCGTCAAGTCAACCTAAGTGTTTGCATGTGTAAATCTGTCTTACACCCGTTGTATGTGAACGTTGGAATCTATCACACCCGATCATCACGTGGTGCTTCGAAACAACGAACTGTCGCAACGGTGCACAGTTAGGGGAAACACTTTCTTGAAATTATTATGAGGGATCATCTTATTTACTACTGTCGTTCTAATTAAACAAGATGCAAAAACATGATAAACATCACATGCAATCAAATAATAATAGTGACATCATATGGCCAATATCATATAGCTCATTTGATCTCCATCTTGGGGCTCCATGATCATCTTGTCACCGGCATGACACCATGATCTCCATCATCATGATCTCCATCATCATGTCTCCATGAAGTTGCTCGCCAACTATTACTTCTACTACTATGGCTAACACGTTTAGCAATAAAGTAAAGTAATTTACATGGCGTTTCTCAATGACACACATGTCATACAAAAAATAAAGACAACTCCTATGGCTCCTGTTGGTTGTCATACTCATCGACATGCAAGTCGTGATTCCTATTACAAGAACATGATCTCATACATCACATATATATCATTCATCATTCATCACAACTTTGGCCATATCACATCACAAAGCACTTGCTGCAAAAACAAGTTAGACGTCCTCTAATTGTTGTTGCAAGTTTTACGTGGCTGCAATAGGGTTCTAGCAAGAACATTTTCTTACCTACGTAAAAGCCACAACGTGATTTGTCAACTTCTATTTACCCTTCATAAGGACCCTTTTCGAATCCGCTCCAACTAAAGTGGGAGAGACAGACACCCGCTAGCCACCTTATGCAACTAGTGCATGTCAGTCGGTGGAACCAGTCTCATGTAAGCGTACGTGTAAGGTCGGTCCGGGCCGCTTCATCCCACAATACCACTGAAGCAAAATAAGACTAGTAGCGGCAAGAAAGTTGACAACATCTACGCCCACAACAAATTGTGTTCTACTCGTGCAAAGAGAACTACGCATAAACCTGGCTCTGATACCACTATTGGGGAACGTTGCAGAAAACAAAAAATTTCCTTCGTTTTCACCAAGATCCATCTATGAGTTCATCTAGCAATGAGTGATCGGATTGCATCTACATACCTTTGTAGATCGCGAGCGGAAGCATTCAAAGAACGGGGATGAGGGAGTCGTACTCGACGTGATCCAAATCACCGGAGATCCTAGCGCCGAACGGACGGCACCTCCGCGTTCAACACACGTACGGTCAGCGTGACATCTCCTCCTTCTTGATCCAGGAAGGGGGAAGGAGAGGTTGATGAAGATCTAGCAGCACAACGGCGTGGTGGTGGATGCAGCAGTCACCGCAGCAGGGCTTCGCCGTTCTCTACGGAGGAGGAGGAGGTCTTGGAGGGGAGAGGGAGGCGCCAGGGGCATGGGTGCGGCTGCCCTCCCTCCCCCCCTCTATATATAGGGTCCCCAGGGGGCGCCAGCCCTGGAGATCCAATCTCCCAAGGGGGCAGCGGCCAAGGGGGGTGGAGTGCCCCCCAAGGCAAGTGGGGCGCCCCCCACCCTAGGGTTCCCAACCCTAGGCGCAGGGGGAAGGCCCAAAGGGGGGCGCACCAGCCCACTAGGGGCTGGTTCCCCTCCCACTTCAGCCCATGGGGCCCTCCGGGATAGGTGGCCCCACCCGGTGGACCCCCGGGACCCTTCTGGTGGTCCCGGTACAATACCGGTGACCCCGAAACTTGTCCCGATGGCCGAAATAGCACTTCCTATATATAATTCTTTACCTCCGGACCATTCCGGAACTCCTCGTGACGTCCGGGATCTCATCCGGGACTCCGAACAACTTTCGGGTTACTGCATATACATATCTCTACAACCCTAGCGTCACCGAACCTTAAGTGTGTAGACCCTACGGGTTCGGGAGACATGTAGACATGACTGAGATGGCTCTCCAATCAATAACCAACAGCGGGATCTGGATACCCATGTTGGCTCCCACATGCTCCTCGATGATCTCATCGGATGAACCACGATGTCGAGGATTCAAGCAACCCCGTATACAATTCCCTTTGTCAATATGTACGTTACTTGCCCGAGATTCGATCGTCGGTATCCCAATACCTCGTTCAATCTCGTTACCGGCAAGTCACTTTACTCGTACTGTAATGCATGATCCTGTGACCAGACACTTGGTCACTTTGAGCTCATTGTGATGATGCATTACCGAGTGGGCCCAGAGATACCTCTCCGTCATACGGAGTGACAAATCCTAGTCTCGATCCGTGTCAACCCAAAAGACACTTTCGGAGATACCCGTAGTATACCTTTATAGTCACCCAGTTACGTTGTGACGTTTGGTACACCCAAAGCACCCCTACGGTATCCGGGAGTTTCACGATCTCATGGTCTAAGGAAAAGATACTTGACATTGGAAAAAGCTCTAGCAAAATGAACTACATGATCTTGTGCTATGCTTAGGATTGGGTCTTGTCCATCACATCATTCTCCTAATGATGTGATCTCGTTATCAACGACATCCACTGCCCATAGTCAGGAAACCATGACTATCTGTTGATCAACGAGCTAGTCAACTAGAGGCTTACTAGGGACATGTTGGTGTCTATGTATTCACACATGTATTACAATTTCCGGATAACACAATTATAGCATGAATAAAAGACAATTATCATGAATAAGGAAATATAATAATAATCATTTTATTATTGTCTCTAGGGCATATTTCCAATAGTCTCCCACTTGCACTAGAGTCAATAATCTAGTTACAATGTGATGAATCGAACACCCATGGAATTCTGGTGTTGACCATGTTTTGCTCTAGGGAGAGGTTTAGTCAATGGATCTGCTACATTCAGGTCCGTATGTACTTTACAAATCTCTATCTCTCCATTTTGAACACTTTCACGAATGGAGTTGAAGCGACGCTTGATATGCCTGGTCTTCCTGTGAAACCTAGGCTCCTTGGCAAGGGCAATAGCTCCAGTGTTGTCACAGAAGAGAGTCATCGGGCCCGACGCATTGGGTATGACTCCTAGGTCGGTAATGAACTCCTTCACCCAGACTGCTTCGTGTGCTGCCTCCGTGGCCGCCATGTACTCCGCTTCA
This sequence comes from Triticum dicoccoides, assembly GCF_002162155.2. Lineage (NCBI taxonomy): Eukaryota > Viridiplantae > Streptophyta > Magnoliopsida > Poales > Poaceae > Triticum > Triticum dicoccoides. The sequence goes on from NC_041388.1 coordinate 525,710,871, forward strand.
CATGTAGATCCCGCCACAACGCTTTGCTTGCAACTGCACCAGCTTTCTGCCCCACCATTCAAAATATACACGTATCCAGTTTGTGACTTAGAGTCATCCAGATCTGTGTCGAAGCTAGCGTCGATGTAACCCTTTACGACGAGCTCTTCGTCACCTCCATAAACAAGAAACATTTCCTTAGTCCTTTTCAGGTACTTCAGGATATTCTTGACCGCTGTCCAGTGTTCCTTGCCGGGATTACTTTGGTACCTACCTACCAAACTTACGGCAAGGTTTACATCAGGTCTGGTACACAGCATGGCATGCATAATAGAACCTATGGCTGAGGCATAGGGGATGACACTCATCTCTTCTATATCTTCTACCGTGGTCGGACATTGAGCTGAGCTCTATTTCATACCTTGCAACACAGGCAGGAACCCTTCTTAGACTGATCCATATTGAACTTCTTCAATTTCTTATCAAGGTAGGTGCTTTGCGAAAGACCTATGAGGCGTCTTGATCTATCTCTATAGATCTTGATGCCTAATATATAAGCAGCTTCTCCAAGGTCCTTCATTGAAAAACTCTTATTCAAGTAGGCCTTAATGCTGTCCAAAAGTTCTATATCATTTCCCATCCAAAGTATGTCATCTACATATAATATGAGAAATGCTACAGAGCTCCCACTCACTTTCTTGTAAACGCAGGCTTCTCCATAAGTCTGCATAAACCCAAACACTTTGATCATCTCATCAAAGCGAATGTTCCAACTCTGAGATGCTTGCACCAGCCCATAGATGGATCGCTGGAGCTTGCATACCTTCTTAGCATTCTTAGGGTCGACAAAACCTTCCGGCTGCATCATATACAGTTCTTCCTTAAGATAACCGTTTGCCATTTTGACGTCCATTTGCCATATCTCATAATCATAGTATGCGGCAATTGTTAACATGATTCGGACGGACTTCAGCTTCGCTACGGGAGAGAAAGTCTCATCGTAGTCAACACCTTGAACTTGTCGATAACCCTTAGCGACAAGTCGAGCTTTATAGATGGTAACATTACCATCCGCGTCCGTCTTCTTCTTAAAGATCCATTTGTTTTCTATCGCTCGCCGATCATCGGGCAAGTCTATCAATGTCCACACTTTGTTTTCATACATGGATCCTATCTCGGATTGCATGGCTTCAAGCCATTTGTTGGAATCGGGGCCCGCCATCGCTTCTTCATAGTTCGAAGGTTCACCGTTGTCCAACAACATGATTTCTAAGACAGGGTTGCCGTACCACTCTGGTGCAGAACGTGTCCTTGTGGACCTACGAAGTTCAGTAGCAACTTGATCTGAAGTTTCATGAGCATCATCATTAACTTCCTCTCTAGTCGGTGTAGGCACCTCAGGAACATTTTCTTGAGCTGCGCTACTTACCGGTTCAAGAGGTAATACTTCATCAAGTTCCACTTTGCTACCACTTATTTCTTTCGAGAGAAACTCTTTCTCTAGAAAGGATCCATTCTTGGCAACAAAGATCTTGCCTTCGGATCTGAGGTAGAAGGTATACCCAATAGTTTCTTTAGGGTATCCTATGAAGACACATTTTTCCGACTTGGGTTCGAGCTTTTCAGGTTGAAGTTTCTCGACATAAGCATCACATCCCCAAACTTTTAGAAACGACAGCTTAGGCTTCTTCGCAAACCATAATTCATACAGTGTCGTCTCAACGGATTTCGACGGAGCCCTATTTAAAGTGAATGCGGCAGTCCCTAAAGCATAGCCCCAAAATGATAGTGGTAAATCGGTAAGAGACATCATAGATTGCACCATATCCAATAGAGTGTGATTATGATGTTCGGACACACCATTACGCTGAGGTGTTCCAGGCGGCGTGAGTTTTGAAACTATTCCACATTTTCTTAAGTGTGTGCCCAATTCGTGACTCAAGTATTCTCAACGATCTGATTGCAAAAACTTGATTTTTCTGTCACGTTGATTCTCAACCTCACTCTAAAATTCCTTGAACTTTTCAAAGGTTTCAGACTTGTGTTTCATTAAGTAGACATACCCATATCTACTCAAGTCATCAGTAAGGGTGAGAACATAATGATAACCACCACGAGCCTCAACACTCATTGGACTGCACATATCAGTATGTATGATTTCCAACAAGTTGGTTGCTTGCTCCATTGTTCCTGAGAACGGAGTCTTGGTCGTTTTACCCATGAGGCATGGTTCGCATGTGTCAAATGATTCGTAATCAAGAGACTCTAAATGTCCATCTGCATGGAGCTTCTTCATGCGTTTGACACCTATGTGACCAAGGTGGCAATGCCACAAGTATGTGGGACTATCATTATCAACCTTACATCTTTTGGTATTTACACTATGAATATGTGTAGCATTACGCTCGAGATTCATTAAGAATAAACCATTCACCATCGGAGCATGACCATAAAACATATCTCTCATATAAATAGAACAACCATTATTCTCGGATTTAAATGAGTAGCCATCTCGAATTAAACGAGATCCTAATACAGTGTTCATGCTCAAACTTGGCACTAAATAACAATTATTGAGGTTCAAAACTAATCCCGTAGGTAAATGTAGAGGTAGCGTGCCGACGGTGATCACATCAACCTTGGAACCATTCCCGACGCGCATCGTCACCTCGTTCTTCGCCAGTCTCCGTTTATTCCGCAGCTCCTGCTTTCAGTTACAAATGTGCGCAACCGCACCGGTATCAAATACCCAGGAGCTACTACGAATACTGGTAAGGTACACATCAATTACATGTATATCACATATACCTTTTGTGTTGCCGGCCTTCTTGTCCGCTAAGTATTTTGGGGCAGTTCCGCTTCTAGTGACCACTTCCCTTGCAATAAAAACACTCAGTCTCGGGCTTGGGTCCATTCTTTGGCTTCTTCCCGGCAGCTTGCTTACCGGGCGCGGAAACTCCCTTGCCGTCCTTCTTGAAGTTCTTTTTACCCTTGCCTATCTTGAACTTGGTGGTTTTATTGACCATCAACACTTGATGTTCCTTTTTGACTTCTACCTCTGCTGATTTCAGCATTGAAAATACCTCAGGAATGGTCTTTTCCATCCCCTGCATATTGAAGTTCATCACAAAGCTCTTGTAGCTCGGTGGAAGACTGAAGGATTCTGTCAATGACCGCGTCATCCGGGAGATTAACTCCCAGCTGAGTTAAGCGGTTATGTAATCCAGACATAGTGAGTATGTGATCACTGACAGAACTATTTTCCTCCATCTTACAGCTGAAGAACTTGTCGGAGACTTCATATCTCTCGACCCAGGCATGAGCTTGAGAAACCATTTTCAGCTCTTCGAACATCTCATATGCTCCGTGTCTCTCAAAACGCTTTTGGCGCCCCGGTTCTAAGCTGTAAAGCATGCCGCACTGAACGAGGGAGTAGTCATCAGCACGTGTCTGCCAAGCGTTCATAACGTCTTGGTTCTGTGGGACGGGTGCGTCACCTAGCGGTGCTTCTAGGACATAATCTTTCTTGGTAGCTATGAGGATGATCCTCAGGTTCCGGACCCAGTCCGTATAATTGCTGCCATCGTCTTTCAGCTTGGTTCTCTCTAGGAACGCGTTGAAGTTGAGGACAACGTGGGCCATTTGATCTACAAGACATATTGTAAAGATTTTAGACTAAGTTCATGATAATTAAGTTCATCTAATCAAATTATATAATGAACTCCCACTCAGATAGACATCCCTCCAGTCATCTAAGTATAACATGATCCGAGTTAACTAGGCCGTGTCCGATCATCACGTGAGACGGACTAGTCAACATCGGTGAACATCTTCATGTTGATCCTATCTTCTATACGACTCATGCTCGACCTTTCGGTCTTCTGTGTTCCCAGGCCATGTCTGTACATGCTAGGCTCGTCAAGTCAACCTAAGTGTTTGCATGTGTAAATCTGTCTTACACCCGTTGTGTGAACGTTGGAATCTATCACACCCGATCATCACGTGGTGCTTCGAAACAACGAACTGTCGCAACGGTGCACAGTTAGGGGAAACACTTTCTTGAAATTATTATGAGGGATCATCTTATTTACTACCGTCGTTCTAAGTAAACAAGATACAAAAACATGATAAACATCACATGCAATCAAATAATAATAGTGACATGATATGGCCAATATCATATAGCTCATGTGATCTCCATCTTGGGGCTCCATGATCATCTTGTCACCGGCATGACACCATGATCTCCATCATCGTGTCTCCATGAAGGTGCTCGCCAACTATTACTTCTACTACTATGGCTAACACGTTTAGCAATAAAGTAAAGTAATTTACATGGCGTTTCTCAATGACACGCAGGTCATACAAAAAATAAAGACAACTCCTATGGCTCCGGCCGGTTGTCATACTCATCGACATGCAAGTCGTGATTCCTATTACAAGAACATGATCTCATACATCACATATATATCATTCATCATTCATCACAACTTTGGCCATATCACATCACAAAGCACTTGCTGCAAAAACAAGTTAGACGTCCTCTAATTGTTGTTGCAAGTTTTATGTGGCTACAATAGGCTAGCAAGAACATTTTCTTACCTACGTAAAAGCCACAACGTGATTTGTCAACTTCTATATACCCTTCCTAAGGACCCTTTTCATCGAATCCGCTCCAACTAAAGTGGGAGAGATAGACACCCGCTAGCCACCTTATGCAACTAGTGCATGTCAGTCGGTGGAACCAGTCTCACGTAAGCGTACGTGTAAGGTCGGTCCGGGCCGCTTCATCCCACAATACTGCTGAAGCAAAATAAGACTAGTAGCGGCAAGAAAGTTGACAACATCTACGCCCACAACAAATTGTGTTCTACTCGTGCAAAGAGAACTACGCATAAACCTGGCTCCGATACCACTGTTGGGGGACGTTGCAGAAAACAAAAAATTTCCTATGTTTTCACCAAGATCCATCTATGAGTTCATCTAGCAACGAGTGATCGGATTGCATCCACATACCTTTGTAGGTCGCGAGCGGAAGCGTTCAAAGAACGGGGATGAGGGAGTCGTACTCAACGTGATCCAAATCACCGGAGATCCTAGCGCCGAACGGACGGCACCTCCGCGTTCAACACACGTACGATCAGCATGACATCTCCTCCTTCTTGATCCAGCAAGGGGGAAGGAGAGGTTGATGAAGATCCAGCAGCACGACGGCGTGGTGGTGGATGCAGCAGTCACCGCAGCAGGGCTTCGCCGTTCTCTCCGGAGGAGGAGGAGGTCTTGGAGGGGAGAGGGAGGCGCCAGGGGCATGGGTGCGACTGCCCTCCCTCCCCCCCTCTATATATAGGGTCCCCAGGGGGGGCGCCGGCCCTGGAGATCCAATCTCCCAAGGGGCGGCGGCCAAGGGGGGTGGAGTGCCCCCAAGGCAAGTGGGGCGCGCCCCACCCTAGGGTTCCCAACCCTAGGCGCAGGGGGAAGGCCCAAAGGGGGGTGCACCAGCCCACTAGGGGCTGGTTCCCCTCCCACTTCAGCCCATGGGGCCCTCTGGGATAGGTGGCCCCACCCGGTGGACCCCCGGGACCCTTCTGGTGGTCCCGGTACAATACCGGTGACCCCGAAACTTGTCCCGATGGCCGAAATAGCACTTCCTATATATAATTCTTTACCTCCGGACCATTCCGGAACTCCTCGTGACGTCCGGGATCTCATTCGAGACTCCGAACAACTTTCGGGTTACTGCATATACATATCTCTACAACCCTAGCGTCACCGAACCTTAAGTGTGTAGACCCTACGGGTTCGGGATACATGTAGACATGACCGAGATTGCTCTCCGGTCAATAACCAACAGCGGGATATGGATACCCATGTTGGCTCCCACATGCTCCTCGATGATCTCATCGGATGAACCATGATGTCGAGGATTCAAGCAACCCCGTATACAATTCCCTTTGTCAATCGGTACGTTACTTGCCCGAGATTCGATCGTCGATATCCCAATACCTCGTTCATCTCGTTACCGGCAAGTCACTTTACTCGTACGGTAATGCATGATCCCGTGACCAGACACTTGGTCACTTTGAGCTCATTGTGATGATGCATTACCGAGTGGGCCCAGAGATACCTCTCCGTCATACGGAGTGACAAATCCCAGTCTCGATCCGTGTCAACCCAACAGACACTTTCGGAGATACCCGTAGTATACCTTTATAGTCACCCAGTTACGTTGTGATGTTTGGTACACCCAAAGCACCCCTACGGTATCCGGGAGTTACACGATCTCATGGTCTAAGGAAAAGATACTTGACATTGGAAAAAGCTCTAGCGAAAGGAACTACACGATCTTGTGCTATGCTTAGGATTGGGTCTTGTCCATCACATCATTCTCCCAATGATGTGATCTCGTTATCAACGACATCCAATGCCCATAGTCAGGAAACCATGACTATCTTTTGATCAATGAGCTAGTCAACTAGAGGCTTACTAGGGACATGTTGGTGTCTATGTATTCACACATGTATTACGATTTCCGGATAACACAATTATAGCATGAATAAAAGACAATTATCATGAACAAGGAAATATAATAATAATCCTTTTATTATTGTCTCTAGGGCATATTTCCAACAGTCTCCCACTTGCACTAGAGTCAATAATCTAGTTACATTGTGATGAATCGAACACCCATGGAATTCTGGTGTAGATCATGTTTTGCTCTAGGGAGAGGTTTAGTCAACGGATCTGCTACATTCAGGTCCGTATGTACTTTACAAATCTCTATGTCTCCATTTTGAACACTTTCATGAATGGAGTTGAAGCGACGCTTGATATGCCTGGTCTTCCTGTGAAACCTGGGCTCCCTGGCAAGGGCAATAGCTCCAGTGTTGTCACAGAAGAGAGTCATCGGGCCCGACGCATGGGGTATGACTCCTAGGTCGGTAATGAACTCCTTCACCCAGACTGCTTCGTGTGCTGCCTCCGAGGCCGCCATGTACTCCGCTTCACATGTAGATCCCGCCACAACGCTTTGCTTGCAACTGCACCAGCTTTCTGCCCCACCATTCAAAATATACACGTATCCGGTTTGTGACTTAGAGTCATCCAGATCCGTGTCGAAGCTAGCGTCGACGTAACCCTTTACGATGAGCTCTTCATCACCTCCATAAACAACAAACATTTCCTTAGTCCTTTTCAGGTACTTCAGGATATTCTTGACCGATGTCCAGTGTTCCTTGCCGAGATTACTTTGGTACCTACCTACCAAACTTACGTCAAGGTTTACATCAGGTCTGGTACACAGCATGGCATACATAATAGAACCTATGGCTGAGGCATAGGGGATGACACTCATCTCTTCTATATCTTCTGCCGTGGTCGGACATTGAGCTGAGCTCAATTTCATACCTTGCAACACAGGCAAGAACCCCTTCTTAGACTGATCCATATTGAACTTCTTCAATATCTTATCAAGGTATGTGCTTTGCGAAAGACCTATGAGGTGTCTTGATCTATCTCTATAGATCTTGATGCCTAATATATAAGCAGCTTCTCCAAGGTCCTTCATTGAAAAACTCTTATTCAAGTAGGCCTTAATGTTGTCCAAAAGTTCTATATCATTTCCCATCAAAAGTATGTCATCTACATATAATATGAGAAATGCTACAGAGCTCCCACTCACTTTCTTGTAAACGCATGCTTCTCCATAAGTCTGCATAAACCCAAACGCTTTGATCATCTCATCAAAGCGAATGTTCCAACTCTGAGATGCTTGCACCAGCCCATAAATGGATCGCTGGAGCTTGCATACCTTGTTAGCATTCTTAGGGTCGACAAAACCTTTCGGCTGCATCATATACAGTTCTTCCTTAAGATAACCGTTTGCCGTTTTGACGTCCATTTGCCATATCTCGTAATCATAGTATGCAGCAATTGTTAACATGATTCGGACGGACTTCAGCTTCGCTACGGGAGAGAAAGTCTCATCGTAGTCAACACCTTGAACTTGTCGATAACCCTTAGCGACAAGTCGAGCTTTATAGATGGTAACATTACCATCCGCGTCCGTCTTCTTCTTAAAGATCCATTTGTTTTCTATCGCTCGCCGATCATCGGGCAAGTCTATCAATGTCCACACTTTGTTTTCATACATGGATCCTATCTCGGATTGCATGGCTTCAAGCCATTTGTTGGAATCGGGGCCCGCCATCGCTTCTTCATAGTTCGAAGGTTCACCGTTGTCCAACAACATGATTTCTAAGACAGGGTTGCCGTACCACTCTGGTGCGGAACGTGTCCTTGTGGACCTATGAAGTTCTGTAGCAACTTGATCTGAAGTTTCATGATCATCATCATTAACTTCCTCTCTAGTCGGTGCAGGCACCTCAGGAACATTTTCTTGAGCTGCGCTACTTACCGGTTCAAGAGGTAACACTTCATCAAGTTCCACTTTCCTCCCACTTATTTCTTTCGAGAGAAACTCTTTCTCTAGAAAGGATCCATTCTTGGCAACAAAGATCTTGCCTTCGGATCTGAGGTAGAAGGTATACCCAATAGTTTCTTTAGGGTATCCTATGAAGACGCATTTTTCTGACTTGGGTTCGAGCTTTTCAGGTTGAAGTTTCTTGACATAAGCATCGCATCCCCAAACTTTTAGAAATGACAGCTTAGGCTTATTCCCAAACCATAATTCATACGGTGTCGTCTCAACGGATTTCGACGGAGCCCTATTTAAAGTGAATGCGGCAGTCTCTAAAGCATATCCCCAAAATGACAGCGGTAAATCGGTAAGAGACATCATAGATTGCACCATATCCAATAGAGTGCGATTACGACGTTCAGACACACCATTATGCTGAGGTGTTCCAGGCGGCGTGAGTTGTGAAACTATTCCACATTTTCTTAAGTGTGTGCCAAATTCGTGACTCAAGTATTCTCCTCCACGATCTGATCGCAAAAACTTTATTTTTCTGTCACGTTGATTCTCAACCTCACTCTGAAATTCCTTGAACTTTTCAAAGGTTTCAAACTTGTGTTTCATTAAGTAGACGAGCCTCAACACTCATTGGACCGCACACATCAGTATGTATGATTTCCAACAAGTTGGTTGCTCGCTCCATTGTTCCTGAGAACGGAGTCTTGGTCATTTTACCCATGAGGCATGGTTCGCACGTGTCAAATGATTCGTAATCAAGAGACTCTAAAAGTCCATCTGCATGGAGATTCTTCATGCGTTTGACACCCATGTGACCAAGGCGGTAGTACCACAAGTATGTGGGACTATCATTATCAACCTTACATCTTTTGGTATTTACACTATGAATATGTGTAGCATTACGCTCGAGATTCATTAAGAATGAACCATTCACCATCGGAGCATGACCATAAAACATATCTCTCATATAAATAGAACAACCATTATTCTCGGATTTAAATGAGTAGCCATCTCGAATTAAACGAGATCCTGATACAATGTTCAAGCTCAAACTTGGCACTAAATAACAATTATTGAGGTTCAAAACTAATCCCGTAGGTAAATGTAGAGGTAGCGTGCCGACGGCGATCACATCAACCTTGGAACCATTCCCAACGCGCATCGTCACCTCGTTCTTCGCCAGTCTCCGTTTATTCCGCAGCTCCTGCTTTGAGTTACAAATGTGAGCAACCGCACCGGTATCAAATACCCAGGAGCTACTACGAATACTAGTAAGGTACACATCAATTACATGTATATCACATATACCTTTTGTGTTGCCGGCCTTCTTGTCTGCTAAGTATTTGGGGCAGTTCCGCTTCCAGTGACCACTTCCCTTGCAATAAAAACACTCAGTCTCGGGCTTGGGTCCATTCTTTGGCTTCTTCCCGGCAGCTTGCTTACCGGGCGCGGCAACTCCCTTGCCGTCCTTCTTGAAGTTCTTTTTACCCTTGCCTTTCTTGAACTTGGTGGTTTTATTGACCATCAACACTTGATGTTCCTTTTTGTCTTCTACCTCTGCTGATTTCAGCATTGAAAATACCTCAGGAATGGTCTTTTCCATCCCCTGCATATTGAAGTTCATCACAAAGCTCTTGTAGCTCGGTGGAAGCGACTGAAGGATTCTGTCAATGACCGCGTCATCCGGGAGATTAACTCCCAGCTGAGTTAAACGGTTATGTAATCCAGACATAGTGAGTATGTGCTCACTGACAGAACTATTTTCCTCCATCTTACAGCTGAAGAACTTGTCGGAGACTTCATATCTCTCAACCCGGGCATGAGCTTGAAAAACCATTTTCAGCTCTTCGAACATCTCATATGCTCCGTGTCTCTCAAAACGCTTTTGGAGCCCCGGTTCTAAGCTGTAAAGCATGCCGCACTGAACGAGGGAGTAGTCATCAGCACGTGTCTGCCAAGCGTTCATAATGACTTGGTTCTGTCGGACGGGTGCGTCACCTAGCGGTGCTTCTAGGACATAATCTTTCTTGGCAGCTATGAGGATGATCCTCAGGTTCCGGACCCAGTCCGTATAATTGTTGCCATCGTCTTTTAGCTTGGTTTTCTCTAGGAACGTGTTGAAGTTGAGGACAACGTGGGCCATTTGATCTACAAGACATATTGTAAAGATTTTAGACTAAGTTCATGATAATTAAGTTCATCTAATCAAATTATATAATGAACTCCCACTCAGATAGACATCCCTCCAGACATCTAAGTATAACATGATCCGAGTTAACTAGGCCGTGTCCGATCATCACGTGAGACGGACTAGTCAACATCGGTGAACATCTTCATGTTGATCGTATCTTCTATATGACTCATGCTCGACCTTTCGGTCTTCTGTGTTCCGAGGCCATGTCTGTACATGCTAGGCTCGTCAAGTCAACCTAAATGTTTGCATGTGTAAATCTGTCTTACACCCGTTGTATGTGAACGTTGGAATCTATCACACCCGATCATCACGTGGTGCTTTAAAACAACGAACTGTCGCAATGGTGCACAGTTAGGGGAAACACTTTCTTGAAATTATTATGAGGGGTCATCTTATTTACTACCGTCGTTCTAACTAAACAAGATGCAAAAACATGATAAACATCACATGCAATCAAATAATAATAGTGACATGATATGGCCAATATCACATAGCTCCTTTGATCTCCATCTTGGGGCTCCATGATCATCTTGTCACCGGCATGACACCATGATCTCCATCATCATGATCTCCATCATCGTGTCTCCATGAAGTTGCTCCCCAACTATTACTTCTACTACTATGGCTAACACATTTAGCAATAAAGTAAAGTAATTTACATGGCGTTTCTCAATGACACGCAGGTCATACAAAAAATAAAGACAACTCCGATGGCTCCTGCCGGTTGTCATACTCATCGACATGCAAGTCGTGATTCCTATTACAACAACATGATCTCATACATCACATATATATCATTCATCATTCATCACAACTTTGGCCATATCACATCACAAAGCACTTGCTGCAAAAACAAGTTAGACGTCCTCTAATTGTTGTTGCAAGTTTTACGTGGCTGCAATAGGGTTCTAGCAAGAACGTTTTCTTACCTACGTAAAAGCCACAACGTGATTTGTCAACTTCTATTTACCCTTCATAAGGACCCTTTTCATCGAATCCGCTCCAACTAAAGTGGGAGAGACAGACACCCGCTAGCCACCTTATGCAACTAGTGCATGTCAGTCGGTGGAACCAGTCTCACGTAAGCATACGTGTAAGGTCGGTCCGGGCCGCTTCATCCCACAATACCGCTGAAGCAAAATAAGACTAGTAGCGGCAAGAAAGTTGACAACATCTACGCCCACAAAAAATTGTGTTCTACTCGTGCAAAGAGAACTACGCATAAACCTGGCTCTGATACCACTGTTGGGGAACGTTGCAGAAAAAAAATTCCTACATTTTCACCAAGATCCATCTATGAATTAATCTAGCAACAAGTTATCGGATTGCATCTACATACCTTTGTAGATCGCGAGCGGAAGCGTTCAAAGAACGGGGATGAGGGAGTCGTACTTGACGTGATCCAAATCACCGGAGATCCTAGCGCCGAACGGACGGCACCTACGCGTTCAACACACGTACGGTCAGCGTGACGTCTCCTCCTTCTTGATCCAGCAAGGGGGAAGGAGAGGTTGACGAAGATCCAGCAGCACGACAGCGTCATGGTGGATGCAGCAGTCACCACAGCAGGGCTTCGCTGTTCTCTACGGAGGAGGAGGAGGTCTTGGAGGGGAGAGGGAGGCGCCAGGGGCATGGGTGCAGCTGCCCTCCCTCCCCCCTCTATATATAGGGTCCCCAGGGGGGCGCCGGCCCTGGAGATCCAATCTCCCAAGGGGGCGGCGGCCAAGGGGGGTGGAGTGCCCCCCAAGGCAAGTGGGGCGCCCCCCACCCTAGGGTTCCCAACCCTAGGCGCAGGAGGGAGGCCCAAAGGGGGGCGCACCAGCCCACTAGGGGCTGGTTCCCCTCCCACTTCAGCCCATGGGGCCCTCCGGGATAGGTGGCCCCACCTGATAGACCCCTGGGACCCTTGTGGTGGTCCCGGTACAATACTGGTGACCCCGAAACTTGTCCCGATGGCCGAAATAGCACTTCATATATATAATTCTTTACCTCCGGACCATTCCGGAACTCTTCGTGACGTCCGGGATCTCATCCGGGACTCCGAACAACTTTCGGGTTACTACATATACATATCTCTACAACCCTAGCGTCACCGAACCTTAAGTGTGTAGACCCTACGGGTTCGCGAGACATGTAGACATGACCTAGATGGCTCTCCAATCAATAACCAACAGCGGGATCTGGATACCCATGTTGGCTCCCACATGCTCCTCGATGATCTCATCGGATGAACCACGATGTCGAGGATTCAAGCAACCCCGTAGACAATTCCCTTTTTCAATCGGTATGTTACTTGCCCGAGATTCGATCGTCGGTATCCCAATACCTCGTTCAATCTCGTTACCGGCAAGTCACTTTACTCATACCATAATGCATGATCCCGTGACCAGATACTTGGTCACTTTGAGCTCATTGTGATGATGCATTACCGAGTGGGCCCAGAGATACCTCTCCGTCATACGGAGTGACAAATCCCAGTCTCGATCCGTGTCAACCCAACAGACACTTTCGGAGATACCCGTAGTATACCTTTATAGTCACCCAGTTACGTTGTGACGTTTGGTACACCCAAAGCACCACTACGGTATCCGGGAGTTACACGATCTCATGGTCTAAGGAAAAGATACTTGACATTGGAAAAAGCTCTAGCAAAACGAACTACACGATCTTGTGCTATGCTTAGGATTGGGTCTTGTCCATCACATCATTCTCCCAATGATGTGATCTCGTTATCAACGACATCCAATGCCCATAGTCAGGAAACCATGACTATCTGTTGATCAATGAGCTAGTCAACTAGAGGCTTACTAGGGACATGTTGGTGTCTATGTATTCACACATGTATTACGATTTCCGGATAACACAATTATAGCATGAATAAAAGACAATTATCATGAACAAGGAAATATAATAATAATCCTTTTATTATTGCCTCTAGGGCATATTTCCAACACACCGGAGTCCTCTGGTCGGGGCGACGGCCAGAGGCCTGCCTGATCGAGCTGCGGTCTTTCTACGTGTTCGTGGGGGTGGTGTCGAGTGGTGCTTGGCCAGGATTCGAGGTGGGGTCGCTTTATATAGCTGAAGCAAGGGGGGACGTGTCACCGCCGGAGCTCTCTGGACAGGTGGCGAACGGCGACGAGAAGCTCCAAGATGAGGGGACAAAGGCTCAACGTCAACGCATGAGCTTGCCCACGCTCGCAGACAAGTACATGAGGCGGTTGGGGAAGTGGACAAGTGTACGTGCGCACTATGGCGTTTTGGCCGCGATGCGCTCGTGCTTGCTGCGGTGGCTCCGGCATCGGCGAGCGCCAGGGAGCGGTCAAGGGTGATGGGTCGGGGCTTGTGGCGTGGTGCGGCAGTCGACGGCGAGCACTTGAACGAGCACGCGCAAAACAAAGGGGAAAGCTCCAGCCATTGCGCGTCGAGACGATGCCAGGCGCAGTGTCCTCGCGCGGTCACCAAGCTGGCATGGTCAAAACAACGCCCAGGAGAGGCCAAACCTTGTCTACACGCTCGACTGTGCAGTGTTTAGTCTAGGAGAGGTGATGGTTCATGCCCAGGCCGACCAGACTTGACTCTACTAAGCTGACAAGTTTCTGTCCAGAAACTTGGTCGCCAAGTTTGGCCGCCTTCTAGAAGGCCATTAGGGCTGATCTCCTCAGGTTTAGGGTTTCTTAGGAGGGTGTTTAAGCTCAAGAAAGATCAAGTCTAAAAGCTCAAGGAAAAATGTACATGTTGTACAAACTGGAAGTTTGGGCTAGAATAGAAATGATTTTCTACAGCAAAAATATTCCAAAAGGCGGGGCAATATTTTTGCATGGGAAGGTGAGCCAAGGTTCTAAGAATATTTATGAATTATCTCAGATTTTTTTGAGCAAGAAAAATTGGGGTTGCTTTGGAGCACAAGTTGCTGAAGTGAGTTTCAGAGAGAAAAAATAATATTTTTCTTTTATGAAAAATATTCATTTTATTATTTTGAGTATTTATCAGAGGAATAAAGTATATAGGTCACTTGGGTGAAAGCCAAGGATATGCCCAAGTGACAAGTCCATTTGAAATGATTCCAAAATCCAAATCAAATCAGGGCAAAAACCACGATAAAAACCAAGTCCAGAAAAGAGAGAGAAGGCAAGTCCGAAAAAAGAGAGAAGGCAAAATCCAGGCTGTCACAGTTTCCCCCTTTATATTCACTACCATCATTGTAGGTGCTTCACTGCTTCATGTCATGCTAGCACTGCTCCTCAAGACCTCAACCATTCAAGCGAAACAACATGCCACTCATAATTCCAAAGCTTACGTGTTGAAATACGAATCTGATATGATGCTCATATTACTAAAATAGAGAACGTTTAATTGGTCACCTAATGTTCCTATATTTGTTTCGAAAAGCATGTGCGCCACCCACTGGTCCAGCTAGTTCCACTTTCCTGATTTTACCCTTGATGCTTAGGGTTTTCCCCTTTTATCTACTCTACTATGATCTGCATAGGTGCTTTCTGTCGTGCTAGCATTACTCCACCCTTCAAGCTAAACAACACAACGCTCAAAATTCCAAAGCTTAGTTGTTCAAATATGATTGTGATATGATAGTGATATTAGTTAACAGACACATTTAATTGGTTAGCTAAAGGTCCCACTTGAGTTTCGAAATGCATGTCGCGACATATAGAGAGACAACATAATTGCATTTCTTTGTCACTTGTTGACAGTACTTTCTTGTCCATACCAAATCTTAGTTGTTATTTCAAAGAAAACATCGGTTGCTAACTACCCTTTGCGCGGTTTGCAGCTTCAGATCTGCCACCCCACTGCCACGGTCAACACTATACTCATCATGCTTACGGTTTCCCCATTTTATGATGACCACGATTAGCCTACGTGGTTCGTGTCATAATAGCACTGCTCCACCCATCGAGCTAAACAAGATTAGTTGTACAAATTCAAATATGATATTATGCTGATATTAGTAAAACTAAGAGATGTTTAATTATTCAGCTAAATGTTCCTACTTTAGTTTCAAAATGCATGTGAGCCATATATGGAGAGACCGGAAGGAATAGTATTTCTCTGTGCGCTCTGGTTCATCATGGGTGGCCAACCGACATTGTATAGAAAGACTTGTAATATATTTAATCTTCTTCCTCTCCTGCTCTTCTTTAAGTTGATCCTCTTCTCTTGCGGTCGACTAGTCATGTCGAGTTATTCTCCCTTAGTATATTTTGAATCTGTCAAGTCAGGTCGACCTGTTCTTCTTTACTATATGTTGAAGCTGTCATCTGCGAAGTATCATCACTTCTGGAGCTCTCATATTTTGAGTAGTAGGCCACATTATATTAATGCACACACCAAATTACAGCATGCATGTCACTTCTTAGAAGAATTGCAGAGCTAGCACAAAGGGGTTTACACAGAGGAAGTATTGGATTAGAATCACTTTTGCATTACAAAGATAATCTCACTTGTTTTTATGTTTTCATGCATGTCAGGTATTGAACATTATCAAAATGAATATGATAATGGGCGCATGAGAGTAATATTGTGGAACAATCCACTGGCTAACAAACTTGGCATGGTGGAGAATAGCCTATCTTATTCACCCATCAAGGTGCATGCTCTAACTTGGCAAGGTTGTATTGGTCGCACATATTTTGCGTCCGATCTCTTGCATTACTTCTACTTTGTTACACCATATGCTTAGTTTAAGCATCATATATGAGTATATGCCATACCTATCCATTTTCTGTACCTATTCCATGTGTCGTCATACTATGTTTTTCCAGTCAAATGTTATTCTTTCGTAATAGATGTCCAAAAGGAAGAGGGTGAGTGCAGATCCTCAAGGTGTACAAACTAGGTATTTGGAAAAGGTAGTGATACCTGTTAAATCAGATAGATCAGCAGCCACAGAAAACACAGGCCCAACTGTACCAGACTTTACCCCTACTCCAATGGCCAAACCCGTATTAGAACTGTTGAGAGCCCAGTGTCAGGTACTGTCTATGATATCAATTCAAAATCTGAAATTAGTTTTCATACAAGAGTAAAATCAGGAATCTCCTTGCTCAAAGGATCATAGGATCTCACGACAATACTGGGCTCTGCATTGCTCTTGTCAGTACCTCTTGCCCTTTGTCAGCATACTTACACTCATTGTTGTTTGATTATGTAGCATCACTATAAATGCTCGCTTCTTTATCCTCCCTTTGCTTGAAATTATAAGATCTATATTTACTCTTAGATAAATGTAGAATTAACACAATGGTTATGAAGTTTATGATTGCTCATGTAAGTACATGTTGTCATGTACTCCCTCTGTATCGAATTAATTGTTGATCAATTGGATGTATTTAGAACTTAATAGTGCTAGATACATCCATTTGAGCGACAAGTAATAACAGACGATGGTGGTATTAATGTACATGCATCGCAAGATAGTTGATTGTCTAGCTTTACTCTGCATCTTATCTGCCCTGCCCTCCACTTTCTCCAAATTATCATATCTACATTTACTCTTACCAAAATGTTGAATAAAGCCAATGCAACTTCACACGTTGATGTCGGCATTCCTCTTGTCAGTACATTTTGCCTTGTAACGCTGTACTTAATTAATTGCTATTTGATTATGTATCATCAGTCTGCACCTGAGCTTCATTATCCTCTATATTTTCGAATATTATTTGATCTATATTTACTCTTTGCAAAATGTATAATAATGGCAACGCTTATAAAGAATTTTCTTTGGGGAATTTATCAAATTATCCTTCCATCAACATGGAGAAGGGCTTTGTCCAGCCTATGTTAACATGTAATGTAAGTTCATCCTTCTCAAGCCTTCAAACTTTGTTCTAGTACAAATTTGGATAGGCATCATTTCTTGCACTGTTGTTTACATCTGATTGGATGTTTGCAACAACTACCAGTTTTAAATTGTAGTTGTAAAAATATGTTCCTTATGCAGAACAGATCCATTTATTTGCTTATATAATTGTGAAACATGTTACGTGTCTCCTTGTTTCTCTTTCAGAGTGGTATCTCTTATGCCAGGAAGAACTTTAGGAAAGATAGTGAGCCAAACCATCTTGAGGACAGCGAGATGACCCCAAGGTCCTATCTTGATGAAGACAGTGAGTTGAAGCTACTCACCAGCAGGTGTGAGACAACCTCTCTACAGTCGCTGCCTCAATCAGTTCGACTTCTTCAGTATCAACTTAAAGTGAAAAGGCTTGCTTCAGCTCAGCTCTGACTTGAAGTCAAAGATGTAATGAAGATGTCAGGGGAGTGCCTTGCGCACTATGGTGCCATACAGCTAGGGATGAAGCATCTATCGTTGACACAACTGAGGTCTCGTCAGCTTGTTCGGCAGCTTGCGGGGCCCGACCTTGCCAGGTCTAGTGCCTTCTGAAGTGCTCTCAGTTTTGCATATTCTTTTGTCGGCGCGTTTATATGCACTGGTGGCGACCTTTGATGCCCAGTGTATGTAATCCGCGGTAATGTTGCGCTTTATTATCACCGGTAGCGAACTTTGATTCCTAGTGGATGTAATATGCTGTAATTTCTTTATTGTATAGTCTAGGTTTATTCTTTGGTCGGTATGCTGTAATTTAGGCCGGAATGTTCAGTGGATGTCAGTGTTGTCAGTCTTCAGGCCGGCCCGTTACTCATATGGGCCAAAACGTGGACCTATAATCATCTTGGGCCATTAGCAGGTCTAAACCTATAGTAGTTTCCCGCCTTTAACAGGCCATGGGCTACATATTTACTGCAGTGACATTGGGCCTCCTACGGGCCATAGAAACAATGGGCCTTCTATGATCCGTAGAAACAATGGGCCTTCTACGGGCCGTAGAAAGAATGGGCCTTCTACGGGCTGTATCATCAATGGGCCTTATACAGGCTGTATGATCGATTGGCCAAACATGGGCCCAAAACAGACCGCATTATGGCCGTAAATGGGCTAGAGTTGGAGTCGTCCGTTCATGGGCCGACCATAACGGTCCGTCGTTAGTAGGTCGTATTTGATGACGCTATGAAAACGGCCCAACATATTAACGGGCCACAAACAGGACGACTGTAACCACGGGCTGGATTTGGCCCACAAGCAGAAAATGGCAGTAACGGACCGTAAGTAACCGAATGCTAGAAATGAGCCCAAGAATAAATTGGCCCTGAGAAGGCCGAAAGATAACATGGGCTGCAAACCGCCCAATGGATTAATGGGCCGTTAATGGGTATAAAGTGATACACTATTCATTACGGGCCAGTTTCACCACGAGCCATTAAAGGGCCTCATATGGGCCGAAAGATGTCATGGGCCATACATGGGCTGGAACTTAAATTGGCTGGAATCATATTGGACAGCCCATATGACGCTACTGGGCCTAATTCGGATAGGTCGTAACAGGCCCTGGGTTAGCGGGCTGTAAATGGGCTATATGCGAACAGGCCGTTAACATGCTTTCCGTCGGCCGGCCCGCCACCTTTTGACCAAGTCAAATGGGCCAGCCTTTTCACAGGAATGGGCCTTTGTTTGGCCGTGCCATGTGTCGACCTATCATAGGCACCTTCGGTCCAATGAGTGGATGACATTGATACGTCTCCAACGTATCTATAATTTTTGATTGCTCCATGCTATATTATCTACTGTTTTGGACATTACTGGGCTTTATTATCCAGTTTTATATTATTTTTGGGACTAACCTATTAACCGGAGGCCCAGCCCAGAATTGCTGTTTTTTGCCTGTTTTAGGGTTTCGAAGAAAAGGAATATCAAACGGAGTCCAAACGGAATGAAACCTTCGGAAACATGATTTTCTCATCAGATAAGACCCACGAGACTTGGACCCTCCGTCAAGAAATCCATGAGGCGGTCACGAGGGTGGAAGGCGCGCCCCCTGCCTCGTGTGCCCCACGAAGCTCCACCGACGTACTCCTTCCTCCTATATATACCTACGTACCCCCAAACGATCGGGGACGGAGCCAAAAACCTAATTCCACCGCCGCAACTTTCTGTATCCACGAGATCCCATCTTGGGGCCTGTTCCGAAGCTCCGCCGGAAGGGGAATCGATCACGGAGGGCTTCTACGTCATCATCCAAGCCCCTCCAATGAAGTGTGAGTAGTTTACTTCAGACCTACGGGTCCACAGTTAGTAGCTAGATGGCTTCTTCTCTCTTTTTGGATCTCAATACAATGTTCTCCCCCTCTCTCGTGGAGATCTATTCAATGTAATCTTCTTTTTGCGGTGTGTTTGTTGAGATCGATGAATTGTGGGTTTATGATCAAGTCTATCTATGAATAATATTTGAATCTTCTCTGAATTCTTTTATGTATGATTGGTTATCTTTGCAAGTCTCTTCGAATTATCAGTTTGGTTTGGCCAGCTAGATTGGTGGTTCTTTCCATGGGAGAAGTGCTTAGCTTTGGGTTCGATCTTGCGGTGTCCTTTCCCAGTGACAGAAGGGGCAGCAAGGCACGTATTGTATTGTTGCCATCGAGGATAACAAGATGGGATTTTTATCATATTGCATGAAACTATCCCTCTACATCATGTCATCTTGCTTAAGGCGTTACTCTGTTTTTAACTTAATACTCTAGATGCATGCTGGATAGCGGTCGATGAGTGGAGTAATAGTAGTAGATGCAGGCAGGAGTCGGTCTACTTGTCTCGGACGTGATGCCTATATACATGATCATACCTAGATATTCTCATAACTATGCTCAATTCTGTCAATTGCTCAACAGTAATTTGTTCACCCACCGTAGAATACTTATGCTCTTCAGAGAAGACACTAGTGAAACCTATGGCCCCCGGGTCTCTTTCTCATCATATCAATCTCCATCACTTTATTATTGCTTTGCTTTTATTTTGCCTTTTACTTTTCACTTTGCATCTCTATACCAAAAATACCAAAAATATTATTTATCATCTCTATCATGTCTCATTTTCGTAAGTGACCGTGAAGGGATTGACAACCCCTAAGCGCGTTGGTTGCGTTGAGCTATTGTTTTTGTGTAGGTACAAGGGACTCGCGCGTAGCCTCCTACTGGATTGATACATTGGTTCTCAAAAACTGATGGAAAGACTTACGCTACTTTTCTGCATCATCCTCTCCTCTACGGGGAAATCAAATGTAGTGCTCAAGAGGTAGCAAGAAGAATTTCTGGCGCCGTTGCCGGGGAGTCTACGCAAAAGTCAACATACCAAGTACCCATCACAATCCCTATCTCCCGCATTACATTATTTTCCATTTGCCTCTCGTTTTCCTCTCCCCCACTTCACCGTTGTCGTTTTATTCGCCCTCTCTCTCTATCCTCCCTCTCTATTTGCCTAATTTTGGCCGTTTGCTTTTTGTTTGCTCGTGTGTTAGTTTGTTTGCTTGTCGTCATGGCTAGTCTCATATATTCTCCATTGTCTCCCAAGAATGAAGTTCTAAACTTTAAACAAAGGTTAGGAGAAAACCTAAAATATGCCAGGTTCAGAATAATGGAATCTCATCGTAATTGTACCTCTGAAATAAATCTGAGAATTTTGCTTCGCAATTTTTATGTTGGATTAAATATGTCTCATAGACAACTCTTGGATTGCATTGCCAAAGGAAATTTTATTGAAATCGATCCCCATATTGCACTTGAAATTATAGAAGGTATAGTGGGAACACTACCTCAACAAAAGCGGCCTCATCCTACTCAGGAAGAGACACAAGTTTTTGAGAAAATTTGTGAAGTTACTAAAATCTTGCAGAAATCTCTTGAACCTCTTAAGAACATTAGTGGAAATATTCACCGCATGAATATGTTGATTACCCTTTGCAATAAGCGATTGGATTCATTAGATCTAAAAATTTAAGAATATTAAGGGAAACGTAAAGAACCTCCCGGATTCGAGCTTGATTCCGCTAAAAAGTTGAAAACCAAAGATGGCAATACCTAGATCTATTCTTGCTTGTTATGCCTAGCTAGGGGCGTTAAATGATAGCGCTTGTTGGGAGGCAACCCAATTTTATTTTTATTCCTTGCTTTTTGCTCCTGTTTAGTAATAAATAATTTATCTAGCCTCTGTTTTGGTTGTGTTTTTTGTGTTTAATTAGTGTTTGTGCCAAGTAGAACCGTTGGGAAGACTTGGGGAAAGTCTTGTTGAACTTGCTGTAAAAAACAGAAACTTTAGCGCTCATGAGAACTGCTGTCATTTTTATTTGGAAATAAATATTTAGTTAATTATTTTTTCAGATGATTAATAGATAAATTCCTCACGTCCAGAAATTTATTTTACAATTTTTGGGGTTCCATATCTTGCGCTAGCTACAGATTACTACAGACTGTTCTGTTTTTGACAGATTCTGTTTTTTGTGTGTTGTTTGCTTATTTTGATGAATCTATGGCTAGTAAAATAGTTTATAAACCATAGAGAAGTTGGAATACAGTAGGTATAACACCCATATAAATAAATAATGAGTTTATTACAGTACCTTGAAGTGGTCTTTTGTTTTCTTTCGCTAACGGAGCTCACGAGATTTTCTACTTTAAGTTTTGTGTTGTGAAGTTTTCAAGTTTTGGGTAAAGATTTGATGGATTATGGAACAAGGAGTGGCAAGAGCCTAAGCTTGGGGATTCCCATGGCACTCCCAAGATAATCTAAGGACACCTAAAAGCCAAAGCTTGGGGATGCCCCGGAAGGCATCCCCTCTTTCGTCTACTTCTATCGGTAACTTTACTTGGAGCTATATTTTTATTCACCACATGATATGTGTTTTGCTTGGAGCGTCTTTTATGATTTGAGTCTTTGCTTGTTAGTCTACCACAATCATCCTTGCTTTACACACCTTTTGAGATAGCCATACATAATTTGGAATTTTTTAGAATACTCTATGTACTTCACTTATATCTTTTGAGCTCTATAGTTTTACTCTCATGCTTCACTTATATCTTTTGAGTTTTATAATTTTGCTCTAGTGCTTCACTTATATCTTTTAGAGCACGGTGGTGGATTTGTTTTATAGAAACTATTGATCTCTCATGCTTCACTTAGATTATCTTGAGAGTCTTAATAGCATGGTAATTTGCTTAAAATCCTAATATGCTTGGTATGCAAGATTAATAATAAAACTTTCTTATGAGTGTGTTGAATACTAAGAGAAGTTTGATTCTTGATGATTGTTTTGAGACATGGAGGTAATAATATCAAAGTCGTAAGAGTTGAGTAGTTGTGAAATTGAGAAACACTTGTGTTGAGGTTTGCAAGTCCCGTAGAATGCACTTATGGTAAACGTTATGCAACAAATTTGAAACATGAGGTGTTATTTGATTGTCTTCCTTATGAGTGGCGGTCGGGGACGAGCGATGGTCTTTTCCTACCAATCTATCCCCCTAGGAGCATGCGCGTAGTACTGAGGTTTTTGATGACTTGTAGATTTTTGCAATAAGTATGTGAGTTCTTTATGACTAATGTTGAGTCCATGGATTATACGCACTCTCACCCTTCCATCCTTGCTAGCCTCTTCGGTACCGTGCATTGCTCTTTCTCACATTGAGAGTTGGCGCAAACTTCGCCGGTGCATCCAAACCCCGTGATATGATACGCTCTTTCACACATAAACCTCCTTATATCTTCCTCAAAATAGCCACCATACCTACCTATTATGGCATTTCCATATCCATTCCAAGATATATTGCCATGCAAATTTCCATCATTCCGTTCATCATGACACATTCATCATTGTCATATTGCTTAGCATGATCATGTAGTTGACATAGTATTTGTGGCAAAGCCACCGTTCATAATTCTTTCGTACATGTCATTCTTGGTTCATTGCATATCCCAGTACACCGCCGGAGGCATTCATATAGAGTCATATTTGTTCTAGTATCGAGTTGTAATAATTGAGTTGTAAATAAATAGAAGTGTGATGATCATCATTATTAGAGCATTGTGCCAAGTGAGGAATAAAAAAAGAGAGAGAAGGCCCCCAAAAAGAGAAGGCCCAAAAAAAGAAAAAAAATGAGAAGGCCCAAAAAATGAGAGAAAAAGAGAGAAGGGACAATGTTACTATCCTTTTACCACACTTGTGCTTCAAAGTAGCACCACGATCTTCATAGTAGAGAGTCTCTCATATTATCACTTTCATATACTAGTGGGAATTTTTCATTATAGAACTTGGCTTGTATATTCCAACAATGGGCCTCCTCAAGTGCCCTAGGTCTTCGTGAGCAAGCAAGTTGGATGCACACCCACTAGTTTCTTTTGTTGAGCTTTCATACATTTATAGCTCTAGTGCATCCGTTGCATGGCAATCCCTACTCCTTGCATTAACATCAATCGGTGGGCATCTCCATAGCCCATTGATTAGCCTCGTTGAGACTTCCTCCTTTTTGTCTTCTCCACATAACCCCCTCATTATATTCTATTCCACCTATAGTGCTATGTCCATGGCTCGTGCTCATATATTGCGTGAAAGTTTATAGGTTTGAGATGATGATAGCATTCTTGTGTGAAGAAAATGAAACATGACTAAACCATATGATTTTGTAGGGATGAACTTTCTTTGACCATGTTATTTTGAGAAGACATAATTGCTTAGTTAGTATGCTTGAAGTAATATCATTTTTATGTCAATATGAACTTTTGTCTTGAATCTTTCGGCTCTGAATATTCATACCACAATTAATAAGAATTACATTTAAATTGTGCCAAGTAGCACTCCGCATCAAAAATTCTGTTTTTATCATTTACCTACTCGAGGGCGAGCGGGAATTAAGCTTGGGCATGCTTGATACGTCTCCAACGTATCTATAATTTTTGATTGCTCCATGCTATATTATCTACTGTTTTGGACATTATTGGGCTTTATTATCCACTTTTATATTATTTTTGGAACTAACCTATTAACCGGAGGCCCAGCCCAGAATTTATATTTTTTGCCTGTTTTAGGGTTTCGGAGAAAAGGAATATCAAACGGAGTCCAAACGGAATGAAACCTTCGGAAACGTGATTTTTCTCATCAGATAAGACCCAAGAGACATGGACCCACCGTCAAGAAAGCCACGAGGTGGTCACGAGGGTGGAGGGCGCCCCCCCTAGGGCGCGCCCCCTGCCTCGTGGGCCCCTTGAAGCTCCGCTGATGTACTCCTTCCTCCTATATATACCTACATACCCCCAAACGATTGGGGACGGAGCCAAAAACCTAATTCCACCGCCGCAACTTTCTGTATCCATGAGATCCCATCTTGGGGCCTGTTCCGGAGCTCCGCCAAAAGGGGAATCGGTCATGGAGGGCTTTTACATCATCATCCAAGCCCCTCCGATGAAGTGTGAGTAGTTTACTTTAGACCTACGGGTCCATAGTTAGTAGCTAGATGGCTTCTTCTCTCTTTTTGGATCTCAATACAATGTTCTCCCCCTCTCTCGTGGAGATCTATTCGATGCAATCTTCTTTTTGCGGTGTGTTTGTTGAGACCGATGAATTGTGGGTTTATGATCAAGTCTATCTATGAATAATATTTGAATCTTCTCTAAACTCTTTTATGTATGATTGGTTATCTTTGCAAGTCTCTTCGAATCATCAGTTTGGTTTGGCCTAATAGATTGGTTTTTCTTGCCATGTGAGAAGTGCTTAGCTTTGGGTCCGATCTTGCGGTGTCCTTTCCCAGTGATAGAAGGGGCAGCAAGGCACGTATTGTATTGTTGCCATCGAGGATAAAAATAGGGGTTTTTATCATATTGCATGAAACTATCCCTCTACATCATGTCATCTTGCTTAAGGTGTTACTCTATTTTAACTTAATACTCTAGATGCATGCTGGATAGCGGTCGATGAGTGGAGTAATAGTAGTAGATGCAGGCAGGAGTCGGTCTACTTGTCTCGGACGTGATGCCTATATACAAGATCATACCTAGATATTCTCATAACTATGTTCAATTCTGTCAATTGCTCAACAGTAATTTGTTCACCCACCGTAGAATACTTATGCTCTTGAGAGAATCCACTAGTGAAACCTATGGCCCCCGGGTCTCTTTCTCATCATATCAATCTCCATCACTTTATTATTGCTTTGCTTTTATTTTGCCTTTTACTTTTCACTTTGCATCTCTATACCAAAAATACCAAAAATATTATGTATCATCTCTATCAGGTCTCACTTTCGTAAGTGACTGTGAAGGGATTGACAACCCCTAAGCACGTTGGTTGCTTTGAGCTATTGTTTTTGTGTAGGTAAAATGGACTCGCGCGTAGCCTCCTACTAGATTGATACCTTGGTTCTCAAAAACTGAGGGAAATATTTACGCTACTTTGTTGCATCATCCTCTCCTCTTCGGGGAAATCCAACGCAGTGCTCAAGAGGTAGCAGACATCTGTCCCAACGGTGAGCCGACACGTGTTTCCTCCAGCCAATGATGATTTTACACGTGGAAAATCACCATTGGTCGGGGCTGTTAGTGGGTTATCGGATCCATAACCGGACCGATAGCTTAATGGTGTTCCGTTACGGTGGATGCCACGTGTCGGTCACCCTTGTCGAAAGCACTTCTGTGACGCGCGATTTATCGTCATGGAAGTGGACACTTCCGTGATGATAATCTTGTTAATGGCATGGAACACTTCTATGACAGCACATGTATGACTATCTTGATTCTGTCATAAAATCGTCATGGATGTACATGCATGACAAAAAACGCGACCTACTGTGACAAACATGTATCATCACGGAAGTGTATTTTTTTGTAGTGCTCGCTCGCGCATGCTTCCTACCCAAAACGGCCAGCGCCGCTCCACAGAGTCAGTTCTGCATTCATGACTGGCCAGAGCGGATGTGGCCTCTCACTGCTGCTGACATTGAGGCGACACGCTAGCCAAGAGAGTGTGACACGTGCATCCTCCTGACGAACATCACTGATCCGTGTTCTAATGACACCACGGTCGTTCGTCGTCCTACATTAATGACACGTGGTTGCCGAGGAACCTACTCCGGTCACCCATCTGCCCATCTACCGCCCACCATTGCCATCCGCATGCAATATAAACTCTAGCCCCAGCCATGGCCACATCCATCCTCCTTTGTTCCCTTTCTCCTCTTCGCACCACTCCCACCATGGCGTCCTTGTGCTACAATGCCCTCCAGGATGGACTCTCATCAGAGCAGGAGAATGATATGGCCACCATTGCTGCCGACTAACAGGCGGACGGAGGCCAACAACGTCCCGATGGAGGGCGTGGTCGAGGACGATTCGGCGCCACCCACCTCGCTGGTGCATGCCGGCATGACCATCGACGAGGACCGTGACCATTATATGGATATGGTGCGGGACGAGTGGGAGGAGCAATTCTGGGAAGCGCAGGCCAACAAGGCCTACAACCTCCATCTCCTCGAGGAGCACGGGTGATGTCTGCTAGAACTACGTCGGTATTTCCCCAAAGAGGAAGGGATGATGCAGCACAACGACGGTAGGTATTTTCCTTAGTGATGAGACCAAGGTTATTTAACTAGTAGGAGAACCAAGCAACACTATGTAAATAGCACCTGCACACAAATAACAAATACTCGCAACCCGACGTGTAAAAGGGGTTGTCAATCCCTTTCGGGTAACGGCCCCAGAAATTGGCAAACGGGCGTGATAAAAAAATGATAGATGGGATAAATAGATCACGAATAAAATAAATTTCAGCAAGTTAATTTTGTATTTTTGGTTTAAAAGATCTAAAAATAAAAGCAAAGGAAAATAGATCCAACAGGCAAATATATTAAGGAAGAGACCCGGGGGCCGTAGTTTTCACTAGTGGCTTCTCTTGAGAAAAATAGCAAATGGTGGGTAAACGAACTACTGTTGGGCAATTGATAGAACTTCAAATAATCATGAAGATATCCAGGCAATGATCATTATATAGGCATCATGTCCAAGATTAGTAGACCGACTCCTGCCTGCATCTACTACTATTACTCCACACATCGACCACTATCCAGCATGCATCTAGTGTATTAAGTTCATGGAGAAACGGAGTAATGCAATAAGAACGATGACATGATGTAGACAAGATCTATTTATATAGAAATATACCCCATCTTGTTATCCTTAATAGCAACTATACATATGTGTCAGTTCCCCTTTTGTCACTGGGATCAAGCACTGTAAGATTGAACCCATTACAAAGCACCTCTTCCCATTGCAAGATAAATAGATCAAGTTGGTCAAACAAAACCCAAATATCAGAGAAGAAATATGAGGCTATAATCAATCATGCATATAAGAGATCAAAGAAGACTCAAATAACTTTCATGGATAAAAAGAGATATATCTGATCATATACTCAAACTTCATCGGATCCCAACAAACACGCCACAAAAGAATTACATCATATGGATCTCCAAGAGACCATTCTATTGAGAATCAAACGAGAGAGAGGAAGCCATCTAGCTACTAACTACAGACCCGAAGGTCTACAAAGAACTACTCATGCATCATCAGAGAGGCACCAATGGACATGATGAACCCCTCCGTGATGGTGTCTAGATTGGATCTGGTGTTTCTGGAACTTGCGGCGGCTGCAATTGATTTTAGTCGACTCCCCTAGGGTTTCTGGAATATTGGGGTATTTATAGAGTAAAGAGGCGGTCAGGGGGCACCCAAGGTGGGCAGAACCCTCTAGGGCGCGCCTGGGCCTCCAGACGCGCCCTGGTGGGTTGTAGTCCCCTCAAAGCACCCCCTAGGCACTTCTCCGGCCCATTGGATGTCTTCTGGTCCAAAAAAATCCACAAAAAGTTTTGTTGCATTTGGAGTTTGTTTGATATTGATCTCCTGCAATGTAAAAACATGCAAAAAACAACAACTGGCACTTGGCACTATGTCAATAATTTAGTACCAAAAAATTATATAAAATGATTATAAAACAACCAAGAATAATAATATAACAGCATGGAATAATCAAAAATTATAGATACGTTGGATACATATTAGCAACCCCAAGCTTAATTCCTGGTCGTCCTCGAGTAGGTAAATGATAAAAACAGAATTTTTGGTGTGGAATGCTGCCTAACATGTTATCTCATTTTCTTTATAGCATGGACATTTGGACTTTTATATGATTCAAAGCAATAGTCTAGTTTTTACATGAGACTTCAATACTCAAGCATATCAACAAGCAACCATGTCTTTCAAAATATCAATGCTAAAATAAATTATCCCTAGCCCATCATGCTCAAACATTGATCCATTGATGAAACACACTCACATATTGGCTACGCCCAAAGCTCAAGTACGATCATAGTCCCCCCTAGTTGGTGCTTTATAACAGAAGATGGAGACTCAAGTTAAAAATAAAAATTCCATGGAGTAAAAGAAAGGCCCTTCACGGAGGGAAGTAGGGATTTTTAGAGGTGCCAGAGCTCAAAGCAAAAATTGAGAGATAAAAACATTTTGAGAGGCGTACTTTTTCCACCAACGAAAATGACTTAGAGTTCGCTGCACTTCCCATGCTAGATATCATAGGCGGTTCCCAAACAGAAATTAAAGTTTATTCCTTTTTCCACCATACTTTCACTTTCCATGGCTAGCTGTATCCACGGATGCCTTCCATACCAACACTTTCTAAGGAATTCATTATTTGACAACATAAAGTAAATTCATTTTTCATTTCGGGACTGGGCATCCCTAATACCTTTGCCTTAATTACTCTCGTGCAATGACAAGTGAATAAACACTCATCATGAGAATAACAAATCTAGCATGGAAAATATCGGCCACCCCTTACCACCTCGCGAGCGTTACGAGCACATAAAAGAGAAATTTATTTTGAAAATTAGAGATGGCACATACAAATTTGTTTAGAACGACATAAGAATACCACATATAGGTAGGTATAGTGGACTCATGTGGGAAAACTGGTTTAAAGGATTTTGGATGCACAAGTAGTGATCATACTTAGTGCAAAATGAAGGCTAGCAAAAGATTGAGAAGAGACCAACCAAGAAACGAATAATCTCATAAGCGAGCATTGAGCATAATTAACACCAAATAATGCACCACAAGTAGGATGTAATTTCATTGCACAACTATTGACTTTCGTGCTTGCATAGGGAATCACAAACCTTAACACCAATATTCTTACTAAATCATAATTACTTATCAACATGACTCACATATCACGTCATCATATCTTGAAACTATTACAAGGAATCAAGTTTACTTTGTCCAATGATCTTCATGAAAGTTTTTATTATATCCTTCTCGGATATCTATCACTTTGGAACTAATTTTCATGAATTGCTTTTGATAAGCTCAAACAAATACCGATTGTCGTTAGAAGAAAGTGGGGATGCCACTCGGGCATCCCCAAGCTTAGTTGCTCGCTTCTCTTTGGATAATAGCTTGGGATGCCAGGGGCATCCCCAAGCTTAGGCTCTTCTTACTCCTTATTCCTTCATCCATCGTAACATCACCCAAAGCTTGAAAACTTCAATCACAGAAAACTCAACAAAACCTTCATGAGATCCATTAGTATAAGAAAAAAAATCACTACTATAAGTGTTGTTGCAAACCAATTCATATTTTATTATTGCATTATATTTACTGTGTTCCAACTTTTCTATGGCAAAAACTCTTTAAAGAAAATCATAGAATCATCAAAACAAGCACACAACGCAAAGAAAATAGAATCTGTCAAAAACAGAACAGTTTGTAGCAATATGGGCATTTCGAATACTTCTGTAACTCCAAAAATTCTTTAAAATTAGGACGGCCTGAGAAATTTGTATTTTAATATTCTGCAAAGATAATTGGTATTTTATCATGCTCTAGTTAAAAGTGAAAATCATTTGCGTGAGCACAAAAGTTTCTGTTTTTCAGCAAGATCAAGTCAACTATCACCCAAGAAGACCCTAAAGGCTTTGCTTGGCAAAAACACTAATAAAAACACAAAAAACACAATCATAATTGTAGCATAATTGTGCTAACACTCAAGAACTGGAAGCAAAAGATAAAAATAAATTTTATTCATTGGGTTGCCTCTCAACAAGCGCTATTGTTTCACGCCCCTAGCTAGGCATAAAGTAAGGTTCTAACTTTTGTCTCCCATAGTTTTGGAAACCTCCATAAGGGCTTTCTCAAAACCGGGAGGCTCTTTGTGCTTCCCTAAATTATCAGGAAAAGAAACCATCTTTAGATCTAAAATATCCAATTGCTTATTACAAAGAGTAATCAAGGTATTCATGTGATTGATACTACCATTAAGATGTTTGAGGGGTTCGTTATATTTTTGCAATTCAACCATATGTTTGTGCAATTCACCGAGTTTGTCCAACATTTGAACTCCCTCTGGGGTGAATTAAAACCCCTTCTTTGGAGGTGTAACTCCCAAAATTCCTTCTAAGATTTCATAGGCAGCATTAGCATGAAGCTCAATAAAATTCCCTTTAGTGTTAAAATCTAAGAGTTGTCTATGATGCAAAGCCAATCCTATGTAAAAACTACAAAGCAAGATCTTTGTGTCTCCCGCTAAATTGCAAACACGATAGGATTCCATAAGCCTATACCAAGCATCTTTCAAATTTTTTCCTTCTCGTTGCTTGAAGTATAAAACTTCAAAATCTGGTGACAAAGGAGGAGGAGTCACGCTAGCCATTAAGACTACAAAGCAAGAACACAGATAGATCCAGCAAGAAAACAGCAAACGAAAAGGAGGGCGAATAAAATAGCAACTTTTGTGAAGTGGGGAGAGGAAAACGAGAGGCAAATGGTAAATAAAGTAAATTGCAAGGAGATGAGATTTGTGATTAGGAACCTGGTAGATGTTGATGATGTCTCCCCGGCAACGGCGCCAGAAATTCCTTTTAACGTCTTCTAGAACTACGTCGGTATTTCCCCAAAGAGGAAGGGATGTTGCAGCACAGCGACAGTAGGTATTTCCCTCAGTGATGAGACCAAGGTTATCGAACTAGTAGGAGAACCAAGCAACACTACGTAAACAACACATGCACACAAATAACAAATACTCGCAACCCGACGTGTAAAAGGGGTTGTCAATCCCTTCTGGGTAAAGGTGCCAGAAATTGGCAAGCGGACGTGATAAAAAATGATAGATGGGATAAATAGATCACGAATAAAGTAAATTGCAGCAAGATGTTTTTTGTTTAATAGATCTAAAAATGAAAGCAAAGGAAAATAGATCACAAAGGCAAATATATTAAGGAAGAGACCCGGGGCCATAGTTTTCAATAGTGGCTTCTCTTGAGAAAAATAGCAAATGGTGGGTAAACGAATTACTGTTGGGCAATTGATAGAAGTTCAAATAATCATGACGATATCCAGGCAATGATCATTATAGAGGCATCATGTCCAAGATTAGTAAACCGATTCATGCCTGCATCTACTACTATTACTCCACACATCGACCGCTATCCAGCATGCATCTAGTGTATTAAGTTCATGCAGAAACAGAGTAATGCAATAAGAACGATGACATGATGTAGACAAGATCTAGTTATGTACAAATAGACCTCATCTTGTTAACCTTAATAGAAATGATACATACATGTCGGTTCCCCTTCTGTCACTGGGATCATGCACCGTAAGATCGAACCCATTACAAAGCACCTCTTCCCATTGCAAGATAAATAGATCAGGCTGGAATTGATTTTTGTCGACTCCCCTAGGGTTTCTAGAATATTGGGGTATTTATAGAGTAAAGAGGCGGTCCGGGGGGCAGCCGAGGTGGGCGCAAACCACCAGGGCGCGCATGGGCCTCCTGGTGCGCCCTGGTGGGTTGTGCTCCCCTCAGAGCACCCCCAGGCGCTTCTCTGACCCATTGGATGTTTTTAGTCCAAAAAAATCCACAAAAATTTCACTGCGTTTTGACTCCATTTGATATTGATTTCCTGCGATGTAAAAAACATGCAAAAAACAGAAAATGGCAAATGGCACTATCTCAATAGGTTAGTACCAAAAATGATATTTTATGACTATAAATGATTATAAAACATCCAAGAATGATAATATAACAGCATGGAACAATAAGAAATTATAGATACGTTGGAGACGTATCAGCGGGAAGGCGGAGAAGTTGCTCGCCCCCGGCATGGCCATCATGCCCGACACGAATGTGGCGAATGATACCCCACAAGTATAGGGGATCACAACACTTTCCGAGGGTAGAGTATTCAACCCAAATTTATTGATTCTACACAAGGGGAGCCAAAGAATATTTGTAAGTATTAGCAACTGAGTTGTCAATTCAACCACACCTGGAGATTAAATATCTACATCAAAGTGATCAGTAGCATAGTAGTATGATAGTTTTGATAGTAATGGTAACAATAACAATAGTAACAGTAATAGTTGTAGCAATTTTGTAGCAGCTGAAACAGTAGCAATAGCAATAGTAACTTAGCAAGAGCAATATGTGGAAACTCGTAGGCATTGGATTGGTGAATTCGTTGGATGATATTCATCATATAACAGTCATAACCTAGGGCAACACAGAACTAGCTCCAATTCATAGATATAATGTAGGCATTTATTACGTAAATAATCATACGTGCTTATGGAAAAGAACTTGCATGACATCTTTTGACCTACCCTACCATGGCAGCGGGGTCCATAAGGAAACTAAGGGATATTAAGGCCTCCTTTTAACTCAATTACATGATGAATCTCATCCAACTCCTCACCGACCAGTGAGCCTATGAAGGAATTACTCACTCCCGGCGGGGAGCATAATGGAATTGGTGATGAAGGAGGTTTGGTGATGATGAAGACCGAAGATCCCCCTCCCGAGAGCCCCAAACGGGCTCCAGATCTGGCCTCCCAATATAGAACAAGAGGTGGTGGTGGCTCTGTATTGTAAAACGTGATGAAACTTCCTCGCCTATTTTTTCTAGAAAAATAAGGATTTTATAGCATTGGAATTAGGGTCAGCGGAGCCCTGAGGGCCCCACCACCCACCAGGGTGCGCTATAGGGGGGTGGCGCACCTTGGTGTCTTGTGGGCAGCCAGGGCACCCCCTCCAGTCGGTCTTGGTTCCAGAAATTATTATATATTCCAAAGTAATTCTCCAAAAAGTTTCGTCCAAATCCGAGAACTTTTATTTCTGCAAAAATACAACACCATAGTAGTTCTGCTCAAAACAGTCAGTCCGGGTTAGTTTCATGCAAATCATGCAAATTAGAGGTCAAAACAAGAGAAAAAGCATTAGTAAAAGTAGATATGATGGAGATGTATCAGCGGAGCAGGCAGCGCTGCTGGAGTCTTACCGCTCTACCGGCGACATCCACTGCAACTGCTAGAAGTACCCGGTATCAGGCAGAACTGGAGGCCGCCTACAAGGAAATGGATGAGGCGACAGATGAGGTGTTTGGAAAGAGCGACGACGAGGGAATCGCCTGCTCCTCCAAGGATGCACCCCGCGCCACGACCACGAAGCTGGCACGTCCACATGCGCTACTGGCAACAAGAAAGAGTAGTGCTCGGTAGGTCACCGCCACTCAGGTCCCAAGAAGGCCACCACTCTTCCCCTCCACGTGAAACCAAGCTTGGCAGGCTAAATATCATTGGCCGATTAGTCACTCAAGCTGTGGTGGTGAAGGTTGGGGAGGCCGAGCTGGAGAGCGCCGATGCGGAACTAGAGAAGGCGAAGGCAAGAGACTGAGCTTCAGTCCTCGGGGCTCATGAGCGGACATGGGGAACGAGCACTGGTGATTATTTATATTAGGTTTAGAATCGTGTTTAGTTAAAAAATGTCCAAAATGTAATGAATTTCATTCGACTTATATGAAAAATGTCCGAAATGTAACGAATCTCGTTCGGTTTATATGAAAATCCGTAGTGTTCGCATGAATTTCGTCCTGTTTAGTTGAACCATGTTTGAAATGTATGCGGGTAGCGTTGGATAGCCGCCTCTCGCATTCGTGTCAGCAGAATGGTGCTCCTGTCCTCGGACGGATGTCGGTGCAAATTTGTGGGTCAGCGTTGCAGATGCCCTAAGTTTTACTATTTACCTCATCAATTTGGATAACACTGAATTAGTTCTACGGCTTTGCCCACTTAGCCGGATCAAGCTGATTGAAGCTAGTGTCAGCCCATTATATGTCACGGAAAAATCAACAAAAGCCCACCCTACCCTAGAAATCATGTTAATTTTTCTTCTTCTAAAAGTGATAAATTAGAACAAGTTTAGCTAGCTACCTTACAAGATTTGGTTGCAATTGTGCTTTTTTGGCAGGGAAGGTGGTTATTTTGCTTCTAGTCAAAGTGGCTTGGCACGGTAGGACTCTTCTAGGACATGAATAATCATATGCCTCAAATTGGGTGCACCAATCCCATCTAGGTTCGAATGCCAACATAGAGGAAAAGGATATTCCTTGTAGGGTGTAAGGAAGCCATGGGTACAAGATAGCTCCTTCAAGAGAAAAGGACTGATTCTTGGAGGGAAGGAGGGAAATGGACAAAAAGTGAGAGAACATATGAACATATGGATGCAAAGTGAGAGGGGTATTTTTTTCCTTGAGGGGTGATTGTTGACCGGAATTTTCTAGGTCTTCAATTGAATGATAAAAACATATGTTTTTCTAGGTCTTTGTTGACCGGGATTTTCTTCAATCACAATAGATTCAAAAAATGTGTAACTTCAACTCAATAAAAATGCATCTTATAAATTGAAATAGACACTTTTCTAGAAAAGTGAAAAGGTGCAAGTTGTGCTTTTTCACTAATATTAAGTTGCACATTTCTAAATTGATGAAGAATTTAGAAAAATTCAATCGACTTAGACATCGAGGAACCCTATGCTCCTAGAGTTGTTACCGGTGGTATAGTCCAAGATTTTCGTTGAGGCCCCAACCTTCTTAGGAGTCCTACTAAGGTTAATCATGTTCAATATTATGATCTTAAACTAGTTGATATACCCTCTCCTTCACTGAATTTTTTCACCCAGGTCTAAGCCTACTATGCTAGTTAATTTTTCTTTTACGAGATCTCGGCTCTTCGCTCCTATATAATAGAAAAGGGTCCTATTACCATCAGTTGATCTTACGTTGGCTCGTAACCCCATGTTTGTATACGAATACTGGGGAATATCTTATCAAGGCGATGAATAGTAGCTAGTCCAAGAGGTGTGATGGGGTTTGAGTCCATTCAACATTTTCTTTTTCAAACCCTCATGTGTGGCCATGTCCATGGTAGTTTTTGTTGGACCCAACTAGTGGGCCGTGTATGCACACGGGTCCCATGAGCAAGAAGAGGGGTTGGGTCCAACTAGACATAATGGAGTAGCACATTTGGCCATGGCCATAGTAGTTTTGGTCAAATCAAACCCGTGAGCCATGTGTTGCATGTGAGAGCCACGACAAGGTGTGTTCAGCTAGACATAATTGTGGAAGCTTGTGTGACCATGCTTATGGTGGTATTGATTGAACTAAGACTAAAACAACCCGCGAGCCACATATGCATGAGATGACACACACTGACAGGAGATAAAGTCTAGCTAGAAGAAACATGAAAGCCTCAAATAGTCATGTTCGTGGTGGTTTTGGTCGAAACCAACCTGCAAGTAATATGTGCATGCGGGGCTAGATTATTTGACTCTAAGTCAAGTGACTTAGTGTCACTGATGTGTGGGTCCACAAACCAACTAGCCCACATGTCAATGACAATAAGGCAGCTGACTTAAAGTCAGCGAATTTAAAAAGGTTCATGTGTGCCCCATGACATGGTCACGAGTGAGGGTTCTAGCTAAATATAAATACGAAATCCTCTGTCATTGTGACCATGTCCATGGTCTATTTTGGTTGAAATAAACCAAACTTAGCACGCGAGCCATGTGTGCACATAGTCCCCATGTCAAAGCAGAACTCCAGGTAGACACAAGTGAGGAAGTCTCGGGTGACCATGTCTATCGTGGCATTGGTTCAACCTAGCCTAAAGCAAAACACACATAAGCCATGTTGACTAACATGGACATGTGAGGCATGAAGTCTAGCTAGAAAGGAACACATAAGATTTTTGTAGCAACATTTGAGATAATTTTCGTAAAACCAAGCCCATGAGCCATGTGCAGGTGGACCACATGGGCTAAACTACAAGGGCAAATCCGCAGGGGAGGTTTACTGTTTGATAGAAAAATGTGGAATTCACACTTTATAATGTCCATGGTAACATTTATTGAATCATATATGAGAAGGTGTGCACACGGTTCCACAATAAAGAAAGATAGATGGAGTCCAACATGGAAAAAATGCTAAAGCTCTATGTACCCTTGTGCCATAGTGGATTTGGTTCTACCCAGCCATGAGCCACTCAAGCACAAGCGATGGGGCGAGGACAGAAGGAGTCTAGCTAGGCATAAACCTCCAATCGAAGGAAAGATGAGATATACATCATGCTCTTGTGTATCCAACCCACCCTTCCATTTTTGTCATGTGCATGTGGGCCCACCATGGCATGTGACAGAGCACACAATAGAAAACCTTCAATTTTACCTGATTCGGCATGTGCTCCCACTCGGCATTCACTTGATGGCTCCTTGTGCCATGGGCACCTGCATCATCCAGTGTTTCGCCTCACAGTATTAGTTTCCCCTCGAGAACCTTAGCAGCTCAACCAGACCCCTCCGTCCCCTCACAATGGATGACGACCTCGTGCACCGCAGCCGCCACTTCACGTGTTGGACCCACATGGACACCCGACACTACGTAGTTATGTTGCATGGCGGCATTGATTCTACCAACCACTCGCCACATGTGCACGAGCCATGAGGAAAGGGCAAGTAGGCAGAAAACCTCGAAGCAG
Organism: Triticum dicoccoides; assembly: GCF_002162155.2. Taxonomy (NCBI): domain Eukaryota; kingdom Viridiplantae; phylum Streptophyta; class Magnoliopsida; order Poales; family Poaceae; genus Triticum; species Triticum dicoccoides. The sequence continues at coordinate 525,748,242 of NC_041388.1, forward strand.
AGAAAATATGAGATAGACATCCCACACATCATTCCATTTGTGTGTGGGCTTGCTTTATGATAGGCGTTGGGATTTCCCCGAAGAGGAAGGACGAAGCAGTGTAGCAGCGAAAAGTATTTCCCTCGGTTAAGAACCAAGGTTTATAAAACCAATAGGATACACCATGTGAATTAGATAAATGGCACATGCACACACACACAAATAAATGCTTGCACCCAACAAAAGCAAGGGGGTTGTCAATCCCCTCATTCTCGCCAATTTCAAGGAATTAAATCTGGTAGTGATAGATAGATAAAATAAAAGTAAATAAATTGTAGCAAGGTATTTTAGGGTTTTAGTAAATATAAAGTGAATGGACCTGGGATCCATAGTTTCACTAAAGGCATCTCTCTCATAAGCATAGCAATGGTGGGTAAACAAGTTATTGTTGGGCAATTGATACAATAGCGCATAGTTATGATGATTCTTCATGTCGTGATCAATATATAGGCATTTTGTCCGAGACAAGTAGACCAAAATCCATCTGCATCTACTACTATTACTCCACCCTTCGACTTCTATTCAACATGCATATTATGGTATTAAGTTCATAACGAACAGAGTAATGCTTGGAGCATGATAACATAATGTAGACAAAGTAAGACCAAATAATATGTTTGAACCCCGTCGTTTTGCCCTTAATGGCAACAATACAATATGTGCCTTGAAACTCTTCGTGTCATAGAGTAAGGATACCATAAGATTGAAACAACTACCAAATGCACTTCTCCCACTATAGATAAATCAATCTACTTGGCCAAAGAAGACACATAGACCGAAGAGTATCACAAGGCTATAAAATCACACATAATAAATCCTATAAAAGACTCAATTACTTTCAATGAATAATTTAATCATAAACCCACAATTCATCATATCCCAACAAACACAACGTAAAAGTTTGCGCCGGGTTGGTATTACATGAGATCATTGTATTGAAGGTCATGTAGGAACTACTACACACATCATCATGGAGGCAGCAAGGTCGATGAAGATTGCCTCCCCAATGGTTTCCCCCTCCAGTAAAGTACCGGAAAAGGCCTCCAGATGGGATTGCGGAAGAACAGAGACTTGCGGCGGTGAAAAAATTGTTTCAGGTATTGCTCTGGGGGTTTCTGTAATTTAGGGAATTTATAGCACTGGAATTAGGTCAAATGGAGCAACGTGGGACCCACAAACTCACAGCTCCCCGCTGCCGCGAGGGCGTGCCTCCTGAGCTTGTGGCTCCATTGTGTCTCTCCTGACCTCCTCCCGAACCTTCTAGGGTCTCTTCTGGTCCAGAAAAAATCACCATAAAATTTCATCGTGTTTGGACTTCATTTGTTATGGTTTTTCTACGAAGCAAAGAAATAGCAAGAACTGGCATTGGCCACTAGATTAATAGGTTAGTCCAAAAATAATATAAAATTGCATACAAAGCATACAAGATTGGTAATATAATTGCATGAAACAATAAAAAATTATAGATACGCTGGAGAAGTATCAGGGCTCACCATAGTCATCCGGCGGCATGCGAAAGTGGTCATTTCATGTTTTGCTCAATGCTTTATGTGTTCCCTCTCAACATTCACTCGACGGTCCTCGCAGCACCATCAACAACTGCATAATCCTGCATTTTTCCTCACCGTATTAGTATCGGCTTGAGAACCCTAGTGGCCTGACCAGACTCCTCCCTTCCTGATACGTCCACTTTGCATCATGTTTACCTACTGTTATTTATAATGTTTTATGCATAATAATGCTTTGGAGTAATTCTAATGCCTTTTCTCTCATAATTTGCAAGGTTCGCAGAAAGAGGGAGAATTCTGGCAGCTGGAAATTTGGACCTGGAAAAGCTACGTCAGGCCACCTATTCCGCACAACTCCAAATGGGCTGAAACTTCACGAGGAATTTTTTATGGAATAAATAAGAAATACTTGAGCAAATAACCACTGGAGGGGGGCCACCTAGTGAGCACAAGACACCAGGGCGTGCCTGGCCCCCCAGGCGCGCCCTGGTGGGTTGTGCTCAGCCCAGCCCACCTCCAGTGCCCATCTTCTGGTATATAAGTCATTTTGACCTAGAAAAAATAAGGAGATGACTTTCGGGACGGAGCACCACCGTCTCGAGGCGGAACTTGAGCAGGAGCACCTTTGCCCTCCGGCGGAGCGATTCTGCCGGGGGAACTTCCCTCCCTGAGGGGGAAATCATCGTCATCATCATCACCAACAACTCTCCAATCTTATTGAGGGCAATATCCATCAACATCTTCAACATCACCATCTCATCTCAAACCCTAGTTCATCTCTTGTGTTCAATCTTTGTACCGAAACTATAGATTGGTGCTTGTGGGTGACTAGTAGTGTTGATTACATCTTGTCGTTGATTACTATATGGTTTATTTGGTGGAAGATTATATGTTTAGATCCAATATGCTATTTAATACTCCATCCATTCCTTTATCTAAAGTGTATTATTTTCAGCATGTTAACCAAGGCACATAATTATGGACTATTTAGGACGAAATTACCCTTGTCTAATTCATAGATTAGCGGCAAGTAAATCATTTAGTCTAGGAAAGGAAGAGATACATGCAATCGGGAGAGAGATAGTTTCCTTTTCTTTCTCTACAAGGAGAGATACATGCAATCAGGGGAGGGATACTTTCCTTTTTTTGGAGGGCCAAGATTGGAATTACGAGGAACTAGAACAAATGCACCTTACATTGTGGAATTTTATCAAAAAGCAAATACACCTGATATAAAGGAATGGAGGGAGTACCCCTCTGATCTTGAGCATGATTATCATTTGTGAGTAGTTACTTTTGTTCCCGAGGTCACAGGAGAAATCTTGTTGCAAGTAATCATGTGAACTGGATATGTGTTTGATATTTTGATAGTACGTATGTTGTGATTCCCTTAGTGGTGTCATGTGAACGTCGACTACATGACACTTCACCATATTTGGGACTAAGGGATGGCATTATGGAGTAGTCACTGCTAGGAAAAGGGCTATAGATAATATGGACACTAATGGCGCACCAGACATGTGGTGCGCCACTACTATATAGCAGTGGCGCACCATGTGCTGGTGCTCCATTAGTATCTATCACACTAATGGCGCACCACACCAATGGTGCGCCACTACTAACATATTTTTTCCAAAAATACTAATGGCGCACCACTCACCACGTGCGCCACTACTATCATTTTTTGCAAAACTACTAATGGCGCACCACAAGCTGGTGCGCCATTAGTAACCAGGGTTACTAATGGCGCATTTGTGGGTGGTGCGCCATTAGTAACCTGGGACCAGCTAGATATTTTGGACAGACACACCTACACACTCACTTTCCCCACTTCATTCTCTCCACCTCCTCCTCCAAGCTCGTCTCGGCTGCCTCCTCCTCCTCACCTCATTTGCACCATAGATTCATCCAAATTAAGTGGTTAAATTACCTTTTTTGATAGGTAAGTAAGGGGAAAGCTATCTTTATGTTGTAGATCTACTTTTTTTCTCCCTCCAACAACGTGCACATGCACTTTTATGGCCTAGCTAGATCTATGTATGTTTGTGGTGTTGCATATGTTTGTGGTGTTGCACATATGTTTGTGGTGTTGCATATATGTTTGTGTTTGCAGGTACCGGTATTTGAAATGCGATAGTTGCCAATATTTTGCCGAAATGTTGATTCATTTCCGTTTCGGCGAGAATTTTGGCACTATGCATTCTTTTTGGTCCTATTTTAGGGAAAGTCATGCCAAATTTTTTCTTGGTTCTAAAATATCGTTTTGCTCTACCCCGCAGGCGACCATGGTCCGCACGATGACCGAAGGCATCATGAATAGGTTTTTGAGTTCCGCGAAGGCCGAGATGCTTCAAAAGAACGAGATGGAGATAAGATGTCCGTGTCGAAGATGCAAGCTGAAGAGCCTTATTGCAGACCCGGATTCCGGGCAGGTGCGGGACCACCTGCTCTTGTGTGGTTTTGTGGATGGCTATCGGTGGCAAGGTGATGAAGATGACTATGAAGTCGTCCATGGGGGCCAGGCAAGAAATGAGGAAGGGCAGCAAGACAACCACCGCAGCGAGGGCGGGCGAGAAGACGAAGAATCTCCAGGACATGATCACGACGGTGATGCTGTACACAGTCATCATGTAGAAGATGTCGGACATGATGATGAGGAAGATCAAGATGAAGGGCATGATCATGAAGATGAAGATGCCGGAGGAGACGACGATGGAGGCTGGGTGCAGGACCCTCATATTCAAGAGCTGCTTCTCAAGCAGACGGATAACGCAAGAGCTGCCGCCCGAGAGAAAGCCAAGCTGGATCAACTGGAGATAGACGCGGTTACTCCATTGTATGAAGGATGCAGGCCCGAGGATACCCGCCTGAAAGTAATGCTCATGGCTCTGGAGATGAAGGTAAAACACAAAATGACCGACACATGCTTCGATGAGAACATGTCATTCTGGCACGAACGTCTTCCCAAGGGGAACAAGTGCCCGACCAGTTTCGAGGAGGCGAAGAAAATCGTGTGTCCTCTGGATTTACCGCACGTGAAATACCATGTGTGCATGAACAATTGCATCATTTATCGGGACGAGCACGCGCAGTCTACCATATGTCCGGTGTGCGGCGTCACTCGATACAAGAAGAGAAAGAAAGCTCCTCGAAAAGTGGTGTGGTACTTTCCGATCACTCCTCATCTGCAGCGGTATTTCGCGGACCCTAAGCTAGCAAAGCTCCTGCATTGGCACGCAGATAGGGAGGAGAAGAAGCAAGAAGATGACGGAAATGATCCGGAGATAAATAAAAAAAGACAAGATGCTGAGTCACCCTAAGGATGCGAGCCAGTGGCAAGCGTTGAACTTCGAACACCCAGAATTTGGGGACGATCCAAGGAACATCGTGCTGGGTGCGAGCACCGATGGAGTCAATCCGTTTGGCATCCAGAGAAGCACACATAGCACCTGGCCTATGTTTGTGTAGATGTACAACCTTCCCTCCTGGTTGTGCATGAAGAGGAAGTACATTCACATGAGTATACTAATTGAAGGGCCGAAACAACCAGGGAACGACATCAATCTGTATCTGCCTATCTGGGGCTGCTGAAAGAGGAGCTAGACACGCTGTGGAAAACGCCAGCCAATACGTGGGACGTCGCAGAGAAAGAATATTTCCCTATGAGAGCCGCACTGCTCACGACGGTGCATGACTATCTCGGTTACGGATATCTCGCGGGGCAGGTGGTCCACGGATTTTCTAGATGCGTCAGATGCATGGATGACACAACGTATCGCCAGCTAGATAGAGATCCCGGGTCTTCGAAAACCGTGTTCATGGGACATCGAAGGTGGCTTCGCGACAATGACCCATGGAGAAAACGCAAGGATCTGTTCGATGGTGAAACTGAACCCCGAAGACGCCCGCATACAAGGAGCGGCGAGGAAATAGACGAGCTGTTGAAAAATTGGAAAGATTGCCCACTGCCGGGAAAGAAGCAAAAGGCGCTAGAGCCGGGAAAGAAGCGAAAGGCGCCAGAGCCGCTGCTGAAGGTATGGAAAATGAGGTCTGTTTTCTGGTACTTGCCATACTGGAAGATCCACCATGTGCCTCACAGCCTTGATGTCATGCATTTCACGAAGAACGTGTGTGAAAGTCTGCTTGGTACCCTGCTCAACATGCCAGAGAGGACCAAAGATGGGCCGAAAGCAAGGGCAGATTTGAAATCAATGGGCATCAGGGAGGAGCTTCACGCTAATGATGATGATGATGAGGCGAAGTAGGACACGGAAAGTCGTCGCAAAGGCAAAAAGGCCAAGAAGACCGGAAATGACTACCCTCCCGCGTGCTTCACTCTAAGTCAGGAGGAGATCGAGCAGTTTTTCACCTGCCTCATAGGAGTAAAACTTCCTTACGGTTACGCGGGGAAGATAAGCAGATACCTAGACCCAGCGAAGCAGAAGTTCAGCGGGATGAAGTCTCATGACTGTCGCGTGCTGATGACGCAGATACTTCCAGTTGCAATCCATGGGATCATGGACGCACACGTCCATGAAATGCTATTCGGCCTATGCAACTTTTTCGACGTCATCTCTCGGAAGTCGGTTGGCGTGAGGCAACTCAGAAGGCTACAGGAAGAGATCGTGGTGATACTATGTGAGCTTGAGATGTACTTCCCGCCCGCATTCTGTGATGTTATGGTGCATCTGCTGGTCCACATCGTGGAGGATATCATCCAACTCGGGCCGACGTTCCTGCACAACATGATGTCGTTCGAAAGGATAAATGGTGTCATCAAAGGATACGTTCGCAACATGTCACGTACAGAGGGAAGCATAGCCAGGGGCTTTCTGACCGAAGAGTGCATCTCCTACTGCACGAATTGTCTAGGCATCGAGAACCCCGTTGGTCTGCCCGTCAACAGGCACCTCGGCAGGCTCGCTGGATGGGGTCACCACGAGGGTCGCCGCGAAATGCATGTCGACTTAGAGGGTCGACTCGCCAACTTTGAAAGAGCAAACCTAGTCGCGCTACAACACATAGACGTGGTCGATCCTTGGGTGGTAGAGCACAAAACCTTTATTGAGAAGACGTACAATGACCGAGGCCAACAGAGGATGGACGGAGATATAATCAAAGAGCACAACTCATGTTTCACGCATTGGTTCAAGAAGAAGCTTCTGTTGTACCCTTTACATGAGGATTCTTCCGCGGAAGAAAAACTCATATTCGCCTTATCACAGGGCGTCGAGCACAACCTTATGACCTATGAGGCGTACGCTATCAACGGCTACACATTCTACACCGAGGACAAGGACATGAAGAGCGATGGTTATCAGAACTCCGGGGTAACAATGGAATCCTACACTAGTAACGACAAGGACAGATACTATGGAAGGATCGAGGAGATCTAGGAGCTGAGCTACGCTGGAGAGAAGGTCCCGATGTTCCGTCTCAGATGGGCCAAGAGCGTCATAAAAGAAGACCGGTATTTCACCACCATGGTTATACCCGAAGCCAAATCCAAGACCGCGGGCGCAAATGTCACCGCGAAAAATGAGCCATGGGTATTGGCTTCCCAAGTGGATCAATGCTTCTTCATTACCGACCCGTCAAAGCCCAGTCGTGTTGTTATGAGGAGAGGCAAAAGGAAGATCATCGGAATGGATGGAGTCGCCAATGAGCAAGACTTCGACAAGTACGGCGACCCGAAGATGGAACATGACGACGACGATGAAGTTCCATACACCACAAGAAGAAGCAGGACCACCCTACCTAGAGGACGTCCGTTCAACAGAAGAACTCCATTTGCGAAAAAGAAGGGCTAGAAGATTGTGAAAAGATAGCTAGCTAAGATCGATTGTATTTAAATCATAGTCTTCATTTCTCGATTGTATTTCGACATTTTGAAATGATATTTCTTCTGTTCTAGTCCTCTTGAATATTGAATTTGTTAATATTTTTTGAACTCATGAATATTTTTAAATTTCATGGGAACTTTTTGAATTCATGAATATTCTTCAAATTTGATGATATTTTTTCATATTCATAAATGTTTTACCAATTCACAACTGAATGCAACTAAAAATCTGTAACACCCCTGATGTAACTTTCCCTATTTGTACTCCAACTCTTGCCATTTCCAGCGTTAAGTTATTTTATTTTCTCGGGTTCGGGTCTTTGTCTCCATGTGTTCTTGTCGTTGTCATGCATCTCATATCATGTCATCATGTGCATTGCATTTGCATACGTGTTCATCTCATGCATTCGAGCATTTTCCCCGTTGTCCGTTTTGCATTCCGGCGCTTCGTTCTCCTCCGGTGGTCATTTCTAGCTTTGTTTCATGTGTGGGGTTTAAACATTTCCGGATTGGACCGAGACTTGCCAAGCGGCCTTGGTTTACTACCGGTAGACCGCCTGTCAAGTTTCGTACCATTTGGACTTCGTTTGATACTCCAACGGTTAACCGAGGGACCGAAAAGGCCTCGTGTGTATTGCAGCCCAACACCCCTCCAATTTGGCCCAAAACCTGCCAAACTATGCTCCATGTCCTAGAGAATTCGATCACGATCGCGTGGCCGAAAACCGCACCTCATTTGGACTCTCCTAGCTCGTCATATGCCTATAAATAGACCCCTCCACGAGATTCCCGAATCCTCTCCCCCCCTAACCCTAGATCCGCCGCCGCCGGACAAAGTCTGCCGGGCCGGACGTGTCCGACCCGACCGCCGCCGCCACGTGTCGCCATCCTACTAGCCGCCGCCACCGCCCCACATCGCCGCACCGCCACCCGCGCCGGCCCGCTCAGGCCCGAGCCGGGCCCCCGCGGCCCAGCCGATCCCGCCGCCGCCCGGGTCGTCTCCCTCATCCAGCCCGGCGCCGCCCCTCCGCCGCGCCGCCA
>NC_041388.1:525757054-525759355 GCF_002162155.2 Triticum dicoccoides
CGCCTCCGCCCGCCAGCCGCGCCACCGCGCCCGCCGCCGCCTCACGCCGGCCCTGCGCCGCCAAGACCGGCCAGCCCCAGCCCCCTTTCTCCTCCCCGCCGGCAAGGCTCACCGGAGTCGCCTCGGGAGGCGCGCCCCGATCCAGATCCGAGGCGGCTACAGTAAACCCTAGGAGAGGTTGATTTTTTTTACTAAGTCCCGAAATTCTTGATCCATATGCTCCTGTTCGGGGCCCCGTAACATTGCATCCGTAGCTCCGATTCATGCATATAGCATATCAAAATGTTCATCTCAGAGAGTACATCATTTCATTCCATTGCATCATTTTCATTTGGGTTCATCTTGATGCCCGAAATGCTGTTAGAAGAGGGCTACTTGAGTTAATTGTCAGATCTGCTACTCCGTTTAGCACTTTTGTCATTTTTGCCAGGATTATTGTGTGCATGCTATGCCCGTGAGTTCTACATATGTTTTGTTAAGGGTTTTGTCATCTCTCCAGAGGTGCAACCCATGTATTTTTAGGATGTGTGTGGTGACTTGTGCAATCTTGCAAAGTGGTGCACTTGCTAATTCTGTTTTCAGGGACAGTGATTTCACAAAGTCCTGGGATTGTTTATCTCATGATGCCATATGTTCATATTGTTTCCTAGTGATCCGTGCCTCTTTTGAGGATGATCAGTAAAGGAGTTTTGTTAATATTGTAGTGCTCTATCCATCCATGTCCTTGTTTGCAATTATGGAGCATCCTAGCTTGAGTCAATCGAGATCTACTTTTGCTTCATTGCGAATCTGGGCAGATCGTCAACTTGTTTGCGATTTTGCTGATGTTATTGTAGTTGATCCGTGCATGCTATGCCATTGTTCTTGCCATGTCTAACTTATATTTTGTGCCTTCTTAAGGGATTTATGCTTGTCTTGCCATGACTTGCACCGTGGTGAGTGCATCGAGCTCGTAAACATGCCTTCATGAGTTATGTTTCAGCATGTCCCAGTTTTCACTAAGTCTGAAAACTGATTATGTTTTTGCTATGTTCATGTGCTTGTTAGTATATTTTGTGATCCCTTTTGGCTCAAGGTAACTAAGGGACTTTTGTTAAGCTTGTTGAGAAGCTCCATGCCATGTCTTTCTTTGTCATGCTCAGGTCCTGTAGCATGTTGTTTTGTTGCTCCGAAGAGGGCTATATGATCTGAAATTCCACACAAGTGTTAATTTCACTAAGTCTGAGATCTGTTTTACCATTTGCGTTTTTGCCATGCTTGTTTGCACCTGTTATGTGATGAATTGGCCGTAGCTCAGTGCTAGACTTTTGTTAAGCATCTTGTGTGCATCCCTGCATGTATTTTGTTGTCATGTTTGGTTGCTGTAGCATGTTCATTTCATTGCATTTAGATGCCTACTTGCTGTAAATCGCAGACCGGTGTCATTTTTGAATCGCTTGCCATTTCCAAACCGTAACTCCGATTCCGACGTTCTTCATATCGTTTTCAAGAGATTTCATCTCATCTTTCCAGTGGCACACTTGGATTTCCAAGTTGAGGCCAGGTTCATGCATTTCCTGTCATATCTTGCATTTTGCATCTCGCATCGCATCCCGCATAGCATATCATCATTTCATCATATTGCTTGTTCTTGCACGTGGTTGATTGTATCCTTGTTGCTTGTTTGTCTTGTTTGGGTACAGCTGGGAGACGAGTTCGCTAACGAGGAGCCCGTTGAGTTTGCTTTTGAGGATCCAGTCAACTCTGACAACTGTGCAGGCAAGATGATCATACCCTCGAAATCACTACTATCTTTGCTATGCTAGTTTGCTCGCTCTTTTGCTATGCCATTGCTATGATGCCTACCATGCTTGCTAGCCTCCCAAATTTCCATGTCAAACCTCTAACTCACCTTTGTCCTAGCAAACCGTTGATTGGCTATGTTACCGCTTTGCTCAGCCCCTCTTATAGCGTTGCTAGTTGCAGGTGAAGATTGGAGGTCGTTCCTTGTTGGAACATCTTTTATTTACTTGTTGGGATATCATTATATTGCCATGTTATCTTAATGCATCTTTATACTTGGTAAAGGGTGGAAGGCTCGGCCTCTCGCCTAGTGAGTTGTTCCACTCTTGCCGCCCTAGTTTCCGTCATATCGGTGTTATGTTCCCGGATTTTGTGTTCCTTACGCGGTTGGGTTATAATGGGAACCCCTTGACAGTCCGCCTTGAATAAAACTCCTCCAGCAATGCCCAACCTTGGTTTTGCCATTTGCCACCTAGCCTTTTCCCTTGGGTTTCACGGACTCAAGGGTCATCTTATTTT
>NC_041388.1:525759552-525766660 GCF_002162155.2 Triticum dicoccoides
TCCAACCTAGAGCACCGTGTGGGGCCGTCCCTTGGCAACTTGGGTTACGTTGGCTCCCGTACGCTTAGCTTATCCGGTGTGCCCTGAGAACGAGATATGTGCAGCTCCTATCGGGATTTGTCGGCACAGCGGGCGGTGTTGCTGGACTTGTTTTACCATTGTCGGAGTTGTCTTGAGTAACCGAGATATCGAGTCTGATCGGAACGTCTTAGGAGGAGGTCTATTCCTTCGTTGATCGTGAGAGCTTGTCATGGGCTAAGTTGGGACTCCCCTGCAGGGTTTGAACTTTCGAAAGTCGTGCCCGCGGTTATGGGCAGATGGGAATTTGTTAATGTCCGGTTGTAGATAACTTGAACCTTAAATTAATTTTAAAATGAACCAACCGAGTGTGTTACCGTGATGGCCTCTTCTCAGCGGAGTCCGGGAAGTGGACATGGTGTTGGAGTAATGTTTTGCGCAGGTTGCTCTCTAGTTTCTCGCTCGCGCCTTGCCTCCTCTTCTCGCTCTCTTCTGCGTATAAGTTAGCCACCATACTTGCTAGTCACTTGCTGCAGCTCCACTCATATTTTTACCTTGCCATTCCTATAAGCTTAAATAGTCTTGATCGCGAGGGTGCGAGATTGTTGAGTCCCTGTGGCTCACAGATTACTATTACACCAGATGCAGGACCTGATGATTCCGCTCCAGAAGATGCGTGTGAGCTCAAGTGGGAGTTCGACGAAGACTCTCAACGTTACTATGTTTCCTTTCCCGATGATCAGTAGTGGTGCCCAGTTGGGGGTGATTGGGACCGTGTCGCATGTTGGGTTCTCTTTTATTTTGGTGCCGTAGTCGGGCCATGAGTGTTTGGATGATGTAATGTTATTTATGTACTTGATTGACGTGGCGAGTGTAAGCCAACTATGTTATCTCCCTTTTATTTATCATATTACATGGGATGTTGTGAAGATTGCCTAACTTGCGACATATGCCTTCAATGCGATTATGTCTCTAAGTCGTGCCTCGACACGTGGGAGCTATAGTCGCATCGAGGGTGTTATAAGTTGGTAATCAGAGCCTTCCCCGACCTTAGGAGCCCCATTGCTTGATTGTTTTTAGCGGCCGAGTTGTGTCTAGAAAAATGTTTTGAGTCATTTAGGAATTATATATCAGAGAGTTTAGGAATTCTTTTTACTTCCCAGTCTCCTCATCGCTCTAGTAAGGCATCCTGACATAGAGTTTTGACTCTTCTCTTCTCAAATTTCACTAAATTTTTTTTTAGGATCACGCGGGTATCTTGGAATCGTTCCGATGGTTTTATGATGAGAACATTGACTTGGAGCCTCCTGTCAGGGGTTTAGTGGAAGTGTCCCGGGGAGTTGAGCTCTGAGGTGTTGTCATCATAATTTTATCGTTGCAGTTCTGGAATACCTGAGTTTTGTATGCCGACATCGAAAATCTCTTTTATGCAGTTCGTTGGTGAGATAACCTCGACGCCACCCAGTACTGGGACGGGAGTTCGGGAGTATTGCCATAACTTGTATAACGGATGCTTTTCGAAGGTTGAGGTAGATGGTTTCCGAAGGTTTCTTGGTTATGTGTTGAAGGATGGATACAGCTGGATGTAGGATTTGCTAGTTTGGGTGAGATATTATGCTTCCCCTGTATCCCCAACACCTGATTGCATAACCGGAAAGGTTCAGGAGTTTCATAGGTGGGAATTCTAGTAGCTCTAGTTCTTCTTCCACGGATATTGGTTTGAGATTGGGATTTCTTACCGATTATTCTTTCTTGATCCGTACCTTGTTGATTTATTTCTCTACCTTAATTCTACGTGGCTTCTCAATTTATGGATATGTGACCATTTCAAGAGGAATGCATTCGTTCATTTTGTTCGGATGTGAAGACTATATGTTGCAATTTTCATTCCGTTGGATTCAGCTTCAATATTTATCTATCAATGTGCTAATGGTGGTCAACCTCTTCAGGATGGCTCCTCCAACACGCACGACTCCGAATCCTGATCCGCCACCACCTCCACCTCCTCCAGAGGCATGGCAAGCTGTGATGGCCGCAACCAATGCAAACACACAGCTGATCATGCAAATTCTTCAAGAGCGCAATCAAGGCAGTCAAGGGAATCAAGGCAGCAATCAGAATCACTTTGCTACACTCAACCAGTTCCTTGCTAACGGGCCAAAGACTTTCAGCAATTGTGTTGAGGCAACCGATACTGACGATTGGCTTGTGGATCTGTGCAAGTATTTCGAGTGCAGTAACGTCAGGCCTGAGGACTTTGTTAAGTTTGCTTCCTTCCAACTCAAAGATCAAGCTGCAGAATGGTTCCAGCAATACAAGGACTCCAGAGGTGGATGTGTTATCACTTGGAATGATTTCCGTCGAGATTTCTGAGCTCATCATATTCCCCAGAGCGTGGTTGAAAGCAAGCGTGAGGAATTCCGCAATCTGAAGCAAGGCTCTTTGTCTGTCTATGACTACAACAAGTTGTTCCAGAAGCTCGCCCACTTTGCCAAGCAGGACGTCCCATATGAGAAGAGCATGATATATCAGTTCAGGGGTGGTCTCAGAGAAGATATCCAGCTCGCTCTTGTTCTCTTTGAGCCCTTGAGATACGATGAGTTCTACAACATGGCACTGAAACAAGAGGCTGCTCAGTTGAGGTGTGATGCTTCCAAGAAGCGAGTCAGAGATGTTACTCCTTCTTCCTCTACTCAAGTGGCCAAGCAGCAGAAGTATTGGCTTCCTCCTCCTCCGTTCCGTCAGCCGTATCAGCAGAAGAGCAAAGGTGGCAGTGGTTCTTCCCACCCACCCAACCCTGGCTTTCAGAACAAGACTTCGTCTCAACCTCCAAGATCGAGTGCTTTGTATCACCGTCCGCTTTCAGAGGTCACGTGCAACAAGTGCCAATAGAAGGGTCACTATGCCAACAAGTGTCTCAACCAGAGGCGTCTTCCTCCTCCTCCTCCTGTCAGATCGGCAAGTACAGTTGTGGTCAAGCATAACCCCAAGCACGCCAAGGTCAACTTGCTGAATGCAGCTCAGGTAGAGGAAACATCAGATGTCATCATGGGTAACTTTCCAGTTAACTCTTTTCAAGCAAAAGTTCTTTTTGACACTGGTGCATCGCATTGTTTCATGTCAAGATCATTTGTTTCCAAGCATGACTTCGTTTCACAAATGTTGGGTAAACCTATGGGAGTGGTTTCTCCGGCTAAGTCTATGAGGGCTACTTCAATAGTCCCGGATGTTTCTACCATGATGGGTGATTTCAAGTTTCTGGCTTCTCCAATGGTTCTTGGTAACTCGGATATTGATCTTATTCTCGGGATGGATTGGCATTCTAAGCACAAGGCCCAGCTTGATTGTGCAGCCAGGCAGATTCAATTGACTCATTCGTCTAAGGATGTAATTGTCTTTGCCACTCGTGATGATACCATTCGTCTGTTTTCTCTCAATGAGAAGGGTGAATTGGATGCCATCTCTCAAATTCCAGTCGTGTGCGAATATCAAGACGTCTTTCCAGAAGAGCTTCCAGGAATGCCTCCACACAGGCCAGTTGAATTCGTTATTGATCTTGAGCCTGGCACGAAACCTGTGTGCAAACGCCCTTACAAGCTCGGACCTGAAGAGTTGAAAGAGCTGAAGAAGCAACTCGATATGCAAGAGAAAATGGGTCTCATCTGGCCTAGTTCTTCTCCGTGGGGTTGTGGTGTTCTTTTTGTGAAGAAGAAGGATGGAACGGACCGACTTTGTGTTGATTACCGCCCAGTGAACAAGAAGACCATCAAGAACAAATACCCACTTCCCAACATCATTGAGCTGTTCGAACAACTCAAAGGTGCCCAAGTATTCTCCAAGCTTGATCTCCGTATGGGTTATCACCAGATTCGCATTCGTGAAGAAGATATTCCCAAGACAGCATTCAGAACAAGTTTTGGTTCATATGAATACACTGTCATCTCTTTTGGCCTCGCCAACGCTCCTCCGACGTTCTCTCGCATGATGAACTTCATCTTCAATGCCTACACCAATGACTTCATTTTGGTCTATCTCGACAACATTCTGGTTTTCTCCAAGAACAAGGAAGATCCTGCCAAGCACTTGCGTTTGGTTCCTGATAAGCTTAGAGAACATCAGATCTACGCCAAGTTCTCCAAGTGTGAATTTTGGCTTGATGAGGTTCTTTATCTTGGTCATATCATCTCTGCCAAGGGCATTGCCGTGAATCCTGAGAAGGTGTCTGCAATTGTGAATTGGGAACCTCCTCAGAACATGAAGCAACTCCGCAGTTTTCTCGGTCTCGCAAGCTATTGCCGAAGATTCGTTGAAAACTTTTCTAAGATCATGAAGCCTCTCTCTAATCTTCTCCAGAAGCACGTCAAGTACGTTTGGTCTCCGGAGTGTGACATTTCTTTCAACACTTTGAAAGAGAAATTGATCACTACTCCAGTTCTGACTCCACCTGATGAATCCAAGCCGTACGAGGTCTTTTGTGATGCCTCTCTCCAAGGTCTTGGCGCAGTTTTGATGCAAGAGAAGAAAGTTGTTGCTTATACATCTCGCCAATTGAAGCCTAATGAGAAGAACTACCCCACTCATGATCTCGAGTTGGCGGCAGTTGTGCATGCTCTTTTGACTTGGAGACATCTTCTATTGGGAAGAAAAGTGGATATTTTCACTGATCACAAGAGTCTCAAGTACATCTTCACTCAGCCTAATCTCAACCTCAGGCAAACTCGATGGGTCGAAATGATTCAAGAGTATAATCCGAGTATCGAGTATACTCCAGGCAAGGCCAATGTGATTGCTGACGCTTTGAGCAGGAAGGCTTACTGCAACAGTCTTATTCTCAAGCCTTATCAACCCGAGCTTTGTGAAGCTTTCCGCAAACTTAACCTGCAAGTTGTTCCTCAAGGTTTCCTCGCCAACCTTCAAGTCTCTCCTACCTTAGAAGACCAGATTCACCAAGCCCAGCTTCTTGATGCTATGGTGAAAAAGGTGAAGATTGGGATTGCCAAGAGTCAGTCCAAGTATAAGTGCTACCGCCTTGATGACAAGGACACTCTCTTCTTCGAGGATCGTATTGTTGTGCCGAAAGGTGACCTCCATAAAGTGATCATGAATGAGGCTCACAATTCTCTCCTCTCCATCCACCCTGGGAGCACAAAGATGTATCAGGACCTCAAGCAAGCTTATTGGTGGACTCGAATGAAGCGTGAGATCACTCAATTCGTGAATGAATGTGATGTCTGCAGAAGAGTGAAGGCAGAACACCAAAGGCTAGCAGGTCTCCTCCAACCTCTTGCCATTCTAGAATGGAAGTTTGACCACATTGAGATGGACTTCGTGACTGGGTTTCCAAAGTCCAAGCATGGCAATGATGCTATATTCGTTGTCATCGACAAACTCACCAAAGTGGCTCATTTTCTGCCTATCAAAGAGTCAATCACTGCAGCTCAATTGGCGGAACTCTATACCTCTCGTATTGTCTCTCTGCACGGTATTCCTCAAGTGATCTCTTCAGACCGTGGCAGCATCTTTACCTCGAAGTTTTGGGATTCTTTTTAGAAGGCCATGGGCACCAACATCCGCTTCAGCACAGCTTTCCATCCTCAAACTAGCGGTCAAGTCGAGCGTGTCAACCAGATTCTTGAAGATATGCTTAGGGCGTGTGTGATCTCCTTCGGCATGAAGTGGGAGGATTGTCTTCCTTATGCTGAATTCTCCTACAACAATAGTTTTCAAGCAAGTTCGGGCAAGGCCCCTTTTGAAATTCTGTATGGCAGGAAGTGCCGTACCCCTCTCAACTGGTCTGAAACCGGTGAATGTCAGCTTTTGGGTAATGACTTAATCACAGAAGCAGAAGAAATGTGCAAAGTCATTCGTGATAACCTCAAAGCAGCCCAATCCATCCAGAAGAGCTACTATGATAGTAAGCACCGCGATTTGGCTTTCGAGTTCGGAGATCATGTTTACCTCCGCGTCTCTCCTATGAAAGGTACTCGTCGCTTCGGTATCAAAGGGAAGCTTGCCCCTAGATATGTGGGACCTTTCAAGATTGTCAGCAAGAGAGGCGACCTCGCCTATCAACTCGAGCTTCCTTCAAACTTTGCAAATGTTCAT
This sequence comes from Triticum dicoccoides, assembly GCF_002162155.2. Lineage (NCBI taxonomy): Eukaryota > Viridiplantae > Streptophyta > Magnoliopsida > Poales > Poaceae > Triticum > Triticum dicoccoides. The sequence goes on from NC_041388.1 coordinate 525,765,676, forward strand.
GACGTGTTCCATGTCTCTCAGCTTCGAAGGTGCTTCAAGACTCCTGACCGCACCGTCAACTTCGAGGACATTGAGCTCCAAGAAGATCTCTCTTATCGTGAGCACCCAGTTGCTATTCTTGAAGAGACTGAACGCAAGACTCGCAACAAGTCAATCAAATTTCTCAAAGTCAAGTGGTCACACCATTCCGACCGTGAAGCTACCTGGGAACGCGAGGATGACCTCCGTTCTGAGTACACGGCGTTCTTTTAGTCCTAGATCTCAGGACGAGATCCTTTCATAGTGGTGGAGTGTTGTAACACCCCGGATGTAACTTTCCCTATTTGTACTCCAACTCTTGCCATTTCCGGCGTTAAGTTATTTTATTTTCTCGGGTTCGGGTCTTTGTCTCCGTGTGTTGTTGTCGTTGTCATGCATCTCATATCATGTCATCATGTGCATTGCATTTGCATACGTGTTCGTCTCATGCATTCGAGCATTTTCCCCGTTGTCCGTTTTGCATTCCGGCGCTTCGTTCTCCTCCGGTGGTCATTTCTAGCTTTCTTTCGTGTGTGGGGTTTAAACATTTCCGGATTGGACTGAGACTTGCCAAGCGGCCTTGGTTTACTACCAGTAGACCGCCTGTCAAGTTTCGTACCATTTGGACTTCGTTTGATACTCCAACGGTTAACCGAGGGACTGAAAAGGCCTCGTGTGTGTTGCAGCCCAACACCCCTCCAATTTGGCCCAAAACCCACCAAACTATGCTCCATGTCCTAGAGCATTCGATCACGATCACGTGGCTGAAAACCGCACCTCATTTGGACTCTCCTAACTCCTCCTATGCCAATAAATAGACCCCTCCACGAGATTCCCGAATCCTCTCCCCCCCCTAATCCTAGATCCGCCGCCGGCGGACAAAGTCTGCCGGGCCGGACGTGTCCGACCCGACCGCCGCCGCCACGTGTCGCCATCCTACTGGCCGCCGCCACCGCCCCACATCGCC
>NC_041388.1:525767169-525785325 GCF_002162155.2 Triticum dicoccoides
CCGCCGCACCGCCACCTCTGCCGCCTCCGCCCGCCAGCCGCGCCACCGCGCCCGCCGCCGCCTCACGCCGGCCCTGCGCCGCCAAGACCGGCCGGCCCCGGCCCCCTTTCTCCTCCCCGCCGGCAAGGCTCACCGGAGTCGCCTCGGGAGGCACACCCCGATCCAGATCCAAGGCGGCTACAGTAAACCCTAGGAGAGGTTGATTTTTTTTACTAAGTCCCGAAATTCTTGATCCATATGCTCCTGTTCGAGGCCCCGTAACATTGCATCCGTAGCTCCGATTCATGCATATAGCATATCAAAATGTTCATCTCATAGAGTACATCATTTCATTCCATTGCATCATTTTCATTTGAGTTCATCTTGATGCCCGAAATGTTGTTAGAAGAGGGCTACTTGAGTTAATTGTCAGATCTGCTACTCCGTTTAGCACTTTTGTCATTTTTGTCAGGATTATTGTGTGCATGCTATGCCCGTGAGTTCTACATATGTTTTATTAAGGGTTTTGTCATCTCTCTAGAGGTGCAACCCATGTATTTTTAGGATGTGTATGGTGACTTGTGCAAGCTTGCAAAGTGGTGCACTTGCTAATTCTGTTTTCAGGGACTTAGTGATTTCACAAAGTCCTGGGATTGTTTATCTCATGATGCCATATGTTCATGTTGTTTCTTAGTGATCCGTGCCTCTTTTCAGGATGATCAGTAAAGGAGTTTTGTTAATATTGTACTGCTCTATCCATCCATGTCCTTGTTTGCACTTATGGAGCAACCTAGCTTGAGTCAATCGAGCTCTACTTTTGCTTCGTTGCGAATCTGGGCAGATCATCAACTTGTTTGCGATTTTGCCGATGTTATTGTAGTTGATCCGTGCATGCTATGCCATTGTTCTTGCCATGTCTAGCTTGTATTTTGTGCCTTCTTAAGGGATGTATGCTTGTCTTGCGATGACTTGCACCGTGGTGAGTACATCGAGCTCGTAAACATGCCTTCGTGAGTTATGTTTCAGCATGTCCCAGTTTTCACTAAGTCTGAAAACGGATTATGTTTTTGCTATGTTCGTGTGCTTGTTAGTATATTTTGTGATCCCTTTTGGCTCAAGGTCACTAAGGGACTTTTGTTAAGCTTGTTGAGTAGCTCCATTCCATGTCTTTCCTTGTCATGTTCAGGTCTTGTATCATGTTGTTTCGTTGCTCCGAAGTGGGCTATATGATCTGAAATTCCAGACAAGTGTTGATTTCACTAAGTCTGAGATCTGTTTGCCATTTGCATTTTTGCCATGCTTGTTTGAACCTGTTAATGGATGATTTGGCCATAGCTCAGTGCTATACTTATGTTAAGCATCTTGTGTGCATCCCTGCCATGTATTTTGTTGTCATGTTTGGGTGCTGTAGCATGTTCATTTCGTTGCATTTAGATGCCTACTTGCTGTAAATCGCAGACCGGTGTCATATTTGAATCGCTTGCCATTTCCAAACAGTAACTCCGATTCCGGCGTTCTTTATATCATTTTCAAGCGATTTCATCTCATATTTCCAGTGGCACATTTGGTTTTCCAATTTGAGGCCAGGTTCATGCATTTCCTGTCATATCTTGCATTTTGCATCCCGCATCGCATCCCGCATAGCATATCATCATTTCATCATATTGCTTGTTCTTGCACGTGGTTGCTTGTATCCTTGTTGCTTGTTTGTCTTGTTTGGGTAGAGCCGGGAGACGAGTTCGCTAACGAGGAGCCCGTTCAGTTTGCTTTTGAGGATCCAGTCAACTCTGACAACTGTGCAGGCAAGATGATCATACCCTCGAAATCACTACTATCTTTGCTATGCTAGTTTGCTCGCTCTTTTGCTATGCCATTGCTACCTTGCCATTCCTATAAGCTTAAATAGTCTTGATCGCGAGGGTGCGAGATTGCTGAGTCCCTGTGGCTCACAGATTACTATTACACCAGATGCAGGACCTGATGATTCCGCTCCAGAAGATGCGTGTGAGCTCAAGTGGGAGTTCGACGAAGGCTCTCAATGTTACTATGTTTCCTTTCCCGATGATCCGTAGTGGTGCCCAGTTGGGGGTGATTGGGACCGTGTCGCATGTTGGGTTCTCTTTTATTTTGGCGCCGTAGTCGGGCCATGAGTGATTGGATGATGTAATGTTATTTATGTACTTGATTGACGTGGCGAGTGTAAGCCAACTATGTTATATCCCTTTTATTTATCATATTACATGGGATATTGTGAAGATTGCCTAACTTGCGACATATGCCTTCAATGCGATTATGTCTCTAAGTCGTGCCTCGACACGTGGGAGCTATAGTCGCATCGAGGGTGTTATAAAATCCAAAACAAAATATTGATGATATTTTTAAATAAAAAATTTGATGATATTTTCAAATAACAAATTTGATGATATTTTTAATTAAAAAAACAAATTTGATGATATTTTCAAAAAAGCAAATTTGATGATATTTGATGATATCTTCTATTCTAGTCCCCATGAAAATAACAAATTTGATAAAAACAAATTATTAGATGCAACAAAAAGTAATGAAAAAAAGTTACTAATGGCGCACCAGAGGAGGGTGCGCCATTGCTATCAGAAAAAAAGTTACTAATGGCGCACCAGAGGATGGTGCGCCATTGCTATCAGTGTTTTTATGGCGCACCCCTAGATGGTGCGCCATTACTAACATTCCCCCCTCTAGCTGGATACCCCTTTTCCCGATCCCCCTTCCCTCTCCCTCACCAGATCCCCTTCCCTCCCTCGCCACGCCCGCTCCGACGACCCCCGTGCCCGCTCCGACGACCCCCGCGCCCGCTCCACACCCGCTCCGGCTCCCCTATAGGATAAGGCCGAGCCAGACCCCTATGCGAACCCTAGCACCTCCCCACTTCCCCTCCCCTCGCGCTGCTTCAGCCGACTAGGTCGTCGCCGTCACCGCATCGTCCCCGCGACCACCGTCATCCCCGCACCCCACCAAGGAGTCCAGGAGCTTTGAAGTGGTCTTCTACGTCATCTATGGCCACCCGTTCGAGCTCGACGACTCTGCATCATGCGGATCGAGGTCTTCTTCCACCTCCGGCCATCGCGGCCTCACCGTCGATCCACGTCACCTCGTCAACCCCGGCCCCACACGAGCTCGCCATCGTCTTCCTCTCGATGAGCTGCACCAATTCCCCTCCCCCGCTTCGATTTCGTCGCTGTAGACTGTCACACCATCGCGCCCCAGCTCCTGGTTGCCGCCCCCCGTGGCTGTGCTCCCCCCAGGGATTTGGAACTTAATAGTTCAATGTTGAATTGCTGATGCTATCTATTAATAGTTGAACTTAATAGTCAACCTATTAATATTTGTCAGTTTTGAAAATTCAGTTTATTTGGTTACTGAAAATTCAGTTAATTCTGTTAGGCACACAAATTTTAGAACTTTGGTGTGCCCTCGTACCTGGTGTTTGTAGAACCAGGAGTGTCAATGTTCCCTAGTACTTGATGTTCACTTTTTTGCTATCTAAATTGAGTGTCATTATTTTGTTTGCACCTATTCTTATATGGGTGAAACTTCACTTGTTTTTAGGCTAGTGCAGGGTGTTGCTTTATTCTGTAAAGATGATGATCATCTTTTACAGAAAACAATTTGTGTGCTAAACAAAGGTTAGGTTCAGACATAGCGCTGCATTGTTGAGTTTTACTCCTTTTGATGTAGTAAATTTATTGACTCGTGTTTATCTTTCCCTGTTCCATTGAGTAGTAAATCATTATTGGCTTGTATAGATGTCAGCATGCTCCCTTTCTACTCATTTTGGAGAGCCTGTTCTTCACTTCTAAGAGTTGTTGTATTGAATGGCAGTTCTCATCCATTGGGGTTTTGATTGACATGGCACATTTGCAATGGAGTTTTATACATCTTTAGCATGCTTTAAATTATAAAATTCTAATATTCAGTATTGATAGGTTATTGAGGTAGTTGATATGGACACAAAGAAGTGTTGATTGTATTCTACCATTGTATTCTACATGGAACTATTATGCAGTGTTGGTTGTTAGTCTGATATGAATCTAGAAGTGTTGGTTTTCCTTGGTATATGTTGTGTTCAGTTTTGGCAGGAGTTCAGAACAGTTAGGCAAAGGTCATGTCTCCGACCATCGTGTCGTGATAATTTTGGAGGTACCCTGAGAGGCCCTTGAGTTTGCAGGAATGTCGATTAACTTCCGTTCTCGCAAATTCGGGTACTCCATATGTCCTATTTTCAGCAAAGGTCATGCTGAAATTTTCCATGAATTTTAACACGACTTTGCTAAAAATAGGACATATGGGGTACGACTAATGCATGGGGCGGGGTATCTTAGTACTTAATTAAGTAGGATCAACTGCCTCAGCATCAACCTAGCTAGGGTGCCTCGGCATCGATAAACCCTAAATGATGAAAACATAACTTAGCATTTAGGGTGCCTCAGCATCGACAAACCCTAAATTATAAAACCTTGTCTTTTAGGGTGCCTCGGTGTCGATAAAAACCTAAATGATGAAAGCTTAGGCTTTTAGAGTGCCTCGGTGTCGACAAACCCTAAATCATAAAAGCTTAGCTTTTAGGATGCCTCGGTGTCGACAAACCCTAAATGATGAGACCATGATCTTGTTCCTTGATAATAACCAACTTTTTGACCAAACTTTTTTCCTATTTAGAGCAAAACATGGCCCACAATGATGAGGCCGACGATTCGGGCAAGCAATTCTGGGAGCTGTCCCAGGAGAAGGAGTAAGAACCTCACTGCTATGAGGACGCCGCGGAAGACACCGATCCTAACTACACAACCCCTAGTGGCATCGGGGATGACACCACTGATGGTGCCGCCGAGGATGCCACCACTGATGATGGCAGCGCATGCACAGATGGAAGCCAACCGAAGAGGCAACGGAAGGACCGGCGCCCGAATGTGCTCCGCACCGTCAAGGAGGAATTTACTCAAGTGAACTCCGACGGGCAGCCAACGGCGCCCAAAGAATTAGTCAAGGGGTACTAGATTCAGCTCGGGTGCATTCTCCGGAGCACCGTCTCGATCAACACCGATAACCTAAGGCATAAGGACCAAGGGAATTTGCGCAATCTCCTCTTCACAAAGCTGCACGAACGATACAAGTTCCCCGCTGACTTTGTAAACACACGCCTCTCAGGGAATAAAGTGAACAGTGCCGCCCTCACGACGATGAGCACGGCCCTGTCTACTTGGAGAAGCGCGGTGAAGATAATGATTAACAAAGGTGATAGTTATGAGAAGATTAAGGCGAAAAATCCTTCGATCAGCGAAGGTGACTACAAGGAGTTCAAGATCAAGTGCGAGAGCAACGCAACCTCCGAATCAAGTCAGTGGGGGAAAGAAGATGCGGGACTTGAACTTAGGCGAACACAAACTCGGACCCGACGGTTACAGAGTGGCGGAGCCTATATGGGACAAGGAGGACGTGGAGCATGCCGAGCAAGGCCTACCGCCCTGTGATCCGTCCGGGAGTTGAACTCGGTCCCGGAGGGTGCCAGCCAGCCGGCACCGAGTACAATCCGTGCTCAGGACGGTCCACCTTCACCTAAGGATATCTCGAGGAGGGTGCATGTGGCGGGTAGGCCGATGCTACCGACTAATCTGCTCAATGCTGCAACCGGTGCTATGCGGAGTCTGCATGACAGTGTTCTTTCTTTGGAGAAGCGACGTCTCTCCGAGAATGATGTGGCATACCCGGTTTTCGTGGCCAAGGTGCTAGAGGGCAAGGGCTTTGTGGATAACACCATCGGGGGTACGATCGTCCTGCGGTTTGATGACATCTTCGCTATGTTTAACCTTCATCCGCTGCACTACACCTTCGTTTGGCTATTTTCGCTGAGTATGGAGATATGGATCATTAGAGACAAGACCCCGGACATCGTGATAGTCGACCCCTTCTACATGCATGCCAAGATCTTGGGCAGTGCTGGGGACCGTCAAGTCATGAGTTCTTACCTCGAAGGCGTCATTCTGGCAAACCCAGATAAGGATAACTTCCTCGTGCCTTTCCCGAGTAAGTCATCCCCTCACTGCCCCGTAACATATGATTTCTTAGATTTCGATCGTTCTTTTTTTCTAACATTCCGTGTTTTGTGCAGTGACACACATTGCACACTCATCCTCTTAAGCCCGAAATATTCCATGGCCACGTATTTTGACTTAGACCGTCAGTCAAAGAAAGATTACACAAATATCAAGAAAGTTCTTGATGATGTTCTCCCCGGCTATGCCAGATCTAGAGGCACCTTCACCAGGCCAGTTCGTAGGTACGGCAAGCACGTGTTCGCCAACACTACGACGTTCCCTTGCATCAAGCAGCCGCTTGGCGGTCATAAGGATGCCTACTATGCCTTCCATCACATGCGGGCGATCGTACGGGACCATAATCACCTTCTGCTACCAAATAATCTCAAAGATTGGGCCGCAAGATTGTTGGCAATCCAGGACGCGGACATCAGACAAGAATTCTTTCGCATCCAGTCGGAGTTTGCGGAAATCATCCATCAAGATGTCCTTCGTACCTCGGGGCAGTTCTATTTCAGATATCAACCTTCCAATAGTGAGATAGACACAACGCTACAAATGCAGGCTGACAACGCTCGCGATTTCATGACCATCACGAGAGATGGCGGCTTCATCCACGCTCCGGTCCCTGAGTCGAGTCGAAAGTAGTGATGCTATGTGTAGTTCTGAAACATCGATTGGCTCATGTTGTAATTAAACTTTAATGAACTTGTATGTCTCTTTGGTTTGGACAGTCGTTCAACTTGTATGTAATCGATGCTATTTATTAGTAGGACCATGAATCATGCTATTAATGTGTTGCTTTTCTCTTCCGATCCTTTTGTTGCATACTTATATATTGCTTATGTATTGTCTGTGAATTGTTACTAATGTTTTGTTTGGCTAGTGCATAGAGATGTCGTCGTATTTCGTGTACAAGGGTAAGGTTCCCGGAGTCTACGACGACTGGGAGGAGTGTCGGAGACAGGTTCACCATTTCAGCGGTAACAGTTACAAAGGGTACACCACTAGGGCGGAGGCGGAAGTTAGATACACACGCTATCTAGCGGGAGAGAGGAGAGAGCGTTGGAGGAACCGGATGAAGACCAGTTTCATCGCGATGATGCTCATCGTGATGACCGCAACTCTCTTCTATGTGATGGTAGTTTAGATGATCAATATCGACTTGTAATGTGAAGACAAACTCGCTACTCATGGTTTCGAGACTTGTAATGTTATAACTTTGTTCGATATTTTAAATTCGGAGACTAATATGATGAATTGTATTTGGAGACTAATCTTCTATTGTATTCGATAAATCTGATGTTTATATGTTGTGCTCTCTATATTATGTGCAGTAATATGTTTTGTAACCTGTGCAAATATCAGAAAAGAAAAAAAAATCCCTAATATTCATACTAGTGGCGCACCACTCAGCACACTAATGGCGCACTGCAAAAAGGACTCTAATGGCGCATCATCCACTAGTGCGCCATTAGTATGCCAAAGCACATGCGTAAATATGGCCCCCTGGGAGGCATACTAATGGCGCACCGTGGGCTATACAAATGACGCACTGCATGGTGCGCCATTAGTAAAAAATACTAATGGCGTGATACTAGTGGCGCACCTATAGTGCGCCATTAGTAGGCAAAATAGGTGCGCCACTAGTAGGCCTTTTCCTAGTAGTGAGTTATTAGATGATGGGTTGTGAGAGTGACAGAAGATTAAACCCTAGTTTATGCGCTATTCCGTAAGGGACCGATTGGATCGAAAAGTTTAATGCTATGGTTAGAATTAATTATTAATACTTTTCTCGTAGTTGCAGATGCTTGCGAGGGGGTTAATCATAAGTAGGAGGTTTGTTCAAGTAATAACAACACCTAAGTACCGGTCCATCCCACATATCAAATTATCAAAGTAGCGAACACGAATCGAATCAACATGATGAAAGTGACTAGATGAAATTCCCGTGTGCCCTCAAGAACGCTTTGCTTATTATAAGAGACTGATACGTCTACAACGTATCTACAATTTATGAAGTATTCATGCCGTTATATTATCATTCCTCGATGTTTTACAATCATTTTATAGCAAGTTTATATAATTTTTGGGGACTAACCTATTGACCCAGTGCCAATCGCTAGTTGCTGTTTTTGCTTGTTTTTTACATCGCAGGAAATCAATATCAAACGGAGTCCAAACACCGTGAAACTTTTTGGAGAATTTTTATGAACCAGAAGACACCCGATGGGACAGAGCTGCACCTCGAAGGTGCCTCGAGGGGGGCACAACCCACCAGGGCACGCCTGGGCCCCCAGGCATGCCCTGGTAGGTTGTGCTCACCTCGGTGGCCTCCCGTACCCCTTCTTTGCACTATAAATTCCCAAATATTCTGAAACCCTTCGGGGTTAACCTAGATTAAAAGTTTCGTCGCCGCAAGGCTCTGTAACCACCGAAAACTAATCTAGACCCTTTTCGGCACCCTGCCGGAGGGGGGAATCATCTCCGGTGGGCATCTTCATCATCCCGGCAGCCACCACGATTAGGAGGGAGTAGTCCACCCTCGAGGCTGAGGGTATGTACCAGTACCTATGTGTTTAATCTCTCTCTCTCTCTCTCTCTCTCGTGTTCTTGAGATGTCACGATCTTGATGTATCGCGGGCTTTGTTAATATAGTTGGATCATATGGTGTTTTCCCCTCTCTATCTAGTTGTGATGATTTGAGTTTTTCCCTTTGAGATTTTGTTGTTATCGGATTGAATAATTTTATGGATTTGAGAACACTTGATATATGTCTTGCAATTGAATACTCATGGTGACAATAGGGTATCATATTGATTCACTTGATATATGCTTTGGCACTCAACTCGTGGATTCCCGAGGTGACATTGGGGTAATCTATGCATAGGGGTTGATGCACATTCTTGTCTTTTGTTTCCCTGGTAGAAATCTTGGGGCACTCTTTGAAGTTCTTTGTGTTGGATTGAATATTATGAATCTAAATTTGCTTTGGTGTTATTTTAGTACGAACTCTTTTTTAGATCGGTCAGAAAGAATAGCTTCGTGTTATTTTAGTACGAACTCTAGGATAGATTGATCGGAAAGAATAGCTTTGAGTTGGTTTCGTACCCTACAAACAATTCCGTGTTATGTTCTCCGCTAGATAGGAACTTTGGAGTGATTCTTCGTTGCACGTTGAGGGATGGTTATAAGATCCAATTATATTAGCATTGTTGAGAGATTGACTAGCGAATGTACGGACCCTAGGCCTCATTTTCAAGCATTGTAATACCGTTTTTGTGCCCGTTTACTATTTTCTACCTTGTTGTTTTTATTTATTCAGATTATAAAACTATATTTATACCATCAATATTACACTTTTATCACCATCTCTTCGCCGAACTAGGGCACCTATACAATTTGCCATTGTATTGGGTGTGTTGGGGACACAAGAGATTTCTTGTATTTGGTTACAGGGTCGTTTTGAGAGAGACCATCTTCATCCTACACCTCTCACGGATTGATAAACCTTAGGTCATCCACTTGAGGGAAAATTTCTACTGTCCTACAAAACTCTGCGCTTGGAGGGCCAACACGTGTCTGCAAGAATAAAGTTGCATAGTAGACATCAAGCTCTTTTCTGGCGCCGTTGCCAGGGAGGTGAGTGCTTGAAGGTATATCTTTAGATCTTGCAATCGAATCTTTTAGTTTCTTGTTTTATCACTAGTTTGGTTTATGAAAAGAAAACTACAAAAAATGGAATTGAGGTTGGTCATATTATTGATCATCTTAATAATATTTTTCTTGAAAATGATGGATCAGAACAATTATGCTCAATTGTTAGAATAAGAAGTCAATAAAATGTTTGGCACAAAATATTTGAATGATGAGCATGATTGCAATGTTGTTAGTATGAATTCTTTGAATATCCATGATGCTAATGATAGGCAAAGCCATAAGCTTGGTGATGCTATATTTGATGAATATGATATTTTTAGTCCCCCAAGTTTTGATGAGAAAATTTATTATGATGATTTCATGTCTCCTATTTATGATGATTATATTGATGAAAGTGGATTTGGAGAGGTCGTGACTTTATTTAATGATGAATCCACTATTTTGGAGGAGGTTGCAATTGATTATGATAACAAAGATGATATCTATGATGATTATGGTGATGACATGTATGCTATAAAGAATGATTATAACCATGAAACTTGTCATCATGATTTTAATTTTCACTCTCATGATAGTTATTTTGGTGAGTTTGCTCCACTACTATTCATGAGAATAAATTTTCTTATGTGGAGAGTGAGAAAATTTCTATGCTTGTGTATCATGAAAATAATGCTTTATGTGATAGCTATTTTGTTGAATTCATTCATGATGCCACCGGAAATTATTATGTGAGGGTAACATATGCTTTTACATATTGCAATAATATCAAGTTTCCTCTCTATGTATTGAAAATCTTGAAGTTTTGCTTGTTTTGCCTTCCTATGCTAGTTGATTCTTGTTCCCATAAGTTGTTTTCTCACAAAATCCCTATGCATATGAAGTGGGTTAGTCTTAAATGTTCTTGTCATGTCATTCATGATGCTCTTTTTATGTTTCAATTCTTATCTTTTATGCGAGCATCATTGAAATCATCATGCCTAGCTTAAAAGGCATTAAAGAAAAGCGCTTGTTGGGAGACAACCCAACATTTACCCCTACTGTTTTTGTGTGTTCACATGATTAGGCTACTTTAGTAATGATGTCTTATTGCTTTTGTTTCCATAAAGTGCCAAGTAAGACCTTTGGGATGGCTTACAGTGGTAGTTGATTTGATCTTGCTAAAAAACAGAAACTTCTGCACTCAGGAAAACAATTCTCATTTTTAACAGAAGCGTGATAAAATGGTGATTATTTTTGAAGATGATTAATAGACAAATTTCCCAGGTTTTACTATTTTTCAGAATTTTTGGAGTCGCAAAAATATGGTTGGAGTATAGATTAATACAGACTGTTCTGTTTTTGACAGACTCTGTTTTCAATGCATAGTTTGCTTGTTTTCTAGTTTCTATGGCTTATATTGCTCAATATAAATTGTGGAAATGATGTGATACAGTAGTCATTGTGTGAGAACAATTATGAATATTGTCTTTTACAGTACCAAAAGTGAAATGGTTTGCTCTTTATCGTACTAACTTATCTCACAAAGTTCCGTTAAGTTTTGTGTGATTGAAGTTTTCAAGTTTTGGGTGAGATGTCGACATGAGGAGAATAAGGAGTGACAAGACCCTAGGCTTGGGGATAACCAAGGCACCCCAAGGTAATATTCAAGGAAGATCCAAGCAACTAAGCTTGGGGATGCTCCGGAAGGCATCCCCTCTTTCGTCTCCAACATTATCGGTAACCTCACATGGAGCTATGTTTTCATTCGTCACATGATATGAGTTTTACTAGGAGCGTCATTTTATTTTGTTAGGATTTGAATTATGTTATTTAGAATAATGTTTTGGATCTATTATTTCAATAAAAGTGTCAAGGATAGCCTTTACCATGCTTATTTTGCAAGTCTACATGTAGCTGTTTGAAAGTAGAAAGTTATCGATGTTGCAAAAATTCCCTAGAAAATTCAGAATGTGATAAAATGTTGAAACTTGTTGCAAAATAACCTCTGATAAATTTTCGACAGTGTAGTAAATTTTTATAATCTTTGGAGTTCAAGAATTATTGATACTCTTGAATTCTTTACAGACTATACTGTTTTGGCAGATTGCTGTTATGTTTGCATTGTCTGCATAGGTTTGCTCGTTTAATGATCCTATTTGAGGATAGGAGTATTAAATATACAGAGGCATTTAGTATGCAATTTTGAATAATAATTTTATTGATTTCCTACAGTAGAGAATGATAAGGTTTTTGCATTGGTTTATACTAACTTATCTCACGAGTTCTTGTTGAGTTTTGTGTGGATGAAGATTTTGAGATTTAGGAAAACTGTGATATGAGAAGAATCAAGGAGACACAAAAGCTCAATATTGGGGATGTCCAAGGCACCCCAAGACAATATTTCAAGAATTCTCAAGAATCTAAGCTTGGGGATGCCCCGATAGGCATCCCACCTTTCCTCTTCAACAATTATCGGTTTGTATCGGTTGAGCCCAAGTTTTTGCTTCTTCACATGAGTTGTGCTATTCTTAGAATATCATTTAATTTCCATTTTGCTTGCTGTTTTAATAAAATACTTAGAACTGAAAGTTTTTAAATAAAATAGAGTCCTCATATAGTTACCAGGGGGGCTAGGTAAGCGGCATTCACATCCCGTCAATGAAGCTCTTTTCTGTGGAATTGCTCTAGTTATTCACTTATATCTTTTTGAGCAAGGTGTGCTTTAGTATTTTTGAAGAAATTATCTCCTTCTTCACTTAAATTAATTTGGGATAAAAAAATATTATGCTCATGATGTTCACTTATATCTTTTTGGAGTAGCTTGTCATGTACTCTTGTGTTTCACTTATATCGTATGAGTAAATTGTTGAATAAATTGAATGTCATGAAGTTGAAATCATATCATGCCTAGTGGTAGCTTCACATTGGGTTTATAAAGTGAAATATTTTGATGCTTGACAATCACAATATTGGTTATACAAGCAATTCACGAATAATTAGTATAAGAAAGAGAACTTTCATATACAAATACACTATCTTGGAATCTTTTGTGATTGTGAGCCCCCATCAAAATATTATATGCCAAAATTGTTGACATTGGACAAGGAAGACAATGTAATGGTTTATGTTTGTTCATATTCACATAGAAGTTATATTGTCAAAGATCCTTCAACATGTGGTGCTTGCCCCCCATCTTTGCTCGCCAAAAATTCCGCACCAAGTAGAGATACTACTTGTGCATCCAAAAACCCTTATACCCAAATCTTACTTTCAAGAGTCCACCATACCTACCTAAGGATTGAATAAGATCCTTCAAATAAGTTGTCATCGGTGCAATAAGGCAATAAAAATTTCTTCTAAAAGTGTTAGATCGTTTAGTGTAAGAGAAAACTGAGCGTTGTACGAACTTGTGATGGCAGAGAATAAAAGCGACAGGCTGCATAATAAAGGTTGCTATCGTAAGGGGCAATATAATGTGATGTTCTTTTGCACTAAGGGGTCAAGCATACAAATAAATAAGCGCATGGCTACCTCTTCCCTCTGCGAAGTGCCTATCTTTTACTTTTCAGTATTTACTTTTATGCAAAGAGTCAATGTTTTTCTCTCTATTCCTTTTTATTTTTCTCTTTTGGCAAGCATCATGTGGTGAGCAAAGATCTAGGCACAAATATCCAGTTGGATATGGGTAGCATGAGTTATTATTGTTGACATCACCCTTGAGGTGAATACGTTGGGAGGCAAAACAATAAGCCCCTATCTTTCTATGTGTCTGGTTGAAACGTTTTTCTCATGTGTATCCGATGAGTGTTAGCAATCATAGAAGACTATATGATGGTTGAGTGTGTGGAACTCTTACTTAGACTTTGTTGAATAAGTTAAATTACAATTGCTTGGTGACTGAGAACATAAGCTCTTGAGTTTCAAGAGAATTCATTATTTGAACCTTAACATGTGAATTGGTTGCTACTTTAACATGAGAAATCTTATGAGAAAGAGTTGTTGTCATGATGCTAGCAAAAGTGGTAGAAATTCTTATTGATCAAACTTGTGCACTTCGCTAGCACTCACACTTCATAAATTATTTCTTTTATCATTTACCTACTCGAGGATGAGTAGGAATTAAGCTTGGGGATGCTACTTCTCCAACGTATCTATAATTTATGAAGTATTCATGCCGTCATATAATCATCCTTGGATGTTTTACAATCATGTTATAGCAACTTTATATCATTTTTTGGGACTAACCTATTCACCCAGTGCCAAGTGCCAGTTGTTGTTTTTCGCTTGTTTTTACATCGTAGGAAATCAATATCAAACGAGTCCTAACACCGTGAAACTTTTTGGAGAATTTTTATGGACCAGAAGACACCTGATGGGCCAGAGCTACACCTGGGGGTGCCCTAAGGGGGGCACAACCCACCAGGGCGCGCTTGGGCTCCCAGGCGCGCCCTGATGGGTTGTGCTCACCTCAATGGCCTCCCGTACCCCTTCTTTGCACTATAAATTCCCAAATATTCCAAAAACCTTCGGGGTTAACCTAGATCAAAATTTCCACCGCCACAAGGCTTTGTAGCCACAGAAAGCCAATCTAGACCCTTTCCGGCACCCTTCCGAAGGGGGGGATCATCTCCGGTGGCCATCTTCATCATCCTGGCGGCCACCACGATGAGGAGGGAGTAGTCCACCCTCGGGGCTGAGGGTTTGTACCAGTAGCTATGTGTTTAATCTCTCTCTCTCTCTCGTGTTCTTGAGATGTCATGATCTTGATGTATCGCGGGCTTTGTTAATATAGTTGGATCATATAGTGTTTTCCCCTCTCTATCTTGTTGTGATGAATTGAGTTTTTCCCTTTGAGATTTCATTGTTATCGGATTGAATACTTTTATGGATTTGAGAACACTTGATATATGTCTTGCAATTGAGTACTTGTGGCGACAATGGGGGTATCGTATTGATTCATTTGATATATGCTTTGGCACTCAAGTCGCAGATTCCCGAGATGACATTGGGGTAATCTATGCATAGGGGTTGATGCACATTCTTGTCTTTGTTTCTCCGATAGAAATCTTGGGGCACTCTTTGAAGTTCTTTGTGTTGGATTGAATATTATGAATCTGAATTTTCTTTGGTGTTATTTTAGTACGAACTATTGGTTAGATCGATCGGAAAGAATAGCTTCGTGGTTATTTTAGTACGAACTCTAGGATAGATTGATTGGAAAGAATAGCTTTGAGGTAGTTTCATACCCTACAAACAATTCCGTCTTATGTTCTCCGCTAGATAGGAACTTTGGAGTGATTCTTTGTTGCATGTTGAGGGATGGTTATATGATCCAATTATATTAGCATTGTTGAGAGATTGCACTAGCGAAAGTACGGACCCTAGGCCTCATTTTCAAGCATTGCAATACCGTTTTTGTGCCCGTTTACTATTTGCTACCTTGCTGTTTTTTATTTATTCAGATTATAAAATATATTTCTACCATCAATATTACACTTTTATCACCATCTCTTCGCCGAACTAGTGCACCTATACAATTTGCCATTGTATTGGGTGTGTTGGGGACACAAGAGATTTCTTGTATTTGGTTGTAGGTCGTGTGAGAGAGATCATGTTCATCCTACCCCTCTCACGGATTGATAAACCTTAGGTCATCCACTTGTGGGAAAATTCCTACTATCCTACAAAACTCTGCGCTTGGAGGCCCAACACGTGTCTACAAGAATAAAGTTGCATAGTAGACATCAGAGACCTTTTTGGCCTGTCCTTTGCCTCATAAGGATTGGGCTACCTTGTTGCACTTTTGTTACTATTATTGTTACTTGCTCGTTACAAATTATCTTGCTATCAAACCACTATGTTACTTACAATTTCAGGACTTGTAGACATTACCATGCTGAAAACCACTTGTCATTTCCTTCTGCTCCTCGTTGGGTTCGGCACTCTTACTTATCAAAAAGGCTACAATTGATCCCATATACCAGTGGGTCATCAAGGCTATTTTCTGGCGCCGTTGCCAGGGAATGAAGCGCTCTTGGTAAGTGGAAATCGGTAAGGAAAAATTATTACTACGTGCTGAAATTTATTGTCACTTCCTACTATGGACAATAATCCTTTGAGGGGTTTGTTCGGGGTATCTTCACCTCGATCGGAACCACAATTAGTTACCCCGCAACCTACTGCACCTAATGAAAATATTGAATATTAAATTCCTTCAGGTATGATAGAAAAACAACTAGCTAATACTTATGTAGGAGATGGAACCGAACATCGTGATATGCACTTGATATATGTGGAACAAATGTGTGGGTTATTTAAGCCTGCAGGTTTACCCAGAGATGAAGTTAAGAAGAAAGTTTTCTCTTTATCTTTGAAGGTAAAAACATTTGCGTGGTATAGGCTATGCGATGATATTGGATCTTGGAACTGGAATCGATTGAAATTGGAGTTTTGCCAAAAAAAATTATCCTATGCATCTAGTTCATCATGATCGGAATTACATATATAATTTTTGGCCTCGTGAAGCAGAAAGTATCTCTCTAGCTTGGGGGAGGCTTAAGTCAATGTTATATTCATGCCCCAATTATGAGATCTCAAGAGAAACTATTATCCAGAATTTTTATGCTCGGCTTTCACATAATGATCGATCCATGCTTGATACTTATTGTGCTGGTTCTTTTATGAAGAAGACTATTGAATTCTGGTGGGATATTTTGAAAAGAATTAAACACAACTCTGAAGATTGGGAACTCGAGAAGGTAAAGAGTCGGTTATTAAGCTTAAGTTTGATTGTGTTAAATCTTTTATGAATACCGATGCTTTTCAAAAGTTTAGCACTAAATATGGACTTGACTTTGAGATAGTAGCCTCCTTTTGTGATTCTTTTGCTACTCATGTTGATCTCCCTAAAGAGAAGTGGCTTGAATATCACCCACCTATTAAAGAAGAAATTAAAGAACCGATAATAACTAAAGAAGAAACTATTATTTATAATGTTGATCCACTTGTTCCTACTGCTTATATTGAGAAACCACCTTTCCCTGTTAGGATGAAGGAACATGCTAAAGTTTCAACTATGGTCAACAAAAGTTATATTAGAACACCTAAACCTGATGAACAAATCAAAGTAGAACACAGTGTTGCTATGGTAAAGGATCTACAAGAAGAAAAGATAGATGGGCATGCTATTTACTTCTGTGATGAAGCTGCTAGAATTGCCAAACCAGATAAAAAGGATAAACCTAGACCTGTTGTTGGCATGCCCATTGTCTTAGTTAAAATAGGAGATCAATGTTATCATGGTTTATGCGACCTAGGCGCTAGCGTGAGTGCTATTCCCTTTACCTTATATCAAGAAATTATGAATGACGTAGCACCCGTGGAGACAGAAGACATAGATGTTACTATCAAACTTTCTAATAGAGATACTATTTCACCAATTGGGATTGTTAGAGATGTTGAAGTCTTGTGTGGGAAAATAAAATACCCTACTGATTTTCTTGTTCTTCGTTCCCCACAAGATGATTTTTGTCTCATTATCTTTGGTAGACCTTTCTTGAACACCGTTAATGCTAAAATAGATTGTGAGAAACAAACTGTCGGTGTTAGGTTTGGTGATGAGTCTCATGAGTTTATTTTTTCCAAGTTTAGTAGAAAACCTCATAAAAAAGAATTGCCTAGTAAGGATAAAATAATTGGTCTTGCTTCTATTGCATTCCTCCTACTGATCCTCTAGAATAATATATGCTAGACAATGAAAATGATTTATATATGCTTGAAAGAAATGAAATAGATAAGATTTTCTTTGAACAACATCCTCTACTTAAACACAATTTGCCTATTGAAACTCTAGGAGGTCCTCCTCCACCTAAAGGTGATCATGTGTTTGAAGTAAAATAATTGCTAGACACTTTGAAATGTGCTTATCTTGATGAGACACTACAAAAAAAGACACATACGTGATATTTTGGGCCAAACGAATTTTTTTCTGTCATGCTTATGACACTTCTATGACGATAATTGTGACAAAACCCGGTATCATCATAGATGTGGTGGGCTCCTACTTCTATGACAGAAAAAATCATGACAGAAAATGGGCTTTTCGTTCTGGGCGGGCCAGAGACGCAGCTGCATGACATTCTTTGGACTGTCCATGACGAAAAAAATGTGGGAGAAACAAGGGCGAGGAAAAAATTAGGGAGTTCCTGGTTACAGTGGGTCGTCGGGGCCGAAGGATGCACGGAGGTTTGCGGGTTTCTCTCGTACACGTACGCGCGTGTGTGCGAGGCGTTGCGCTCTAACTGAACCCGAGCGAGGCGTGGGCTCTAACTGAACCCGAGCGATTGCACTAGCTGTGTTACTGAACCCCGATCGATCCCTTGCTGTTAACTGAACCTGAGTGATTCCTTCGTTACTGCTGCTAACTGAAGCCAATTGAACCTGCTGCCTCCTTCCCATGATGGATAGT
>NC_041388.1:525785693-525813928 GCF_002162155.2 Triticum dicoccoides
GGGCTGGATGAACAGTTCCCAGTGGGCGGTTGGATGAACAGGAGCCCGTGGTAGTAGAGGTCATTGCCGCTGGATGAACAGGACCCGTGGAGGGCTGGATGAATAGTAGCCCATGGATGGGTGGTTGAACAGGACCCCATGGAGAGGGCTGGTTGAATAGTAGCCGGTGGAGAAGCGGTGGAGGTTGGATGAATAGGAGCCCGTGGATGAACAATGGCTGGTGGAGGCAGGAGGGAAGATGCCGTGGATGAACAGTCGCGGGAGGAGGCTGGAGGAGGTCGACGGTGGATGAACAGTGGCCCGTGGAGGCAGTCGACGGTGGAGATGAACATTATATCCTATGGAGTCCCGTTTTGCGGTATGCCACACCCCTCTCGATGAACAGGACCCCCGTTTCGACCATCGCGCTCCAACACAAGTTCGTCCTCCGTTTTGCGGTACGCCACACCCCTCCCGATCACCAGGACCCCGTTTCGACCGTAGGAGGTCCAAGACAAGTCCGTTTCCTCCCTTTTGCGGTATGCTAGACCCCTCCCGATGAACAGGATCCCATTTCGACCGTGGCCGATCGAACACAAGGCCGTTTGCTCCGTTCTGTGGTACGCCGGGCCTCGTTTCGATCGGCTATTCCGTCCAAGCTGGTTGGCTCCCGATGAACACGATGACGCAGTTTCTCCATTCCGACCCACACATGTACACGAGCCCTGGCTGTATGTATGCGTGAGTAGGCGTTCGAGACCTCACCCATATGTACGTACATGGCCATATTTACTTTCTTGCACCCTGGCTGTACGTACATGTACACGATATTAACGGGACTGCGTGACATGCTATGTGCGCGCCTCTACTACAACACGTGCATGCCTATACTACGACACGTGCCTTTCCTTACATGACCATGGTTCATCGCTGCAGCCTGCAGACAGACCGATCGTATGTACGTACACGTTCGCGACCAAAATGACAATGCTACGTACGCTTCGACCAGGTGGGCCCCGACTATCATGCACTTCCTTGCGTGCGAAGATGTAGCTGGTGGGTCCCAACAGTCAGGGGGAATGATTTTTTTGCAAAATACGGTGGCCCGTCCGATGGGTCCCTGCTGTCAGGTGGAGGAATCATTATTTTGCGTGTAATAAGGAGGCACTTCATTGCTGCGGCTGTGGACCAAGCTGTCAGCCTCTCCATGTATAGTACTCTTCCGATGGAAGTTGTTCCTTGACCACATTGACCATGCTGCACCGAGAGCACCAAGGCAATGGGCGACTGCGAGGCCTAGGAAGGGGACGACGCGGAGCCGGGGAAGACGTGGCACTGGATGCCCACACAGAGAGGAGTACGAGGGTTCACTGGTTCAGCTGCAGTGTGAGGCTGCTGTCGCCGCAGGTCCTGGCCAGCGGTGGGAATAGTAGGGGCGGTGAGGCCTTCGTGGCAGCACAGCCGACCACGGGAGGCAGGAGCAGGCAGCACGACCAGCGCTGGTTTGGACGGCTGGAGCAAGAAGACCAGAGGTTGAAGAAGCACTACGGCCATTGGATGGACATCATACGGTCACTGGAGCTAGAATCGTTCATATTGACTAAGTTGACAAAGCCCTCTGCCCGCGTCAACTTAGTAGGCCAATAACTCAGCCTCCCACTATGGTGGGTCCCAGCTAGCAGGGGAGTATTCATTTTTTGTGCATAATAAGGAGGCACTTCCTTGCATGCGAAGATATAGCTAGTGGGTCCAAGCTGTCAGTGGGGGGAACGTTTTTTCGCGAAATACAAAGGCCTTTCGGTCCCAGCTGTCAGGTGGAGGAATCATTATTTTCCATGTAATAAGGAGGCATTTCCTTGTGTGCGGCTGTGGACCTAGCTGTCAGCCTCTCCACGTACAGTCCACTTCTGATGGATGTCGTTCCTTGACCACATTAACCACACCACACCGAGCACACCCAAGGTGGTGGACGATGGCGAGGCCCCGGACAGCAACGAGCCGGAGATGGGAAGACGTGGGAGTGGAGTCATAGACGGAGAGGTGTACGAGAATTAACTAGTTCTGGTGCGGTGTGGTTAGGCAGTCGGTGGAGAAGAACAGGAGGTGTGAAGGGATGGAGGGATGGCCTGGCCGGCGGTGTGGTAGCGCTTCACAGCGAAGCGTGCTAAGCAGAGCTGCTAGCAGCAGGAGGCGGGAGCAGGTGGTCGTGGCGGCACTGGAGGAAGAAGACGAAAGATTGAAGATGGATGTCGGTCGTTGGATGTAAATCCAACGGCTAACGATGTTAGAATCATTCGTTGACTAAGTTGACAACGACTTGCATTGGCTTCGACATACTGGCCCACATTTCAGCCTCCAAAAATGTGGCACATATTCAACCAATTTTTTCAGAATTTACAGTCAATTTGATCTTCTTTTTAAGAATTACAGTCCATTTGCTAGGCTGGGTGAACAAATAATGTAGCGTCCATGCGGCCCATTTATTGTTTTCCTAAAAAATTATAGGCCATTTGCACTTTCTTGAAATACACGATTTTGCTGGGCTGATTCTAACTATAATGTTGGGTTGGGCGCAGCAATGTTATCAAAAAATAAATAGGGGCTGAGCATTTTGTTATAAATATATTTAAATAATAAGTGATTTATTATTACATTGGTCCTTAAATCTTACCAAGCTTTTGTACACAATCATGAGGAATTATGTTGCCAAAAAAATCCAGGATTTTATTGTTAAGAAATTATTTTTATAAGTTAATAAGATGTGGAATATTGTTTTCTTACATATGTAAGTATCTTTTAAATATACGATGACAATAACAATAATATATAATAACATATAAAATAATTTAAATATATATAATATAGTTAGAAGGGTAACATAAGTTGGACCAGGCGTTCCTATTCTTATATAGAATAATAGAACAAACATGTGCGTTTTGTTTAAAAAATACATAAGTTGGGCTGCCGATGTTTTAGGAAAAATAAAACCTCGGATGCGAGGTCCATAGGCCGGTTGATACATGATGGCCCTCAAGAAAATACAAACCGGCATGTCGTGGGTTGAACATGTTAAAAAAGAAAGCCTAGACGGGGCAGCCCAAAACCCAGCTGATACTTGCTGCCCTAGTGATAATAAATGATACCTGCCAGCTCCCTGGCTTCGTTGTAAATTTATCTCCTTTAGTAACTACGTTGAAGCACCTAAAAATGTAACTATGTTTACAAACCCGTGGGCCCCAACGTCAGTATAGCATTAGGAGGAAGTATTTTTTCAATGAGGCACTTGCTTGCATGCGGCCATAGACCTGGTGGGTCCCGACTATCCACCTCTCCACGTACAGTCCTCTCCAAATTCCTCTCGTTTGTTCAGCATGTTCACAACGAAAGACAGTGGCGGTGCGGCGAGCGCACAAAGGCGCAGGACGAGATCAGACCACCTGAGGCAATGCCTTATTTGTACCGAAACTACCGAACTAGCCCAATGGCCAAGTGACACTACCCGACCGTTGTTTCGCCCGGGTTCGATTCCACCTGATGCAGGGAAAATATCTCCAATTTTTTTTCCTCTGCCATTATTGACATGTCGGTCCCCATTGTCATCTACGCACACCACATCCTACACTTGCCAAAACTACGTCCATCATTTTCTTTGTTTTTCGCACACTTGACATTGTGTGGGCATTTTGAAAATAGCATATATTTTTTATTGTGCATCATATGAAGACGTGCTATGCATGAATGTTGATTAGCATGATGTTAACTGGCTGGTAGTTCCATTTTCGACCATGAATAAAACTTCCAACATGATGTTATCCCTGTTTGAAAAGGCAATGTTAATATAAATGCTCTGCCTCTGAAAGTTAGAGTTTCTTATCTCAAACTGAACTTGCAGTTTCTTATCTGAAACTGAAACTTGCAGTTTCTTCTCTGAGAATCACATTCTCTGCACTTTTATACTCCTATGAAACTACATTTTTTAAGTGCTAAAAATAGATCTCTAGAATTCATAAAATACTTCATATGCTCAATACTGCAAATTTGAAATTCAAAAGACATTCATATATGAAAGTAGTCTCAAAATACACAACACAAAACAGAATTCACAACCTGCAAATACTGACAACCCTAAGCTCCTCCTAACAATTCACAACTAGCCCGACTATTGGGCTGGGGGGCAGTCCCCTCCTATTCCTCGGCAGCAGACAGCCGCCCCGTGAGGCGATGTGAACGACAAGGGAGAGGATGGCTGCGAAGCGTCATCGAGCCAACTGCTTTTCTCCTCTTGAAGTTGGGTTCGGTCGATGAAGACTCCACCGGCTCGCTCTAGCACGACGCATTCACAAACGACACCCTTTAGATGCTCGATCCTTCAATCTCTGGTGGATGCTCCATCTGGGATCGATACTCCCACCACCGTTGCCTCACGATCGGATTCGGTGAATCTGTTTGCTCCATGGCCCAGAGGAGCAGCTCTATGAACTCCGGTGCGACTCCCTTCGCGAGTATCGCCGCCTTTTCGCTTTGTTGCAGATATTTGGCCATGGATGTCGTTATCACCGCTAGTTGGTCCTTGTTTTCAAACCAAGACTGTATCTCCAACATCCTAGCTAGCTTCACAGGGTCATCGTCTGCGATCCTCACGTATCGGTTGTACTCCTTCATCGATCTACTTCTCCACAGCACCTTCACTCGCCGGCGGTGGTTTTTGAATGGAAGAGGAGAGGAGCGGCACATGTTTTGAATTAGAACGGCAGAGGAGCGTCGCTGGTTTTGGATTAGAATCCGAGAGGAGCGGCGCTGGATTTAGATCGGAACAGGAGAGGAGTGGCGGTGGTTTGAGAGGAGAGGAGCGGCGCTGGTCTTGGAAGTATTTTTTTGTTTTGCGTATTTTGTGTCAAAGTTTGACCACGGTATTTGACAAGAAAAATGTGAATTCATGTCACCAGAAGTTGTAACGTTTGGTTCGTATCTGAATGTACTTTCAAATTATAACATATATTTTATTTGTGAAAATCATGGTCAATTATGACCCAGAATAAAAGGGAGACTAGTTAATGTGGGGTCGCTTTCTTAATTGAAGGGTAAATTGATTTTTATTTTGATCCAGTCACAGCACGCCGACCCTCTCGTCTAATCCTAAATCGTTGTCACATGCTCCTCTCCCTCTTCTCCATTGCAAAACCACCCGCTCTCCTCTCCATCTTCTCCATTGTAAAACCACCGTCTCGCCTCTCCCTCTTCTCTATTGCAAGACCACCGTCTCTCCTCCCATCTTCCAAAGCTAGCACCGGACCTCTCAGAAGGACATCTATGGAGAGGATGCAACAGCGAATCGTGTAGATCGCCGGCAGCGACCAGGCAAAGTTAGCCAGGTTGAAGGAGATCCTTACTTGGTTTGACAATGAGTGGGATATTTCTAGGACAGTGAGGTCCATGTGGCAATGTATGCGAAAGAGCGACACGGCAGCAATGAGGGCGGCGATGTACTCCTCGGTGGCAGTCACACCGTAGTCCTTTGAGTTCATCGAGTATCTCCTCTAGGCGATGGAGTAGACAGATTCACCCGAAGTAAAAGTCAGGCTGAGGTGGTGGGCGTATAGGTCAAAGGTCGAGCATCCAGAGGATAACGAATCGATCGAGTATGGTGTGCCATTTGTGATGGTGCAGAGCCAGCCGGAGCCATAGGAGTATTTGTTCTCCCACCGCAAGAGGAGGCCGGATGGTGCAACGTCGCTTCCCCGCCGTTCTCCATGGTTCTCTCGACGCCCGCCTTGTTTCAACGACGGCGGTAGGGTTTAAGGTAAGCTTAGCACTAACCTAATCTTTCATCTGCTCATGCTTACAATCAGTATGGCAGCTAATGAAAATCATGCTTACAATCAGTCTCCGAGTACTATGCCAATCACCCTAAAATAGCTCTGGACCTTTGGGTCAAAGTTGTGACACTATGTACAAATAAAGAAAAATAGATTGGTGCTTCTTTCAGAAAAGAGTACTCCCTAGAAAACTGCCAATATAAGCTACTAGTATTTGGTTAGAGGATTTGCCGCCGAGAAAGATCCTTCCACAGAGAGCGCCACACATCCCACTGGTGGTGGTGGATGCCAATGCATGCATGGAGCATGGTTGGCGTCAGTAATTTTTACTTGGCACACCTCGAACTCTGCACATATGTCGGTTCCATCCATACATTTGTGCAGTTCCACCAAAATGCAGCTGAATAACCCTATATGCACAGATAATGGAAACGCGTGATCACATTATAGTGGCACTAGTTGACGAAACATACACTAATAAATAGAATAAAATATTGCGATAATATCATAGTATGCCATGCTACGAGGGTGAGATGGGCCCTGCGGCGCCTCATATGGTAGGCCTCATACTGGAAATCGACCCAAGTCTCCCCGATACACCTTCTGCCAGTGATGAACATCAGTGTACGGCGGTAGTACAAGGAGGGGCCTTGAGACATTCCAATCTCTATTTTTGTGCAGATCAACTAAAATTAAGCACCCCGGTTTGTAGAAACGCTTAAACATTAACAATGGGACTAGTTGATGAAACATATACTAACAAAGAGAAGCACTTTCTTTATCTACATTGGAAATGAAATGATAGAGAGGACACTCGCTCTATTTGAACTATATTATTACTTCATTTTATCAGTGGCACTAGAGTCGAGCAGGTGGCAAACGAGGTGTACCATGCGTCGCAAGGATGGAGGCCGGGGGTGCTTAGACTGGGATGCTGAAGCTGGCTCTTTCGGTCCCTATCTTCCCCCTGATGTTTTTTGGTAGCATTTGGTTGTAATCCAAACTTGGTCGAGCTGGTGCTGCATCCCCCTACCTGCCTAGCTTATGTGGCGAACTTGTCTCCTGCTAGTACTCAGTCCGTTCTAGTAGTAGTTGCATAACTGCCCGTTTACACTGGGATGTTGTCTAATAATGGTTCTCTAGCTATGGTTGGGTTTCTTTAATGAAATCGGAGGAAACTCCCCTCTTTCGATATATAAAAAAAGCAGTGGCACTAGCGTTGCCAAAACATTGCCTCAAATTAATAGTGCCACTAAATTAAGGTGCAAAATAATAACATTACTGCTTTATCATGGAGTGCCAAAACAGTAGCACAAGAGCAGACTCAACATGCAGGATCTTTGGCAAATGATCAGACCAAAAAGGAACATACCTCGTGATGGGAACCATATCTGCAGTCAATGCCACCATAGAAGGGATGACACCAGTCACCAACATGGATGATTCAATTTATGGGACCTTTTGGTGCAGTTCACCTAAAATTAAGCAATGTCCGATGAGCTAGCAGCTTCTTCATTTTTTAAGAAAAGGGCTCCAGCCCCGGTTCCATTTCCATCAGAAAATGAAACCCACAGAGCTTGTTCTTCATTAGTTGCAATAAAATTGAGCAACATCAAGGTTGGTTGTGAAGCTCCTGGAATGTTCAACTATAATTTGGATATCATTTGTGCAGTTCAACTAAGATCAAGCGTGAAATGTATATCTCTATTTGCACAAAAAAGGTGGAAAGGAGGGTGACTAACAAGTGATGAAACATACATCAAATGAAAAGAAGCATGTTCCTTATCTGAATGGCAATCCTACAAGGACAGTAGCTATTTCTAAAGTAGCAACATTGCTAAATATTAGTGTGGGCATTAGGATTAACTATGACTACTGTTAAATACGACATTAGTTTAATGGTGTCATTGCTTCATTTTACCAGCAACATTACATTAACAACTGCTACAGAGTTGGTATTTGGGCACGGGAGAGTAGGCGGACTAGGACAGTTGCATTTCTAACGAAAAGAAGCAACTTATCTTAATGGGAAATTTAGCATGAGATGAAAAAAAGTGCCATTGATTCTTATTACTGGAGGCATTACATTGAAAACAACATTGGTTTAACGTGTCCTTACTTTAAATCGTGCGACTTCTACATTTTACTAGTGGCATTACATAAGAGTGGCTTAGGGCAACAAACATCAGAACAGGATATCTGGGTTGGTCCCATTTGTGTTCGGTATAGCCACATTATACTGTGTGAGGCTAGCAAATCTAGTGCTAGACATACTCTGTTAACTTGTCCCCCAGTCCCCAGTTTCTTTCCTTTTTCAACCAATAGATCGGGTTTATATTGAGTTTGTACTATGTTTCCCTTTATTTCCCTCTTAGACCAAGAGACTAGTTGGATAGCCAGTCTCTGCTACTCTTCACCCACATTATTTCCTCTTTCGACCAAGTCCTAGATTCAGGTAACAAATCTTCCCCCACCCCACCCCTTTCTTCCTTGTTTGAACCAAGTATTACTAGATTCGAGTGCATGAACTACTTTTACCTCTTAACAGTAAAAATTTAGGTGGCTTTCGAACAGCCGATCGATCCTATTTACGAGGGGGGATGAGATATAGTAAAATATACAAATGCAGCGACATCGGGAGCTCGGGAAGTAGAGGAAGGCCGGTTTCGAAGGAAGTTATACCTGAGGGTCGCCGGGATGTCGCTAGGTGGGCGGCGGGAGGCCGGATCTGCCCACACTATGGCAGCGAGGAAGAAGGGGTCGTAGACCCTCCCTAGCCAGCGGTACTTGGGAGAGAACGGCAAGGCACGCTGATCGGGACGCGCCGAAAGTGGGTAAGAGCTGTCGCCGAGGACGACCGCGTGAATGTTTCACCTTCTCACCTTCCCCGGCGGAGAGGATCTGGCTGGATCTGTGACCAGTGGTGAGCAGAGAGAGTGTGGCCACCGCTGTCGTGTTTAGATCTGGAGAGGACGAGATAGTGTGAAGAGAGCAACACTAGCAAGCAAGCGCGGACGCTCCTGCCTCTATAGTGGAATTGTTTTCTTTTGTCTACCGGAGCCTGCTTGACCTCATCTATAAGTCTTCATGCACGTGCAACGGAGGTGAAATTGTCGTCATTTTGATCTGAAGCACTGGATTATAACATATAACACGAAAACACGCCACATGACAAGAAACCATAACCTCACTGCCCCAAGGAGACAACATGAATCTTGACGGACAAACTAGACGAGGATCAAAGCTCAAATTAAAGATAAACTCGTAGAGAAGGGGTCCATCGATAGATGTCCTAATTAACATAGCCGGCTTGACCTAGATGGCAGCCGATTAGTCTTTGTGCATGAGCCCCCAATGACCAGCACCCTGGAGGAACTTAGTTGTCGCTGTTTAACCCTCGCAGTGATCTGAAGCACATGACACCTAATATTGCGAGATGACAAGAAACCTTTTTTTAGATATCTCATCAGAACTACAACCCTGTACAACACAGCCTACACGACATGTACACAATAGCCAATCCAGCCGTGTCTTCCGGAGTTTGGCCATATGCATGGACAAACTGA
This sequence comes from Triticum dicoccoides, assembly GCF_002162155.2. Taxonomy (NCBI): domain Eukaryota; kingdom Viridiplantae; phylum Streptophyta; class Magnoliopsida; order Poales; family Poaceae; genus Triticum; species Triticum dicoccoides. The sequence continues at coordinate 525,795,055 of NC_041388.1, forward strand.
TCTTCTGTGTCATGCAGGGATCGTCCAGGCACCAACGTCTGTACAACACTTTTCTAGTACTATCGCTTGTCTCTCTCTTCTATTAACTCACCCGACTTGTGGGGCTGGGGAGTGTGCCTATGGTCGGTTCTCAATTGCGGTCCCACATGTGTGTGCAAACACAATATGACGCGTTCCATTTGGAGAGCGACATGCCAGACCGACCGACTGACCGTCTGGGGTGCGACGCGAATGCGACGGGCGTGCTGTATACTCCGTACATGTGTACTGCCGTTTTCTTGAGGCTTTGCTCCATGGTGCAATCCATGGATACAAATTAGTATATTGTACTATTTAAAAGTCGAGGGCGGGGCTTTTCTCGCGCGGTAGGCGGGGCAGTTCCGCCTAGTCGGTTCGACATAGATGCGAGAAGATGACGAAGTAAGCTGCTCCAAACGTAGGGCTGTGTGATTTGATAGCAAGTTAATGTTAGATAGGTGGGGCCCCATGTTTTGACTTGCCATTATAATTTTAACTGCGGCGCTATGACCGGCGTGAGTCTAGTTTGGTGACCCCAGGAAGAAATGGTGTTGAACGCGTGTACCTAGGTGAAAAGACAATTTTGAGTCTATAGCTAATTAAATGAAGCAAACTTAGCAACAAAAAACTAAGCACCTATCCATTGGGGACTTGAGTTGCTAAGCCATTTAATGCCCTTAGCACCTCATGTAAGCACCATTTTATTGGAAGAGGCCACTCCTTGGCAAATGCAATAAATACTACGAAGAAAGAGATAGAGAGAAGTAAAATAATACTCTTATAGCCAACCTTATAGCTAACCTTGTTGTATGAGTGACTAAGTGATGACTATGTATGACATGCCAACATCAGATAGCTTAACGCACTGCATTAAATCTCCAAGGGCGCGACCGCGCGAGCGAGGCGACGGTCGTGGTGGGAGTGACCATGATACGGGGTGATGGCAGCCCTTGGATCTGAGATCGAACAGTCGGATGCTAAGTTGCTGAAAATTTGCAGAATAACCCTCCAGGATAGGATATTCACCCATAGGTCTAGAATCACGCCATGCAACCATTTGATCCAAAATCTAGGGGCTCTCGGAAGCCCGTATCATGGGAGAATGGAAAGCTTCGTATCACCTATAATTTTCCCGACGCTTGACATGACATCGAAAGCCATTTAATTGGTCCTCGAGTAGACATGACATCTAATTGGGCCCCCATAGTACTGTGCATGAATCCATTTATCCACCAGGCAAGCCACTACCCTGTCGTTCGCACGCCCCACTTAGCATTTTTACAATCGAAAAACCGCTAGCAATTCGCTCCTACTCGTCCCCGGACGTCCTTTAACATTACAACAGTTCACTCCTAGTCATCTCGTCCTTTCACATCACGGCAGTTCCACTAATCCTAACCCTGCTCCCAAATTCATGGCGTCCCAAACCTCCATGATCGGCGGTGAGTACAAGGTTAGAACCATCACCGACGATGAGTTCGGCGTCATCTACACTCGTTCTTCCGCGACGGTGAAAGGATGCCCTGCTTGCTTTGGACGCATGTTCGAAAACTCAAATGATGAGTGGGTCGCCTGGCTAGATGTTGAGTACACCACAACCCTGGGCAAAGAGAAGAATCTAAAGTAGGAAGAGAAGATGAAGCCCGCCGTGATCCAGGTTTGAGTGCATACCTTGTGCTTGGTATACCACATATGCCATGCCGACGTTGAGTGCGAGGACTTTAAGAAGTTCCTCGCGGGCGACCTAGTCAAATTTGTTATTGTAGACTTTACGACTGACGGAAGAGTCCTGGGTCGGATAGGCCTCATTGTAGGCAAGCCCTTCGACCTCTAGAAGAATGGGCTGGTGCCCTCCCGTGATCAGCCTTCAATGCTGACCCTAGCAGGAGCCATGGTTCATCCTTCATATGGCAAACTGAAGAAACCTCCTCCCAAGTTTCATTGTCATGCATGGCAGTGGAATGTATTAGATATAGACCACATCCAATACGCTGCAATGGATGCATACCTTTGTTTCAATATCTACAAGGGTTGTATGAAGAACAAGAGCCAAGTGTGGTTCAAGCAAAGAAGTATCAGCCAAGAGGAAGAGGGACAAGGACGAAGTCGAGCACATGGACGAGGAGTCCGAGTAAGGTAGCAGTGTTAGTTGCTCATGGTGGTTCTAATGCAGTGTCTACCGGATTAGTTGCTTAGTTTAATTTCAGGGGTGCATAGTTTTATTTGAGGGGTGTGTTGTGCTGAGCCCCCAACAGAACTATGTTATGGTCCTTCTCGTTACTTTAACTCTTTAGTACGTACATACTAGTATTTCATATAGTTCATTTTTAGTTGGTAGTACTACCACCCATTTCTTCACATTATATACGTACAATATATATGGCCAACATCATATAGCCAGTAGTTTAGTTGTCAAAGAATTCCGGGGTGCTTAGTTTGATTTAAGGGGTGTGTTGTGCTGGACACCATTACTGTGACTCAAATCTATTTTGCCATGTCATAATGACATAAATACATATGGACCAACATGCCAGCTCTCCCTCTATCTCACTACAGTAAAATAAAGTGTGGGGCCTACTGGATCCCAACAACATTCTTATTTTCCTGTAAAATTATTCGCTTGGTTACTCCTGACAAGTGGCGCCACACTTATCATTATGAGATAGAGAGAATTGGCTTATTTTTGTCATATAACACGGTCAACGGGTTTGATGTGAAAATAACAATGTCTAATGGTATTTTTGAGCAAACATCTAATGGTATGATGGCATTTTTGAGATATCTAATTGCATTTTTGAGCAAGCATCTCATGAATCGATGGCATCTTTGAGTAGTTGTAACTTCTAATGGAAAAACTGAGTAGTGACACACAACTAGTGGCATAAATAATAAGAACCCAAGAATTAAATAGGTATGCTAATTTCTTTACTAGAATTTAGCACCCCCTTTAAGCATGTACTAGCTTTTTAAATAGTATTATATGCATAATTTGGCGACGAGCACTCTCTATATGTACCACCTTTTTTCTTTAATTTCATCTTGTTAATTTTGCTCCATGGCGCAATCCATCGATACTACTACTATACAAAAGTATGCATTTTTAAAAGGCTAGAGGGCGGGGCAGTCTCGCTTGGTCAGTTTCACGAGAAGTGAGGGCCTTTGTGATTTGACGGCTCATTACTGCTGGAAGGCGGGGCCTAGTGACTTGACTGCTCGTATAAACGTTGCCGATGACTTGAGGAGGAGCAAAGAACCATGCGGTATACACAAGTTTTCCATTGGAGTACTAGTGCAACAGATGAGCAGGAAACACGACAGCCCAGTGCCATATGGCGATAAAAATGATCTAATTTGCTAGTCATCGATCCCACGGCGCCGCTCATCATTAGCATTGTTCTATTCATGCCTCGTAGAGAACGTGACGCGTGCGGTGAAACACCCGAAGCGAAACAAGAAGGAAGATTATCACCCCCAAAAAGAAGGAAGATGCACACACAAGTCTGGGCACTGCTCTCTACTCATGAAGGGTTGCTGGCCGTGGAGTCGTAACTGCTTCTTCATCGCCCCCACGCCCTCCATCTCCTTGCGCATCTCTTCCGCGATCTTCATCATTCAGTCCATGACGCGGGATTTATCGATGTGAGCCTTCATCATCTGTTCCATGGCCGCATTACGTACCTTGACAGCAGTCGGGTGCTCGATGCGGAGCTTCGCCAAATCCTCCTTCTATTCCATGATGAGGGCCTGCAGCATCTTCATCGAGGAACTACTCTTCTCATGCAGCTTCTTCCAGCCGGCGCTCTCCTCCTTCAGCAGGTCGAGCTCATGGCAGAGCTTCACCTTGTCCTCCTGAAGTTGCAGGATTTCGCCGGTCGCCTTCTTATCTGAGGCAATGCTCTTCTTCAGCAGCATCACCAAGTCGGCAGTCAACATCCCCCTGCTCATTGAGCTCAGCGGGCATGTCGTCAAGGCTCTCCTTCAGCAGCTCCACCAAGCCATGGATGAACTCCTGGTGCTTATTGAGCTGATCGGGCATGTCATCGAGGGATAATGACTCCAGTGCCGCTAGCTTGGCATGTCCGTCTCCCTAGCTAGGGCGCTCCTGGGAGCCCTCGCCTGCCCGTGAGAGATCTTTCAAGGTCTCTGCGAGACGGTGAGCCCTCTCTTTTTTTTGCGGCCTTGGTTGCCGCTCCCTTGTTACGAGTAGTTCTCGACCTAAAGCTCTGCACACCGGCCATGGCAAGGATGGACGAACAAGAAAGACTTATGAGGAGGAATAGGTAGAGTGATTTTTGGCTTGGTACTAGCTAGTTCCCCTTTTTATAACCTAGTACTATCACTAGTACTAGTAAAACCTGCATAGTGGGAAGTGGGAACACGTTCAGGTTTGATATGTACTAGGGTGTGAGCAGGTTTGCACTTAATTATACTGTACACTTTGGAATTTGATGGGAACAAGCTAAAGATTAATTGATGGTTTTGGTTTTGAGGCCTGAAATGGCTCCCAATGAGTTTCTCGGAACACAAATTTAAAGTACTATTGTTGAAATATGGTCGCACAAGTCACTGATGCATAACTACTCGTACATGTCAGACCAAGCCGATGTGTGTCGCGGGTCCGACCGACCGTCTATTGGTGCGACCGACCCTAAGTATTACACGATGGAGACTTCTGGTATTGGCTTTGAGTGATTGTCATGACCAAGCATTCAAAAACTAGTGATAAATCAACTACCATCTTTTTCCAAACAACCAAGTATTTTCACAAGAATACTATACATATAGATGGAGTGATTGTCATGGTAACAAACCGCCATGGCACCGCAAGTTCACTACAGCAGCAACCGAGTAGGTCACTGCATCGCCGGCGGGGAAGGAGGGTAGCTCACCTCACCTACGATGCATGCCCAACGACGCCACTATAGCTTGTCCTATGATTTGGCTTCTCCTACCGCCCATTTGAACACTTGCACCAGGTGGTCATGCCATTCCGCAGGCATGCGTGTTCTTTCCTCCGCAGTTGACTCTGTGAATATGATCTTTGCCATTAGCCCTAGCTTGAAATCAACGCGACACTGCAAGATGCTGACATCCATCAGCATCTCTCCCCTGATATCGACTTGCGCCTTCGCCTTGTGCTGCGCCAGGGGAAGCTCCTTAGAACTTCTCTCCAATTGATGCGACACTTCCTCGGTCCGATTTTCCCTTGCTGCCCACCACCGAAAACGCAGCCCTGGCATGTCCTCCGGCGCCACCGATCCATGATTCCAGAGCAACGGATCCCCTTTAAAACACATGTGGGTTTCGCTCAAAGGCGGTAGTGCTGCGGGATGTAGCGAGAGGGCAGCCCGCAGGATCCTGGGATCTAAGGGATTATCCATGGTGGGATCCTCCATGGCGGGATCCGGTGGGCGAGGCAGGGAGGCGAGCCTAGGCACTGGGAGAGCCTACGAGGCTAAGATAAAGATAATACTACTCCACTCTGTCCATATTTAAATACAAAGGCCACCAACAGTAGCCTTGGCAAAAATTGATCATGCTGCCTGCGTCCTGGTTTATTGCCCCCCGTTTTTGTGCCACTTTTTGTGACATGCATAAATATTATGTTACTTAAAATATGGTCAAAAATTGGCACAAAATACGAAGGAGACCAATGGAAGTAGCAACCCATGATTTAACTACTCGCATGCACGTAGTGGAGTAGTAATGTCTTTCTTCCTCCCTCACGTCCATGCATTTGCATGTGCTGTATTAATTGATCATCAATGACGTGAAGGACTTTACATGCGTAAAATTATCACATGGGGTGGATCTTCATACAAAAATGCATCTCCCACGTACCCGTGTGTGCTGCGAGGGAATGAGTGTGTGCGTGGCGTGCGTGCATATCTTCGTTTCATGCATGTACTGCCAGTGTGCCTCAGAGAGGACGAGTACATTCTTCTGGAACCAACAGCACGTCACTGTGATCAATCCACACAAGGAGGTCACGACAACGCCTCCACATGTGCCATGTGGCTTCATGAATTGAAAGAGAGACACTGTGTAGCATGCCATTGGAATTCTAGTTTACGTATTTTCACATACTCGAAGTACTAGTAAGGTAGACGTGCATTGCACGTATCAGATTTGGCAACCAAATTATGAATAAATACCACACTATAGCATGTAGGCATTGAGTCATATATGCATTATGTAGACGTTCGTTTAATTCTTATAGTTCATCTCATTCAAAATGAATTAGTTTTTATAAAAAAATCTAGGGCCTCTTTAATTCGTAGGATTTCCAAAATGTGGGAATAGGAAAACATGGGATTAGAGTGGAATGTCGTCTTGAATCCTACAGGATTGTATGAGTGTTTGATTGTGCATAGAAAAAACGTAGGATTCTTTCAAAGAGGTTTTAGTGGGTGGAATCTTTCCTATGAAATCTAGTGCAAATGAATCCTATGGAAAAATTCCTATGGTTTACAATCCTACGAATCAAACAACCAAGATAGGAAAAAATTCCTATGGATTAGAATCCTCCAAAATTCCTTTGAGAATCCTTTGAATCAAAGAAGCCCTTAATCTATTTTATGATTCATGGAATTGTGCGGTGTAAAGCATAAAGTAAAAACAAATAATTGCAATTCAACTAGAAAAAAAGTTTGGGCAGTTATGATACGGAAGATTCTAGAACAAAGGAGAAGCACTTGTGTTTTGAGGTTTGTGCATTATGCTTAAGTTTAACCATGGAGTCTGCTAGATTATACATGTGGAAAAATCCGGTGGGGGGCTAGAAGATGGTGCGAGGGGCCAAGTGGAGGGAGACTGTGAAGGAGTGCACAAGTGCGAGATCGATATTTAAAGAGAGGGGGCGAGAACGTGCGCAGTTGTGCGCAGTGGCGGAGCCATGAAAAATAAATGAGCTAGGGGCCAACCATTGCTAATCCTTTACGAGGAGGGCCAATTCATCAACTTAAACCATTTTACCAGCAATTGTCTAATGATCACATTCATATTAGCCTCAATATATAGTGATGTTAGGGGGGGCATGCCCTTGCTGCCCCCTGTCTTTGCCATTGTGCGCACGTCTGAGAGATGAAGTGGAAGGCATGGATGATGAGAGGGGGGCATTGGATATATAATTAATGTGGGTGTATTAGCTATATATATGTAATCCTATATAGAGAGGTATAGATTGATCGATGTGGGTGTGGGAAAGAGGGTGAGACCTCACTAGATATATAGTTTGATTGGTTTATGTGGAAAACTATGAAAGACCTAGCTATACACACACACACATAGAGGAACATCGATCGTTGCGCATGCACGTGAGAGATAAAGAATGCCCAATATGATGGAGAGGGGGATGTGTGTGTGTGCCTTCATGGGAGACCGACCTAAAGAAAAAGATTGCATGTGTGCGACGGATAATGCCGACTGGTAGTGTGTGTGCATGCATGCACGAGAGAAAGTTAGTGGTACAATTATAAAGACAAGACCAATGTGTGGGTGTGAAAGACTAGGTGAGGTCATAATCAATGTAAAGTTGAATTCTAATATTTGAATAAGAGATCATCATGTTTGAAACCCATGCATGCATGAATATAACGGAGATCTACGCGGTGTGGTTTGGAAGCGAGCATGTTGTAATGTATACACATTGAACAAGGTCAGACTGGTTTGAATTTGAGATACCAATGGCAGACATCGTTTGGCCACATTGCATCCGTGCATGGACACACTATTCTAATTGGAGATGATGGGTGGCTTTCGCATCACATATCTATATCTATAACCCTATATATTATATTTTATATTTTTTATATAGTGTGCGGATAACTTTAACTTTGAAAGATGGTCATTGGATGAAGTCAATCCGATGGTGCAGAGATGGCAAATTCGAGCACTACTGGTCGTTGGATATCATCTAGATTCCACCAGATTTTGCCACATGTACAATCTAGAAGACTCCATGGTTGAACTTAAGCATAATGCAAAAACCTCAAAACACAAGTACTTCTTCTTTGTTCTAGAATCTTCTATATTAGGATTGCCCAAATGTTTTTTCTACATGATTTGCCATTATTAGTTTTTACATTATGCTTTACAATGCACAATTCCATGAATCTTAAAATATATTAGCTTTCTTATAAAAACTAGATGATTTTGAATGAAATGAACTTTAAGAATTAAACGAACATCTACATCATGCATATATGACTCAAAGCTTACATGCTATAATGTGGTATTTATTAATAATTTGGTTGCCAAATCTCATGTGTGCAATGCACGTGTACCTTACTAGTCTAAATGGTGTTTGTGTGTTTGTTGTGCGTGTTAAACACATTGTATGTAGTATCATACATGGTTTAGATTCCGAACATCTAGCTAGAGCATACATGTACTATGATTTGAATTCAACATAAAATGGATACATATATTTGAATTTGAGATCGTATGTACATGTAGTTTGTATTTATATAGGAATTTACTTCTCCTATATTCATGTCATGTGTTCTGAAGATAATATTTAGATGGTTGTATAAATAACCCGAGTACAATCCCATTCAAACAGGGAAAATGTACTCAAATTTAGTCCATATGCTAGAAAACACACATTGTTTTTTTATTGTTGAGGGAAGTGCAAATTGTTTTGGTATTGTACACGTTATGTTTGTTGTCCCGATTTTTTAGTTTTTTAGTTTTTTTGTTGTTGCATTTGAATGCATTTCTAGTAATATAGTAAAATGGGACATGGCTCTCTCTAGTGATGAGGTGTGAATTGTCTTTTTTTGGTACACGTTAAGCTTGTTCTCGCGAAATTTCAAGCCGCGCCTTGTTATGCCGAAATTTCAAGCTAGCATCTCTGTCTATCGTGCTGCGAAACTCCCGCCTCTTCAACCCGCACATTGTTACCCCGAAATATTTAAGATATATCTTTGTATTGTTGTGCTCCCAAAACTCCCTTCATCTCAACCCGCGCCTTGCTATCCTAAAATTACAGCGCGTGCGAAAACTCCCACCTCCTGCGAAATCACGACACGCAAAATGCTTGTGATTCCCCTTAACCGAAAGAACCATCTAGCTCAAATCGGTGGGGGTACTTTCGTAACTTACCCCACATTTCGGACAAGCGCGTCCCCAAGCCATGGTTCCCCACTCCCATCCCATCCGCCCACCCATTCGTACACTGAGGCCGTGAAAACCCGCAAAGCCCCACACCCTCCTCTGTCCGCCACCCAGCCGGAGCCTCTTCCCCGACGACACCGTCCACAGCAACACCTCGACGTCCCTCATCCACCATACCAGATGAGGATCCGTCGTCGATGTCGTCGTGCTGCCGGTTCAGCCACCCCGTCCTCCACCTCCAAGGAGTTGCCCCGACGTTCCCCTCGTCTTTCGCACCACCTCCACTCCCACACCATCGTCTTCACCTGCACCACCGGAAGAGCAGCAGCATCACCGTTTCCTCAGACGAAGCTGAGGCCTAATCGGCGCCACCAAAGAGGTTGTACACTAATCACCGCATTTTCTTCTTGATTCAATCTCACGGTGCTGCCGGCGCTTGGTCCCAGCCGACATGGCGCGGCCCCATCCATGGCGGCATCGCTGGCCACTTCCTCCACGGCATCGCTCCCTCGGCGGCGACGTCCACATCAATAGGATCTCCTGCTGCTTTAGCTCTCGCTCGCGCTGCTGCTCTGCTCTTGCTCTCGGTCCCCTGCCTGGTCTGCTCTTGCTATTGCTCTTGCTCTTTCTCTTGCTTGCGTTGCTGCTCTCGCTCTTGCTCTTGCTTGCGATGCTGCTCCGATTTAGCTACACTTCAATCGACTGAATTGACTTTTGGGTCAGTCGATTTTTAGGGGTTGGGGGGCTCGCCAGAGTTAAGGAAGAACCAGCCACACCGTGGAGGGGCGCTCGCCGGAGAGGTCCCCATTATCTATCTTAGGTTTTAGGGTAGGGGCGGTGGTCACCGGCGGTGGTGGGGCGGTGGTGTGGGGATCGCTAGAGAAAAAGCTCGACACAGGGGGGTGGCAGACCGGTGGTGGGGAGTGGTTTCGGGGCGGGTGGGGCAGCACACCACCAGCCGTGGGCGGCGGGGGGCGGCGTTTTGGGTGGTGGTGACTGGCGAATCAGGGGGGTGGAGGTTGAAGATGAACTGCAGGCCCTTGATTTCGTATCCAACGACTGGAAAATTGACTGACCAGAGATAAAAAGTCAGTCGACTGACGTGTAGCCTCACCCTAATGCTGCTATACGAACAGCTGCCCCGGCTCTCGCACGCGCTGCTGCTCCGGGCGCTGTTGTTGCTGCTACTGCTTTTCTGCTACTAGTGCGTTTAGTTTCGACAGTAAAATTCAGTTTCGACAGTTAAGTTCAGTTTAGACAGTTAAATTCAGTTTCGACAGTTAACTTTAGAGATGAGCGGCTGATGTATTTTACATCTAGCACTTTGTGGTTATGTATTTTACGTCATCTATTGGAGATGCTATTAGAATTCCACTCAGGTTAATGTTGTCTCTCTTGTCCTGCTTCAGCCTCGGCGTCATACAACGAAACCCTCCATCACAGCGGAGCAGTACCCCGGGCTCCATCTCTAGACGCCTAATATCTTCTTCCCCTCCTCCGACAGCCAAGTCAGCCGGAGCATCCTCACCGACCAACCCAATCACGCTGAGATTGACATGGCTTTGCCAAAGAGGTTGTACACTTGTTGCATCTCATTTTTACTCTACATGTTATATATATATATATTGTCCACTGAGCACACGTAGTAACGTTTAATACGATTATTTTATCCTACTATATGACAAGTAGTGAGGTACCAGGCAACTTAGCTATCCGTGATGGACTCTTTTGAACGCCGTCATTATTTATCTCTGCGCGTTTGAGCTGTGCATTTGTCGATGGGCCTGGGAGTTGAGCTAGGTGGGCAGTGGCCTGGGTCCAAAGTAGTAGAAGTAGCATAAAAACATTTTTTGAATGTAGGCTTTTCCTTGCTCAAGCCTGCCTACTAGAATCGCCAGTGCTTGAAAGGAAAAGTGAAGGAAAAACATAGGAATTGGAAAGTTTCCTATGGTACTACTATTCATGCATTTGGTTCAAAGGAATGGAGCAAAGGAAAACTATAGGATTTGTTCCTTTAGTGTCTCCTTGACAGAAAAAGCGTAGGAATTTTAATATCCACTTGTCCTCCTTTTAAAATTCCTATTCATGAAGCACAAGACTAAGAGATAGTAGCATAATAGCATTATAACCATACATTTTCTTGTGGTTTGACTTAATCTCACCATGCTTCTTTGCATCCTGTGATCTTCCAATTCTTGTGAACCAAACACCCAGATTGGCAGAAATCTTGTGTTCTTAAATTCTTTGTTTTGCACATGCATTCCTATCCTATTCATGTGTATTTCCTATCCATGCATTGTTAGAATCCTCAAATTCAAACAAGCCCTTACACAATTACTTCTGTTACTGATATGTGTCAAAGAAAACCTTGTGTGGTTTGTCCCGCTCCTGTTGCGCTGTGTTCCACCCCAGCTCAGCTGCTCCAACGACGGAAGGGTTCACCACAGCAGGGATCCGCTCTCCAGACTATCTTTCGCCGCCTTAGATCTTCTTCCTCGCCGCCGGCAGCCACGAAAACTGCATTACCATCATCAACTGAGCAGATGACCTTGAGGACTACACAGGTCCGCAGGAGAGGTCGCACTCTTCCGTGTCTGCTTACATTATGCATTGCTTAATATGATGACATACTACTTTATCGTTGTGTTCACCTATTAGACTCCGAGTCAGGTCCAAACTAGTGTTGAAACTTGAGTTTTTAAATGGTTGTGGGGTATATATTAGGCAGCAATCAGTACTATTTGTCTACTATCTGGTTAATCTCGGGTGTCTACTATGAGTTTCATGTTGGGTGCAAACAAACATTAAAGGAGCCATTATCTGTATTTTTTAAGTAAAGCTATTATCTTCCTGCTATCATTGGTTTTGGGTCTAACTGTTACCATCACTCTGAATTTGTGCATGCACTCCTTACATAATCTCACTATGCTTTATTCCTATGCATGTCAGTTATTGTACACAATGGAACTGAACATGTAGAGCAAAAGAGACGAGCGTTGCGTGGCATTTAAATTTCATGTAGACGTCGCTCCATGGTGGGCGCAAAGGCAGCCCCCCTCCACCCATTTCGGATTGTAATCAAGAGGAAAATAACTGTTCTGAGGGGGATGCAGAAGGAGAAGACCACTCCTATTTACCCCCTAACGTCTTCGCTCTAACTTGGCATGCTGATGTTGGTAATATCATGCATATGGTGCCTTGCATTGCTTACTTTATACATCAAATATGTCATCTACTTAATTTAGACATGCTTTGTGTGAATGCCATTTGTTTAGTTTCTTTATCGTATATGTGAATCATGCAATGCCATCTTGTTTAGCCATGCATCATATATGTGAATTTTGCAATGCCACCTTGGTTAGCCTGTCATCTCATATGTGAATTATATCGTGCCATTATTTTTTATTACATATTAAATTTGTCAACAATTTTAGTACATTCAATTACACTTCATGCGCATTAGCCATTCGACACGGTCCTGGAAAAATATGGAGTGGAAAAAAGGTCTTCAGAGCAAACAATGCTATCTGACGAAGCACATGTATTGTTGGTTACGGATAGCTCCCCAGAGGAGGATTTAGAGATGGATGACCAGTCCTATTTCCCCCTAAGGTGCATGCTCTAACTTGGCAGGGTTATGTTGGTCATATCGTGTGTATGGTATCTTGCATTGCTATGTCATTTGCTTAGTTTAGACGTGCTTTGTGTGAATGCCACCTGTTTAGTGTCTAATTACCATATATGTGAATTATGCAATGCCATCTTGTTGCAAGACATTATATATGTGAATTATGCAATGCTATCATGTTGCAAGGCATTATATATGTGAATTATGCAATGCCATGTTGTTTAGACAAGTGTCATATATGTGAATTATATCATGTCGTCTTTTTTTGTATTTCTCATTGCATTTGTTGACAATGTTTGTATATTAAATGGCTCTTCCTATGCATCACCCATTTGAATTGGTGATGAAGAAATCTGGAGTGAAAACAAGGTCTTCAGAGCAGACAATGCTACCTGCTGAAGCAGATATCTTGCTAGTTACAGATAGCTCCTCAGATGAGGATTCAGAGGCAGATGACCAGTCCTATTATCCCCCTGAGGTGTATGCTCAAACTTGGCAGGGTTATATTACTCATATCATGCATATGTTGTATTGCAGTGCTTAGTTTTTACATCATATACACAATATTGAATGCCATCTCCTTAGTTGACACATCATATATGTGATTTCCCTCTGCTCACTTGCTTAGTATACTAGATCATTGAAGGCGCGCATTTCTGCGCCCGTCCATTTTTACAATAGATTGATAGAAATTTATAAAATCAAAATAAAATTTTGATGAAATTTTTCTTCAAAGTGTTGAAGATTGTCATGCTCGTCCATTTTTACAATCGAATGATGGACTTTTCTCTCTAAATAAGTTGATACATGGAACATAAAAGCTTGATTTGTGTAAAGTTACTGATATATTGACAGTGATGGAAGTGAATAATCAATGGTTTTACAAAAAAAGAGAATTGTATTGGTATTTCAATAGAAAAAAGGAGACATGCATGATGCACTCAGGTAAACAATATGCTTTATTTTTTCTATCACATCATTAGTGAATGTTTAAATCATAGATAGTAGCATAATGATGTCAACCACTATAAATAGTACACAAGATCAAGAATAGCAGCAAAGCTCGGCATGAATAGTATGAGACCTCTGCAGCAAACAATTCTTCAACCAGTAGCACACCATTGTATAACCAACACTATTGCCATCCTTATGAAAAGAGCAGAAGGGTACATGAATAAATTAACACAATGAGATGGAAGCGGATTAAGTATATAAAAATATGGCACCTTTATAACCCATATCTAAGTGCCATTTTGCTGGTTGCCATCCTTGATCCATCTTTGGTTTCTCCAGCACCCTCTTTCTCTAAACACCACTCGTCTTGTACCTCTTGTCATCTGATTGTTTCTGCTTCTTTACTTGAAAGTCAGAATTGATGCAGCCTGATCAATATCAATGGTGTGCAACAACGGTGCCAATTACAGAGTTGCAAAGCTCACCCGACAAAAAGCACTCATGGAAGGTTCCTTCACTTTTCCTTTCATCTACTGAAAGGAAACAAGCAAGGTGTGATCATTAAAGGTGTGTATTTTGGCATATTAGCAAGAGTTGTTTTTGGCCAATTGGCAATTGTGTTGCTAAGCCTAAGATGTTAGGAGCATCAATGAAGATGACTTCTTGTAATTAAAACAGTAGGAGCGACAGTTTTATCTTGTATGGCATTGTTCTCTGGATCGATATGCAACAACCATCCCAAGTGCCTTCTTTGCACAAGAAGCCTTCCTACAGTCAATAGATTAGAAATTTCCTGATTGGTTCATGCTAGATTAATATAATCTCTTTGATACATTAAATATAATTATATGAACACGTGCAAAAACTAAAAAACTAATCTAACAGTTCATGTGTCCAATCAACGTTAACACACGCTAACAATTAAAAATAATCTAACAGTTCCATGTCGTATCAAAATTAACTGTGCATGAAACTATTTCTAACTACCTGATATAAATCAGTAAATGTTTTGGCTTGCAACTACAATCGAGTGCAAATATAATAGTAAGCAATAGATTCTGCAACTTTCTATTGTGAGGTACCATCAGATAAAGAAATCTTTGGTTCTAGACTACCAAACATGAATTTTATTTACATTAGGTGCAGGTGTTCTACAATAAAAAATACAGGAATGAAGAAATTTGCTAATAGCATGCAACGAACAATGTAGATAAAAAATGGTTATTAGTTCACATAGCCAACATAATGTTGAACATAAATATGTGAGGTATGGCAGTCCACATGAACAAATTAACTGTCCGACAGCCAGTGGAGAAGAAATCACGCATATATAATTTATAATGTCTTACTGTCACATGCTTAAGAGTAACAAAACAAAGAATGGCATCTAAAGAAAGAGAAGAAAAATCGGCAGGCAACTTTTCTTCTGGGACAACGAACATGTTGTATCACACCACAATCATACTTATGGTTTGAACATCCGGAAGGAAATGGATACCATATGCCAGTGCCGAGGCCAATGCCACGATGGGCAACTAGGACGCACGCACGTTCTTCTTGGTGTCCTTCTGGTCCACTGGATGAGATGGTGCTGGCGTCGGATATAGATCTGCCCTAGGTTGAGGTCGTGCTTGGAGAGGATACCTAGTATTTGCTAGTGGGAGGGGTTGAGCGAGCCTTGCGATGGTTGCCACCGCTGAAAGTCGAGATCTAGAGAAGGATACTGCAGATCGAGGTTTGCATCTGTCAGGTCATGAGAGAGAGGAAAGGTCGGGAAGGAAGACCATGAAGAGACGCCGCCAAGCGAGGCTGCGAGCGAACGAGAGAGCTAGGGTCGTGAGCTACTCGCGAGGCATGAGTGTTTCAGGTTTTACCTTTTTTGCATCACGGGAGCCTGGTACAAGCCCAGTAGGCCCAATTGAATCTCGGGCGCCCAAAAAAACCACCAGAGTAGCGGCCTGATCAGGCTATCCCTCATTCGGATTGGAACGAAGCATTGATGTGGGATTAAGAGGTAATCGGCCGGCCAAAAACAACTAAACGTGATGAGCCAACGATTAGAAATGTTGATGGCCTGAGAGGGCTGGGAGGGTGCTTAGTTTTAATGTATCTAAATAAATCATATATTTGAATTATAGCATGCCATGATGTTTACATACACAACATGTATCTGAATTATGGCATGCCAACCCATTTTCTAAAGACATGATATAGTTATATCATCTCATCCCGTTTACATAGTCATCATATTTTGAATTATGTCATTCTATCCGTGAATTATATCATGCCATCATGTTTCCATCGACGGCATGTTTGTGATTTATGGCATGCCAACCACTTTAATAGACACATCATATAGTTATATCATGTCATCATGTTTACATAGTCATCATATTTTGAAGTATGTCATTCTATCATGTTTAGTTAGCCATCATACATGTGAAATTGTGTCATGCTATCCTATTTAATTAGCCATCATATATGTGAAATTATGTCCTACTATTCTGTTTGGTTAGACAACATAAATGTGAATTATTTCATGTCATGTTTTCTTCCCTACTATCCATTGCACCTATCTATCTTACAATGTCTGTATATTCAGTTACTTTTCTTGTTTAAGAGCCATTTCAATTGGAGGGGGTGATGGCAGTATCTGTGGGAGTAAAAACACGATCTTCAAAAAAGATCGTGCTACCTGTCGATGCAGATAGAACCACGGACCAGCCCAAACACATATAACCCAGACTCACACAGATTGTACCCCTACCTAGTTGGACAGAGAACCAGCTACACCCCTTCTAACCCCAACCCCAGCAGATAGTAACCCAGTTCCTGTTAACACAACACCGTCTCCACCACAGAGCACCCAAACATGAGCAGTTAGTAAGGCAACTACGGTGCCCAAAGCACGAGGACCACCACTGTGAACCCCAAGTCAACGCTTAAAGCAGAAGAAGAATTATTCTCAGGTCAGGTTCCATAGCTATGGTTCATACTACTTTGCTCTTGCATCACTGTATTTACTTGTACCAACTAATTTCAAATTTTAAGGATGCAATTGAAACTCCAATGGAGCAACAGGTATGTTTTAAACCTATTTTTTTAACGTGTTTGCTGTTGTAACTTGCTCTATGTTGATTTCAGTTTCAATTTAATAAACAGTTATGTTCTCATGCCATGCACATTACAAGTGTTGTTATTGCTGTGTAGTTTCCCACATCTATATTCTGTCTATGTTGCTTTTTCTTAAATAGATATGATTCGAACTGTCTCTATCTTGATTTGGCAACATAAACTAGAATGATATAGACCATACAGTAACCATACTACCACTAGTACGCGTCGGTGCTATACAAATGGTTTTTAACCCCTTTCCGTGACGGCATTTGGAACCATCGCCTAGTGAGTGACGGCGGTAGAGTGGTCCTTCCCACATGCCCCAGAAACCGCCGGGGATATGCCCTCCTGGCACACACGCTCGGCCAAATGAGGTTGTGTGCGACCGGCGAGCGCTCGAATACGGAAATACGTACAGTAGAGCTAAAAATACAATTATACAGGCGAAATTGTTTCCGGTCACAAGTACATCCCACACAGTCATTCCCCGCTAAACGTTTCCATTCGTATGTACATCCCACACAGTCGCTCTAAGGAAAACGTTTCCGTTCACAGGTACATCACACACAATTTTTCCTGTTAAATTGTTTGTGATAGCGTTGCCATTGCGCATGATGTTAACAATTTTATCTTTTGCGTTATTGAATGCATCACACACGGTCCGTAGAAGAAATTGTGTGGCAAAGGCTGTCCATCACACATGGTTTTTATGTGGTAACCATTTGTGCAAGGTGCCCTAACACAAACATTTTTCAAGAGAAAGTCGTGTGTGATTGTTCATTGATCCAACACGGTTTATTCCTAGAAACTATGTGCATTGCCTGAGGTCATCGCCCATGGTATTTTTTTAGTAACCTTTTGCAATAGAAAAAACCCAATTAGCAGGCTAATTCACCGTTAGCAAGCTAATTTCCCTATTATTAATAATCAATTTATTAATATAATTGACATTCATATTATGCATATAATATATTTCATTTCCATATTAAGGAAGCAGAATTTCATAATTGAAATACATCATAGTACAACATGATATAGCTTTAGCACTCAGCTACCCCATTACACAACTGCACCAGCACCAAGTTTCACACGCAACATGTAGAACCTTTTGAAATTAGCATCATATATGGTATATAGACAGATGCATCTCATCTGGAAAAATGCTGAAGCGGAAGGCGAATATTGATCCTTCATTCATGTTGAAAGTCTTTGCAACTTTAGGCCAGTGCATGTGGATGATTGACCGTCCGTCCTTCGTCCTCTTCAGAAACACCTCAATATTGAACCGTGGGTGTTGTATGAAAACCTTCCTCGCCTCCTGGCCATAGAGGTGGTTTGAGAGGTAATCATCAATGAACTGCTTTGGAAAGGCCTGAAAACAAGGATGTGCATAAATATCTTCTCTATATTGGAAATGGGGCAAATGAATAAAAAAGGCAAGGTATAATAGTTAGTACCATCTTGTAGTGAACTGATGTCTTCTTCATTGTGCAGACAAAGATCTTGTTGTTTTTTGTCGCCAATTTCATTATCCTAACAATCTTTCTAAGTTTCTTGACTTGATTGATATTCATGGACAACTCATTTCCCCATATGAAAAAGGGTCGAAAAGTGGGTCAAAACCTCTGATAGCAGGACCTACATGTGCAAGACCAAATTGTTAAAAATCTAAATATTAGAATGGTTCCTGCAATTGCACAATAATGTGCTATTAGACAACGGACCATGCACGTGAAGTTAAGTAAACACCACAACAAATGAACCAAACGTTAACTGAGCACCACATTGCACAATATAACATACTCCTAATAGAAGATCAGACAGTTAACCAAACCAAGCATGCTTAACAACTTGGAAATATAGCAATTGTATTTGTTTCTCATGTATTTAGTACAACCAAATTCGATTTATTTCTCACATGGTATACAATAACAGAATGCAGCCACAACAATTGAACATCGCATTGCAGAATTGAACCATGCAGTTAAGTAAACACCACAACAAATGAACCAAATGTTAACTGAGTACCACATTGCACAA